>NW_023270265.1:17798483-17846326 GCF_011800145.1 Mirounga leonina | reverse complement strand
TTTCTTTCTTTCTTTCTTTCTTTCTTTCTTTCTTTCTTTCTTTCTTTTTTTAAGATTTTATTTATTTATTTGACAGAGAGAGACAGCAAGAGAGGGAACACAAGCGGGGGGTGGGAGAGGGAGAAGCAGGCTTCCCGCTGAGCAGGGAGCCCGATGTGGGGCTCAATCGCAGGACCCTGAGATCATGACCTGAGCTGAAGGCAGTCGCTTAACCAACTGAGCCACCCAGGTGCCCCTCCTTTCCTCTTTCAACAGTGGAGGAAGGGCCCCTCCTCCTATTAAAGACCTGTCCTTCCAATTGTGTTCTAGATCCCATCATCTTTCCCCCTCTCCACTGATCATTCTGTCGGCATTCAAATAGGCTCCACTATCTCTCATCTTTGGAAACCTTACTTTGACCCCTGAACTCCCTCCAGGTACTGCCCTGTTTCTCAGCTCCCTTTCTGGCCAACTCTCAAAGGAGTTTCTACAGACGGCCTCTCTTGCTCCATCACCTCTTCCCTCACCAGCTCACCCAGATTTGGATTCCAGTTCTACCACTCCTCTGACGTTTTTGTCGGGGTCACCAATGACTTTCTTCTTGTCAACAGCAATGTCCACTTTACTCTTTTCTTCTCCACTTCTCAGCAGCAGCAGGCTCACTTGGACTTCTTGAAATATTCTTCTCTCTTAATTTCAGCGAAACCATAACCTCCTGGCTTTCCTTCTCTTTTGTGAAGGTCTCTATCCTCAGTCTCCTTTCCTTTCTCAATGCCATGTGTAAATGGTGATGTTTCTCAAGATTTGATCCTGGCTCCTGTTTTCTTCTACTCTGACATATTTCCCTAGATGACCTCATCCACCATCAACTTCAAATACAATATTATGCTGATGCTTTCAAATGTGTGTCTATATTTCAGGCCTCTCTTGTCACCTCCAGACTCACAAAGCTGCCTGCCTAGTTCAGCTAACTACTTTGAAGTTTATCTCTTCCAATTCCACTCTCTTGCTACAATCATAAAACCAAGTGTTATCCTAGACCTTTTCCTTTTCCTAATTTTCCCCAGTAATTTAATATTTTCTGTCGATTTTATTTCCAAAGTAGGTCTCAAAACTGTCCTCTTCTGTCCATCTCTGCAGCCAAACTCCCATCACTTCTTATCTGAACGGCTGCCTCCGGTTTGGTCTGTCAGTGCTTTCCCTCCTGCTCCTGCCCCTGCCTGTTCCCTATGTAACAGCCAGAGTTCTCTTTCTCAACATAAGTAAGTCAGTTACTATCACTTGTCTACTTCAAAACTGTCAGTGTTTCCCGTTATGCTTAGAATGATCCAGACTGCTTGCCATGGGCTGCCGGGCCTCTAGCCTCCAAGCCCCTGCCTATACCTTCAACCTCATCTTAACCCCACTCTTCTCCTTCATGATGCTCCAGCCACACTGGCCTTCTGGAAGTTCCAAACTCTCCTATCCCAGGGCCTTTGGACTGTGGTGCCCTCTGCCTTGCTCTTCACCTAGATTGTACCCTCTCATATTCTGGATCTTACCTGTATCAGTTATGAATGGTCTTGCCTGAAAATAAAAGAAACCTCATCTAAGAGAGGCCTAAACACATGGAGGTTTATCTCTTGTAACACAATTTCCAGAAGTCCGTATTCTAGAACTGGCACAGCTGCTCCATGAGATCAGAGGGCCTTGGCCTCCTCCTAGATTTTGGCTCCACCATCCTTCATATATTGACCTCCCATGTCTGGCCTCATCCTTGCCACCTCATGGTCAGAAGATGCCTCCTGCACCTGAAGGCCTTAACTCCATATCCCAGGAAGAAGAAGGGGAGGTAGTATTTAACTTTTTGTTATACAGAATTTCAAACATAAGAAATAGAGTATAATAGTATAATAGCCCCTCATGGACTCATCATGCAGCCACAATAATTATCAACCTGCAGCCAATCTCGTTTCACCTATACCCTCCCCATGCACCTCTCCCTCTCCACTTAGTATTTTGAAGCAAGCCCCAGACACTGTATGATTTTTTTCCCAAAGTGTTTCATTATGTATCTCTAAAAGATAAAGCTCTTCCTTTTTAAATATAACCACAATACTATTATCACACCAGAAAAGTGAACAATGCCTGAATATCATCAAATAGCCAGTGTTCACATTTCCAATCATCCCAGAGAGGTCATATTTTTTATAGTTTAAAGTATCCAAATCAGACCAATACTTGCAATTGATATGTCCTTGATGTCCCTTTTAATCCATAGGATCCCCTTTCATCTTGTTTTCCTCTCAATTTATTTTTGAGGAATCGGGTCACTTGTTTCCAGAGTTTCCTACAATCTGGATTTTCCCGATTTCATCCTGATGGTGTCCTCTGTCTTCTGTATCTTGTCAACTAATAGTTGGATCTACAGGTTTAATTAGACTCAGGCTTGTTTTGTTTTGTTTTGTTCTGTTTTGTTTTGTTACTGTAGCTTTTGTTTTTTTGCTTGTTTGCATGTTTGCTTGTTTGTTTGTTTGTTTTGGCAAGACCACTTTGTAGGAGGTGGTGTGTTCTCCTCTCTGGAGTCGCCTCATGTCTGATTATCTCTCTTTTTGTGATATTAGCAGCTTTTGATGATTAATGTCTAAACCTACTAATTCATTAGGTTATAAAATGTTGATATTTTAATTCTATCATTCTTTCTTCATGTATTGGTTGGAATACTTTTATAAAGAGAAACCTCCTCTATTATTATGTCCCACAATGGATACAGACAATAAAGGAAAAGTAAATACTTGATTCCTCTCTTTAGTTTGCTAGTTTTCAGAATAATGAATTGATTCACTAGCATCCTCCAATGATGGCCACTAAGGGATCCTTTTTTTTTAAATTGTTTTTATGAACTTACAGATTTAAACATATTTGATGTATTTTAATACATTGCAGTTATCATCCTTATTGATGCTCAAATTGTCCCATCCTTTGGCCTTTGGGAGTGTCCTTACATTGGTTCACCATTTCCTTTTCTATCAGAAAAACTAAAGCTTTCCTGGAACATCACTTGGCCAATTTCGACTTCTAGCTCACTGGCCAGAGTTCTGTCACATGGCCACCCTGAGCTGGATGATGATGGTGGATGAAGTTTGGGTCATTCACCATCTGTTCAAAGAGGCTTCCCCTGGTGCCCCTTCTGAAGACTGCACCCCCTATTATTCTGCAGAACTCTGTCCTGTTCGCTTCCTTTACACCAGCAACCATAAACTCTAGTTATTTTACTTGTTACTTGAGACTGAGGTTGAAAATGCAGTTAGGTTAGGTGTGAAGCCCTGGTTTGATGACTTGGTCTAGCATAAGTGACTCCATTTGGGATCTGTGGTTCTCGTTTCTTTTCTTTTCTTTTTTTTCTTTTTTCTTTTCTTTTCTTTCCTTTCCTTTCCTTTCCTTTCCTTTCCTTTCCTTTCCTTTTCTTTTCTTTTTTTTCTTTCTTTCTTTCTTTCAAGTAGGCTCTATGCCCAACATGAGGCTTGAACTCACAACCCTGAGATCAAGATTTGTACTGAGCCAGCAAGATACCCCCTGTGGTTTTCTTTGAACACCATACTACCTATTTATCAAAATTCTCTATTGAGATTTGTGGCAGATAAATAGATGGGTTCACTCAACTCCATTTCAACCCCTTGTAATATGCCATAGTGCATGCTAGAAGTGAGAAAATTGAAGACTTTATTTCCCAGACTCCCTTAGACCTTGGGTCCAATACATAGTCTAGCTCTAGCCAAGCAGATGCACTTGGGCAGCGTCTGGAAGGCCAGAATGAAAAGGAAGCTGCATTTCTGCTGTTTTATGTGCTGGGCAGTGCAGTGGCAGCAGAGGTTCCAGTGTCTCATCTTGGATGTCATAGACTTGGAGAGACAGAACACAGGCATGCCTCTTGCAGGTGTAGATTCAGCCTGAGCCAGTCAGTCCTGGTCCCGGCAGTAGGAGCAGTGACTTCCTGATTTCTTGGTTTACCATTGTACCAGAAGTAGCAACTCCCATATCACAGTTCCCTGAGTAAGCTGATTCTGTGGTGGAATGCTGGGAGTTATTACTGGGAACTCAGCCTGGAGGCTGCTCCTTCAGCCTTTCCCATGATTATCCACCCAGTTCACTGTATTAATTCATTTTATGCTGAAATGAGTTCAAGTGACTTTTATTTTTTGCAGAAGAAGAACCTTCACTATTCAGCAGGGATTTCCTCTGGAAAACAGGGAGGCTGTATAACAAATCTGAGTGTCCTGAATGCTGGGACCCTAATATAAAACTCTCCCTACTGCTGCTATCATTCTCAGAGGAAGGTGCATATGCCCTAATCACCAGCATCCCCCAAATATTGGAACTTTGGTTATGGTGAAATGTCTACACACACACACACACACACACACACATTTTTCTTCCATAGGCTGGAATGTTGTTCCAAATCTCTTTACATGACAGTTCCCATCTTAATCTCTCAAGCTTCAGGTACCAGCATCAACTGTGGCTTCCTCAACTTCCCCCATCTAAACTGCCCCCCCTTCCAGTTATTCTCTTTCACAACATTTTGTTTAATTTTTACATTACTTAGCACAATCTGTATTTATTTATTTGCTTGTTTATTTTCTGTATTCCCCTGTCCCCACCCCTTCTCCCCACACCCCACCCAGAAGAATGTATGCTCCGTGACGGAAGGGACTTTTTCTCGCATTGTTCATCACTGTAACCTCATTACTTAGCACAGCAGCTTGCACATGGTAGTATCATTTAAAAATACTTGTTGAATAAATACAAAATAGAGATTGTTATAGCTAGGAAATTTTTTAAAAGGGAAAAAGGCTCTTTTGTAAACAAGGTTAATCTAGACTGCAAAGAAATAATGAGAAATAAAGGGACGCAACAATTGTGATGAAAGGCAGCCCTGTGCAGGTAGAGGAGTCGGACGGCAAACACTCGCAACCACGGCGTGAACTCAAGGCAGTGAGAGACACACTGCCTTTTGGGAGGCACCGTGGGTGAGTCATGAAGTGTTCAGGTTCCAGAGCCACCTAAGTGTGAGCTTAAATGTCAGTTCTACATTTCTGCTGTGTGATTTTGGGTAAGTGAATGAGCTTCTCTCGATTTCGTTCCCTCATCTGGAATATGAGGAGAATAATAGTACCCAACTCACATGCCTTCTGTGCTAATCAAAAGAAAAGATGATACTTATGTGCTTAGTACAGTGTATGGCCCGTGAGGACTCCATAAATGTTAGATAATAAGGCTATTATAATTTTGTTAAACCCAGCTCCATTCCTGAAATTATGGCCAATACTTGGGGTCATTCCGATTATAGCCTATTACATTTCTAGGAGCCACACCATATCCCCCTTCACCAAATCATAATTAGTAGGTACTCAAAAAAATTAGTGACTGACAGGAAGTTTGTTCATGTGGGGTGTGTTCCATTCTTGGATACACAGTTATTACTGGTGGTGCTGATGCTATATTTTTCCATCTCTGTTGACCAAAAACAAAAAAGAAACTTAAACAGGCAACAAGAGTATTGGGTGGAGGGGTGCCTGGGTGACTCAGTTGGTTAAGCATCTGCCTTCGGCTCGGGTCATGATCCCAGGGTCCTAGGATCGAGTCCCGCATCGGGGTCCCTGCTCAGTGGGGAGTCTGCTTCTCCCTCTCCCTCTGCTGCTCCCCCTGCGTGTGCTCTCTCTGTCAAATAAATAAATAAAATCTTTAAAAAAAAAAAAAGAAAGAAAGAGTATTGGGTGGAAAATACTCTATCATCAGAGAGAAGAGCAACCAATATAAAAGAACAGTAAAGAGAGAAGGATTGGCCTAAACCTTTCCAGTGATGCATTTCAGTGAATAATTTTCCATACATTTGGTTTGTCCAGTTGAGAGGGACAAGGTCAAATCATTCTTTCATTCAGCAAGTATTTATGAAGTGCCTACCAAATTTATGATGTAGAAAGAATAGGCTAGGAATACCTCCTCTGCATTCACCCCAACCTTAGTTAACTTCTATTCAATATTTAGAATTCAGCACAGGGGCTCCTGGCTGGCTCAGTTGGTAGAGCGAACGAGTCTTGATCTCAGGGTCATGAGTTCAAGCCCCATGATGGGCATAGAGCTGACATGAAAAAAAAGTAGAATTCAGCTCAAATACCATTTCCTCTGCTAAAGCTTAAGACGAGGCCAGGTCACCCTAGTAGGTGTCCTTATGGCACTGGCAGTCTTACCTTTTCCAACTTGTCAGAATGTACTTATGCCTTTGCTTTTTGGTGATTATGTGCTTACTGCATGTCTTTTCTGTAATCTACACAAGGGCAAGGACTTTGGTTTTGGTCAAGAATGTATCCGTGGTACTTAGCTTGGTGTCTACTCTATAGTAGCTGCTCAATTCTGAAGAAAGGAAAAGATCGAGGCCCTGATGAAGGGGTCATCAGAACCTCACTCTAACACTATTAATTCACCAGGGTAAGGTTTGGGGTTTTTTTAAGATTTTATTTATTTATTTGAGAAAGAGAGAGAGAGCACGAGTGGGGAGAGGGTCAGAGGGACAAGCAGAGTCCTCGCTGAGTGGGGCTTGATCCCAGGACCCTGAGATCATGACCTGAGCCAAAGTCAGATGCTTAACTAACTGAACCACCCAGGCACCCTGACACCAGGACAGTTTTGGCTTGTTTCTGGTGGCCTCTGACTCCCCAAAGCAGCTCTGCTCCCTAGGGCCCTGAAAAAGCAGTATGAAAATCACTGTCATCGAAAATAGTGCTATAATCCAAAATCATCTCTTATATCTCTTGTATGAGATGGCCTCATGGCGAATCTCTAAGCGAGGCACCAACACGTATAACAAAAGCAAAAATGAAATAAAGAAGTTCATCTTGGCTCAATGTTATTCTGCAGCTAAAGTTCTAATAATTCAGAGTTTATTTTTTTAAGTAATCTCTACACCCAACATGGGGCTTGAGCTCACAACCTCAAGATCAAGAGTCACATGCTCCAATGACTGTGCCAGCCAGGCACCCCTAGTAATTCTTTTTACACTAAGTCTTGAAGTGTACCTTATTTCCATGCTCACACTGTAGCATCAATGTGATAATTACCTGGATGAAAACTTGAGCATGTTTGACTTTATCTCCATTTTGGCAAATAACTAGAATTTCCGCAGTGATAACATATAATGATGGCATGGCAGGCAGGTTTTATGTTTGTCTTAAAAAAATAACCAGTCTTACTTAGAGTAACTAAACGCTAGGTTACAAATCCACATTGTTGACCTCCCTCCTTTTCCGCAAAGAAGCCTTTCCCCAAGTCCCGCAGACTTTCCCCATGTTTCATTGGCCACTCCAAAGTCAATCACAGACAGAGGCCAATCAGAATTGCTCTCCTGAATCTCAGCCCACCTCCTCAGGGAAGCTTGTGGCCCTGGCTCACCCATACCTGGGCCTCTCTTCCCCTTCCACTCCGAGGCCTCAGCTCCTTCCCCTGTACCAGGAGGGAACTGCATTCTCCGATGATTCCACACACATTTTTTTCAGCTCCCATTTGAGCTTGGCACTGTCTTGAGTCCTGGGGATTCAAAGATGGGAGTCCCTACGATTGGTTTGGGAGACTGAGAGCTGTCAGAAGTGCCTCAGGGACCAGGTATATAACACACAGGTGTAAATGCAGCCTACTTCCTTTCTTGCCTTTTTGTTATTGTTGTTGTTGTACAACACAATGATTTAATATTTGTGTATATTGCAAAATGATCGTAAGTCTAATTAACAGGGATGCCTGGTGGCTCAGTCGTTAAGCGTCTGCTTCCGGCTCAGGTCATGATCCCAGAGTCTTGGGATTGAGTCCCGCATCTGGCTCCTTGCTCAGTGGGGAGCCTGCTTCTCCCTCTGCCGGCTTCTCCCCCTGCTTGTGCCCTCTCTCTCTGACAAATAAATAAATAAAATCTTTAAAGAAAAAAAAAAAGTCTAACATCCATCACCACACATAGTTACAATTTTTTTTTCTTGTGACAAGAACTTTTAAGATCCACTCTCCTAGCAACTTTTAAATATACAACACAGCACTATTAACTATAGTCACCATGTTGTACATTACATCCCCATGACTTATTTATTTTATAACTGGAAGTTTGTACATCTTGACCACCCTCACCCATTCTGCATTACCTCCAATCACCAATCTGTTCTCTGTATCTATGAGTTCTGTTTCTGTTTTTGTTTTTTAGATTGAACATAGAAGTGGGATCCTAAAGTATCTGTCTTCTCTGTCTGACTTATTTTACTTAGCATAATGCCCTCAAGGTCTAGTGAAGTTGTCACAAATGGCAAGATGTCTTTCTTTTTAATGGCTGGATAATATTCCATTGTATATATGTACCATGTAGCCTACTTGCTTTCGAATCCAAACCTTCAATTTACAACACCCAGGTGGTCAAAAAGAACACATCTTCGGTGGGAGGGAGATTTGGTTTCTTTTTTTCTTTTTTCTTTTTTAAATTTTATTTATTTATTTGAGAGAATGAGTGAGAGAGAGCAGGGTGAGGAGGGAGTAGGGAGAGGGAGAGTCAGACTCCCCGCTGAGCAGGGAGCCCAACGTGGGGCTCCATCCCAGGGTCCTGGGATCATGACCTGAGCTGAAGGCAGATGCTTAACCGACTTAGCCACCCAGGCACCCCAGGTTTTGGTTTCTTGTTTGCCCATCCTTGAGGAGACCAAAAAAAATTTTCTTGTTTTACAATGAAATAAGTGTGATAAGTGTGAATTGGACTGTGATAGGCAGAGAGTGGTATGGCTTACACCAGAGGGGCATGCCCCCATCCTGGGGGGAGCTGCTGGGAAAGCCCTCGGGGAGCTGTACCTGGGATCTCATAGGAGCACCGGGTGTAAGCGTGCGTAGCAGGAGATAAAGGCTGAGGCAGGCAGACTATGAAGGACCTGGATGAGCCCCGTTAGAGAGTTTAGAATATTAAGAATTGTTGGGCATCCATGAAGGAATTTAGGTACAAAAATGTCAGGGTCAGATCTATAGTTTTAAAGGATCCTCCTTTTTGAAGTGTAAGATCCAGAGAGAATATAGGTAGAAGGTCATTCTCCTTTTCTGCATATTTTATCTTGCGTGTTGAAACCACCACTTTGCCAGTTGCCCAAACTGGAAACAGAAATCATCCTAGCCTTACCTCTCCCTCACCTTCCAAATGGCCACCAAGTCCTATGGATTCTACCCTCAAAAAATTCTTGACTCTACCCAATGCTCTCATTCCAACTGCTGTCCTTCACTCAGACCCTCATCACTGCTTACGTGAACTTTTCCAATAGCCTTCTCTCTGATCCCCCTAAATAAGGACCTCCTCCCCCAGTCTGTTCTCTAGGCAGCTACCAGAGATCCTTCCAGAATTCAAATCTCGTAGTTTTTCTATAGCCTAAATCTTTTTAACAGTTTCCCGTGGCCCTCAGGAAGAAGTTCAAGCTCTTTCCTACTGGCAGAAAGCCATCTGAGATTTGGACCCATCGAACATTTTCAGCTCCAAGCACTCACCTCCTCCCTTGCTAAGCCGTCCTTCAGCATTGTTGAACTCCTGGCAGATTCCCAAACAGGCCAGAAGGTTTCAAACCCACCCACAGAGTCTCCATTTCCCTCCTTCTGAATGAATTTTTTTCAACCTTCCCTAAAGAAATCCCATTATTATTCAAAATTCAGTTTAAGGGTTATTTCCTCCCTGACGCCAGGGTTACCCTCCATCTTAGCATACCTCCCTGCTCTCTCCTCCCCTGAGCTCTCTCTCTGGCATCCTCCAGAGTTACTCCCCTGGCAGAGGTGATACTTGGCTTTGTTCATTGTTTCTCCAATCAAGGAGCATCTACATCATAATCTCGTTTTTTAAAAAGTTTTTTGCTAAAAAAACAAAAACAAAAACAGTTTTTCGCTACTGTTTTGCTTCTTTAATTTTAAAAATACTTACCATAGGGGCGCCTGGGTGGCTCAGTCGGTTGCACGACCAACTCTTGATTTCAGCTCAGGTTGTGATCTTGGGGTCATGGGATCGCCCTGCTGGGGCTCCATGATTAGCAGGGAGTCTGCTTGAGATTGTTTCCCTCTGCTTCTCCCCCGCTCCTCCTCTGCTCCCCCCCCCCTCAAATAAATAAACAAATCTTTTTTTAAAAATAAAATACATAAAAAATACTTACCATCACCATGCAGACTCCTGTGCTCCAAACCAGTGCCATGGACCTGGGCCCAGAATCTGCTCTTAAAAAAATCTCCTAGATTACTGGCAATGTTCGTTTCTTGATCAGGTGCTAATTACACAGAGTGTTATTTGTGCAAAATTCCCTGAGCTCTATCCTTAGGATATGCATACATTTCTGTACGCATGTTATTCTCAATGAGGAGTTAAAAAGTAAAAACTCCCTAGGTTATTTTTGTGTATACTGGTGGAGAACCATTGACTTCTCTCTCTTGCTACGAACTGTAAACTCCTCGAGGGCAGTGAAGAAGGCATCTATTTTGTCTCTATATTCCCACCATCTGTTTTAGTGCCTACAACATAGTACGCACTGAATGAATGACTCATACATCAGTGAATGAATGAATAAAGGGAGAGGAGTGGCTTGTGGGTTCCTCCCTCCCTCACTCTTCCAAACATTTGTTCCATGCCCCTGCTGGAGCACATGAGAGCTCATACCTCAAAGTTACATTTCCGAGAGACTTCCTCTCTACCACGTGCCTGGTGTGACTGATCCGGGGCACCAGCCTGACAAGGACGGGAGCAAGGAAGCAGGTGGAGGACGTTCTGTCCCAGTACCAGTAATTTTGCCCTGCCTGGGTCGGAGCCACCTGGCTCAGTCCTTCCTCACCATGCCTGGGAATCAAGCTGGAGAAAGTATGTCCTTGGAGATTCTGCATTGCTAAAGCTTCCACTTGCATATCGGATATAAACTGCTTCCTAAACTACTCAGCTCAAGTTATGTGAGAATTTGAAAACTATATCTTTGACTATTTAGAAATAGCAATGAAGATTTTTTAGCAAATTTACAGTAGAAAGTGAGAGACATCCTGGGTAAAATATCATGCAAGTTATTTATTCAGTCACAGATGATTACCAAAAGTTTCCTAAGGATACAATGAGGAACAAGAGTCATCTGCCTTAATGGAGATCACAGTGTGTGTGTGTGTGTGTGTGTGTGTGTGTGTGTGTGTGTTGTGGGGGGGAGGTAGAGACCGACAGTCAAATAGTAACACTGAAGAGGACTTCCACTCCCTCCATTTTGACCTCAAACTTTCTTACTGATTAAGTTCTTCTTTCCAGTTTTCCAGTTTACCTCTTAAGTCAGGCTAAAGACCCTGTGGGCAAAGCATCCCCTGATGGGAACCAAAACTACTCAAGCTGTAAGGACTGCCCTGAGCCAGCAAGGCCTGCATGATTGACCCCAAGACAACCTGATCAACCTGACCTTGACTGCCCAGCTGCATTCACCCATTGACTTTTGTCCCACATTTTCCTTATATAAACCTGGAAGTATTTCTTTGGGACATTAGTCCAAGGTCTTACCAGTGTTGGCCTCACTGAAATACATCCCTTTCTTGTTTCAACACTACTGGTCTGTTTGGGACCCTCTGAGCTAGAGGCCCTTGCACCCTTCTCCCCCCCCCCCCCCCCCCCCCGTTAACAATATCTAGCTTTTTCATAGCAGTTATGATGTGCCGGGCACTTTGCATATGTTAATTCATTTCATCATTGTAACAACTCAGTGATGTCCTATTATTATCCCCATTGACAAATAAGGGAACAGAGGCATTGTAGTCACAAACTGATAGAGTCATGAAGATACAGTGTAGGGAGTAGAAACACGTGATCTAGTCCTAAGGGTCAGGGAAGAGTTCTCCAAATATACGAGGTTGAAACAGAGGTCTGAGGATTGAGTCAGCATCTAGTGGACAAAGAGGTCTGGGGGAAGAGCATTTCAGGCAATGGAAGTAACAGGTGCAAAGGGATAATAATTTGAGGAATTGGCAGGCTGCCCTACAGCAGGAGCACAAGCAGGAGAGGAAGGCAGGAGCCGTAGCACCCAACTTTGCTTGTTTGTTTTTCCTCTATGTCTCAAATAGTATAATAAGGTCAGGGATAGATGATGTAGGGCTTAGCCCTAGTTTTGCTCTTAATAACCTCAGCCATTTCTCTGTGGCTCATTCCTTATGTGCAAAAATGAGTGGATGGACCAGAGTTCTCCAGTGGCCCCTGGTGTGGGAAACAAAGGCAGAAGGAAATGTAGATAAAATTAAATGTCTGTATAACCTGTAGTCCATTGACAAATACTTGAGGCAAGCAGAGTATAACCCTCCTCCAGGAAGCTCCAAACTGTCTTAATATGAATGCCTTGCTAGAGGGAAAAACAACCTTGGTTTGACTACAGCAAGCCCCCCCCCCCCATTCGGTGAGTCTTCTTTAACATATGAAAATCCTTTTGGAACTTCCCTTACCTTTACTCCCCTCGACCCCAAAATATATAATCAGTTGCCCTTCACAATCCTGGAGCAGCAACAGCTCTTTCTGCCCATGGGTCCTGTCCCTGTGCTTTAATAAAACCCCACCATTTTGCACCGAAGACACGTCAAGAATTCTCTCTTGGCTGTTGGCTCCAGACCCCACCAAACCTCACCTATATTCAAAAACATCAGTCCCTGTGGTTCCAAAGGTGCGGTTCTGGGTAGGACTCTCCTGGAAGCAATTGCTCATCCGGGCTGCAGGCCCTGGCTGCAGCTGAATGCACCGAGGCCCAGGGGCTTGGCAACCCAGCAGCCCAGCCCGCACTTGGTAGTCTCTGACTTCTCTGCAGATTCAGTCCATACAGATGATGGAGAACATCACACGTAATAAATCATACTGTAAATATGGCTGTGAGCATGGTTTGCTCCCCTCACTTGAAGGGTGGACTGCTAATAATAACAATGTGATTAAAATAACTACCTCTTTGAAGCATTTACTGTGTGCTAGGGTTGTACCAGCTACTTCAGGTAGATTTCTCGCAACAGCTCCTGGTGAGATTCAAAAGCTGAGGCCTCAAGGGATTACATAACTTTGGAAAGGTCCTCACCACCCAAGTTTTTCCTGCCTACTGAGCATGTCCAGTCCTGTTTCCTATTGCCAGGTGTGTTAACTTGAGCAATTTTCTATGGGTTTGCTCAGTGACTGAGTTGGAATTTGAACCCAGCTCTGACTCCAAAGTTTATGGTGTTGACCACCCTGCCATGCTGCCTTCCCTTCTTAAAACACAGGCAACTCCTTACTCTATAAATAGGATGACATTGTCTCTTGAAGTCCTTTCTGGGTGAGGAAAGTGCTTTTTATAGCTTGGGACTGCTTCTGTGTACTTGGTCTCTTCCAGCACCGGTTAATCCCGTGTGCAGCTGTGTCCTTCACTGTCCTTACACTGTATTCCTAGGTTTCCTCCCCGCAAAGACAACTCCAGGAAACCGCATGGTGTCTGCATGTGGGCCAGTAAAGAAATTTCACTCCCTTTGCTTCGCAAATCAGCTTACCTTTCTATAAATAATCGTTCTGCTCCCTCCACTCAGGCCTGTGAGTAGTTTGGTCACTTAACCAAACACACGCACACAAAGCAAGGAGAGGAGGGGTTTTGGAGGTGACACCGTGAATGACCTTGCAAAGGTGTCTAGCCCACTGCGGGCAGGATTAGCAAACCTGAAACCTCTACAGATATTTGTGTGCCTCCGTATTCCTCCCCAAGCTGCCTGCTCCTCTAGCGCCAGCCTCGCCCAGTCCCCTCTCGGCTGCTCCGAGATACAAAGCCCAACCCGCCCATCTCTTTGCAAACCCTGAGAACTTCATTCCCCATGTTGAAACTCGTCGGTGGCGGTGGCGGGCAGCACTGGGCATGCTCAGTAGCGGGGACAGGTCTGGGAGGCAAGGAAGCCGCGTTTGAAGTCGCACGGCCCGGGTATCAGGAGGGGGCGGGTTGCGGGGGCCCCGGCTGGGGGTCCGCGGGGCTCTCGGATTCCGCGCCGGGAGCCGGTATGCTCCCGGCCGGCGCGGCGGGGCGGGCGCGCGGGGGGCAGAGCGCTAAGGAGCGGGGGGAGCCGGTGGGAGAAGGGGAGGAGCGCCGGGCTCGCCATCCCCCGGCGCCGGCTCTGCGGCTGCTGAATCGGAAACCGCAGGGAGGATCCGGGGAAATAAAGACGCCCGAGAATGACCTCCAGCGAGGCCGCCTGAGCCGGGGCCCGCGCGCCACCGCACCAGCCCCCGGCATGGGCGACCGGGGCGGGCGGCCGGAGCACTCGGCCACGCACGCCCCGGGGGCCCCCGCCGACGCCGGCGCTGCCGCCGTGAACGGGCTGCTGCACAACGGCTTCCACCCGCCGCCAGTCCAGCCGCCGCGCCTCTGCAGCCGGGGCCCCGCGGGCGGTGGCGACGCGGCGCCCCCGCGCCTCCCGCTCTTGCCGGAGCTGCAGCCGCAGCCACCGCCCCCTCAGCACGACTCCCCGGCCAAGAAATGCCGGCTGCGGAGGAGAATGGACTCTGGGAGAAAGAACAGGCCGCGTAAGTCCCATCGCGAGGGGAGCGCTGGCGCGAGGCAGGCGCATCCCGCGGGCCCAGCACCCGGGAGCGGCGGGGCAGGCACCGCAGCGCGCCCGGTGCGCCTCAGCGCCCGCTGTCGGGCAGTGTACGGAGGGGGCTCCCGGGACTGATTCTTTCCCCAGGGGCGCCAAGCACTAAAGATCGCAGCCTAAGCCTCACTCTTGTTTGCTTCGGTCTGTAGAATGGGCCGATTGAATGCGGATCCTGCGCTGCTCCTTCGGTCACGACTCTAAAAAAGGCTAGCGCATCGCCCGCCTCACTAATTTGTTGATGGGAAAATGCACGTGTGAGAACATTTCTCGGGGTGCAGGAGTAGGGGTAGAGCTGGAGGGACAGCCGGAGCCGTCCTCTCCCTTCTCCTTGCCCCTTTTCCTTCTCAGAGTTCGTCTTTCTGGGGTTAGCGCTCAGGCAGCCACCTTGTCCTTTGAATCGCAGAGTAGCCGCCAGTACCTCGGGTCTATTGGCAAGCGCCAGGCCTGGAGGCGTGGAGTTTGACAACCCCCCAAATCACAGCCTATTAAATGCTTTTTCTTCGCAGCCAATGAGAGGACCTGTTGGCCGCGACACACCCACTGATACCATGTGGGCCGGAACTATGTGGACCAATGAAAATTGGAGGTGGAGTTTTTTGTGTTTTTTTTTTTCCGGGAATTGGGGATGTAGAGTTGAGGGTTTCTAATGGTGTGTGTGGCGTAAAAAGCTGAAATGCGTAATTTCACAGTCTAAAGCTTGTATATGATATTAGTCTATAAAGAGTACCTTCCCCGCAGGACATTGTGAGATGTAAATTTGTAGATCGAGTTTACAACCGGTTTTTCCCATCTGAGCCGAACCTCATTCAACTGGTTACCTCTTTCTGGGTGTCTTTAATGAAGCTTATAAATGGCAAAAAGCAAAGTAAGTAGAATGCATCACTAATTAGTGATTGCATCCAACACCATTTGCATATGTCTGATACTGAGAAATTGCTAGTATAGGTTTTGGATATATCTGTAAAAACTTGGTATTTGGCAAACTTTTTTGTTTCTGTTTAGACTCTTAATTTTTCTGTGCCCAGTTAAAATCTCTGAGACTTTAGGAAGTATCGGTGTGGGACGTGACTCTGACACTTGTATTTTGTAGATCTGAAATGTTCAGATTGAAAGTTAGAAGTCTTGTCTGGAACTTGGAAGCCCCAGAGATTTGGCAATGGTTGTAAGGAGGACATCTACTTAGCACTTGAATTTGTATTTATTTTTGTTTTTGAGACTTGTTAGAAAATTACTTTCCTTATGGACTTAATATTGATTACTTATGATTTGTTAACCTGTTTTACTTCTTTCAAAACCACATTTTAGTTATTTCTCTGATCTATGTGTACAAATTGTATGACAGTTTGCAATGTAAATTGCTAAAATATATTGAAAGAGAACTATATTGAGTTTTTGGGTATTCCAGCTAGCTTAAATGGTCTATGAGAGCACAACACCTTTTTAAGTAATTTTTGAGGAATTTAAAGTACACTCTTAATAATAGATTGGAAGCATAGAAAAAACCATTTTGAGCCTTAATTTGAGCTTGCAAACCCACAGAGATTATTATCTTAGAATACAAGAAAATGTAACTTTATGCCTGTATGTTTGGTGTCAGAAATTAAAGTGGTTTGTATTTTTTACAAAAATAAAAACCTTAGTTATCTTAAATTCAGTGACCAGGACACTTACCTATAAACTTTTAAAAGGGATTCATCAAAGTGCGCCTGGGTGGCTCAGTTGGTTAAGCGACTGCCTTCAGCTCAGGTCACGATCCCGGGGTCCTGGGATCGAGCCCCACATCCGGCTCCCTGCTGTGGGGGTAGCTGCTTCTCCCTCTCCCTCTGCTGCTCCCCCTGCTAGTGCTCTCCTGCTCTATCGGTTCTGTCAAATAAATAAATAAGATCCTTAAAAAAAAAAAAGTAAAAGGGATTCATCCAAATCAACTTTTCATTATCCTATCATGTTTTCTGTTCTCAAATTTGAATGAACATTTCTGAAATAAATTTTACGTGTTCTGAGTCACATCTGCTGTATTCACTACCAAAATTCCTCAGTGAAAACTAGGTTTAATATCTTTACACCTTGCCTAGGTATCTTTTAGGTATCTTTTTATAAAAAAAGATAGTGCTCAATCAGTTCATATTTAGGTTCTCTAATCCACTTAGAGTTAAATATATCCCTATTTTCTAATGACTGATAGATTTTTTTTAAAGATTTAATTTATTTATTTGGCAGAGAGAGAGAGAGCACAAGCAGAGGGAACAGCAGAGAGGAAGAAGCAGGCTCCCCGCCAAGCAGGGAGCCCGATGCGGGGCTCCATCCCAGGACCCTGGGATCATGACCTGAGCTGAAGGCAGACGCTTAACCATCTGAGCCACCCAGGCATCCCTGACTGATAGATTTTATGTGAGCAACTATAACAAAGAGTTTTGGGTGCTTTAAATAAAATGTAAGAGTATGTTGGGGATTGAAGCATCAAAGCTAGGCAAATAATTCCTACTTACCATTTTACAACATCAGACACCTGAGTCTACTACCTAAACCAGAGGTGTGTTAAAGACAGCCAGATCTCACTTCTCTCAGATAAGCATCTGGAATGCTGATGTGAGTAGGTGTGTTTCTGTTTGGTAATATCGAGCTTAGAGTGCAGTACATAAAATACTTGATGTTTAAAAACAATGAGTGGAATGAAACAAACAATTCAGTAGTTTCTAATTGTTTTAAAAATGAAATCTCAGTGCAGGGACTCTTTACAAGCTTGTAATCTAAACACCAGACCAGTGGCAGGTTGATTTTGCTAAAGCAGGAGAGAGGAATATTGTCCGCTGTTCATCGAAAAGTACTGTCACCTCACTACTTGTCCTTGGAAGGCTTTTCTAAGACTAACCGCTTCATCGAACTTCCTTCATTACCTGACTTCCCTCAGCTACTCAGCAGCTCTGTGACCTCAACCAAGTTACTAGCTCTCATCTTGAGATGCTGGAGTTGGCTAGGTGATCTTCAAGTGTGGTTTCTTGTACCTTTCAAATTCTCACACTTCACAGCTGATGAGGTCTTTCCACGTGACTTCTACACTAGTTATAGTTAAGCATTTAATTATGGTTTGGGTTTTTTGCCTTGTGCTGATTGTTTCATGTGTGTTATTTGTCTTATCTCCTCAATTAAGTTGGAAGTCTGATTATAGGTGATATAGTTTTTTTCTCTTATGCCTTGCTTCTTGGGGACATGAACACTTGATTGAGGTCACGGAGAAAAGGTACAAGTCACATCTCTACCTCACTGAGGTAGCCATGTCCATCCATAAGATAGACTTTGGCAAAAGTCCTGCAGTGGAATTTCCATAAAGTATCAACTGGGAGATTCCTTTGGCCTGTTTCTTGGTGCTTTGATTCTTCGAAGTACACGTAAGTAGCACCTTATGGAGTCAGCGCATTTCCCAAATATTTTGAAACATTCTAATAGTCCTAATAAAATGCTGTGAGGACTTAATGTGTTATAAATGGTGTAGCCATTCATACCCAGGAGGGCATGAGTTTGAAATGCAGCTGGATGGCCTGAGGCCGGTTATTTCACCTTCCTGCTTCAGTTCCAGTATGATGAGATGGAGATAATCATACTACCTCGCTGGGTTGACGTGAGGATTAAATGAGATAATGTATAATAAGAACTTAGATTCCTGCTTGGCACATAGCAGTTATTCAGCAAAGGCCAGCTGTCATCACCCACATACAGAATCCTGTCCACTGTTAATCCATAGAACAGGACAACAAAGCTGGCAGAGACAACCTCAGACTGACTTAGTTTAAAAAAAAAATACAGACTCAGAATAAGAAAGACCAAAATGTTTTATTTGATTAGCTGTAACACTTTTAGTCCTACAATGATTTTTTTTTTTTTACCCTTCCCCAATAAAAATAGTGGATAATACAAACATGTAGGAAAAAAAGCAGTTAAAAAGTACTCACAGTTTCATCACTCAGAGAAAACTATGGTACATGTTTAAAATGTACCATATTTTACAGGTAATTTTGGATCATACTAAGATAAGATTTTGATAACTTTTATTTAAAAATAAAATTTTAGCATAAGCATTTAGCAAACATCATTTTTAATGGTGTATTATAATCCCAATATTCCATTATATGGATATACCAGAATTTATTTAACCTTTCTCTCCTAGCTTTAGGCTGTAGCGAGGGTCTCTATATCATAAACATCGCTGCAGCAACAACTTCCTACATAACTCATTCTTAAGTTGTTTTTTGTATGTTTGGTTTTTAAAAATGTATTTATTTAGAGAGAGAAAGAGAGCGCACACGCATGGGCAAGCGGGAGGAGAGGGCAGGGAAGAGAGGGAGCGAGAGAGAATCTCAAGTCGACTCCCCGCTGAGCAGGAGCCTGGCTTGGGGCTCGATCTCACCACCCAGAGACCATGACCTGAGCGGAAAGCAAGAGTCCAATGCTCAACCGACTGAGCCACCTAGGAGCCCCTTAAGTTATTTTTGTTGAGATTGGCGAATACATTCTTTTTGGAGGCGGAACAGAAATGGCACAAGGTAGTATTTAGATGTTGCCTTGAAATACTGGATATTTTAGACCACAAGGACACTGTTAGATGAGCCACCCTAGTGGAGGGAGGAAAAAATGCCAAGGGGATTGTTGGAGTCACCGAACACTATGCTGCAGAAAGGCAAATATTTGGGCATCATCAGAAGGCTGGGTGATGAGTGCTGCCCTCTCCATTCCCTCTTCTGTTGTGCGGCAACAAGCAGGAATAAGGACTGGATCAGTGCTGGCAGCCTCCTGTGGGGTGGGGGTGGGAAGTTCTGGCTTCTCAAATCATTTAGATAGAACACTACTAGCAGAAAATGGGTGAGAGTTCATTATGCACAGAACATACTCATGGGTACAAACCGAAGAAACCGAAGTCTGTTACCAGTTTTAGCTAGCCACCGTTGTGAAAGTAAGAGGTGTCGATTTTCTAAATACTGGGGTATTTAGCTTTGGCATTTGGGCTTTCTACTACCTCTGAATCAGGCTAATTAGAAAAACCAGGATAAAAAGATAATAGAATTTTCTGGTTGTATCTGCATAGAATGTAGATATATGCGCTTTAAAACAACAACAACCATATTCAGTGCTTCTAGATGGATGGGAAGCATGCATATTCAAGAACAAAAGAGAAATGGAAAGCAAGGGCTCATTATACTATTGCTACTTTCTGGGACATGGTCAGATTCCCAAGTTTGTCAATGAAATTATGAGTTGTGCAATGCACATTTGGACTGAAGATTAAGAATTGAAGGCCTAGGGGCTCCTGGGTGGCTCTGTCATTAGGCGTCTGCCTTTGGCTCAGGTCGTGATCCCAGGGTCCTGGGGTCGAGCCCCGCATCGGGCTCCCTGCTCAGTGGGAAGCCTGATTCTCCCTCTGCCTGCCACTCCCCCTGCTTGTGCTCGCTCTCACATGTTCTTTCTCTCAAATAAATAAACAAAATATTTAAAATAAAAAAGAATTGAAGGCCCAAGTGTCCAGCATTGAAGAGGTTAAGTCAGGTATCAGGATCTTTTAGACACTTGAACACTTTTCCTCAAAAGACCAGTAAATGAATTTCAACATTAATGTGAAGCATATTTGTTTGGCACGGTAACCAAAGATGGAAAGAGTACTGTTAATTTTTAGCATGTGGGACGCTTACCAAGTGAATAAAACAAAAAGCCATCATGGTTTTGGAAACAGAATTAGTAGGGACACAAAGGAGTCCTGGTTTTAACTGACAGGTTTGGGGTTTGGTTTGGTTTGGTTTGGTTTGGTTTTGTGATAGCCTGGCTGGTGTATGTATGTGTGGTTTTAATACAAATCAAATGCCATGAAAGTAAAAATAAGTCAAGGTTTGACTTCTATGATATTTAATTACATGTGTTTTAGCTTTAATTGGTAAGTCAGTATTCACCTTGGGATAGCAGTATTCTGATTCAGATATGGAGACTGTTCAGTGTACCAAATGTGGTGCACAGAATTTCTAAGTAGACCTTTTCTCTAGATAGTGCAGCTGTCAAGCTTGGTATCTCATTACTTAATTTATGCCATCTCGTAGATGCTTAGAGCTGGCTAATCGTGTGTGTGTGTGTGTGTGTGTGTGTTCGTATTCTCCGTCAATTCAAAGGGGTAAGGTAATGTTACTTTTAGCGGCTGTTCCATCAAAATAATGATCTGGACCTCTAGCAGATTTCTCTATAGTTTGGAAAGAGGATGGGAAAACTCATGACAATAGTGAGTACTTAACAGTAGTCACTTTGATTGAGTAATCAGAGTAGCTGTTATTGAGCAACAGCTAAAGGCCTGTGTTTTTATGAAAGTATGCAAATTACCAACCCCACTCTCCATTTTCAGATGAGGAAAGAGAGGCTCAGAGAGATGAAGTATCCTGCCCGAAGACCTGTATTCAGTGAATGTCAGGGCCAAAATTCAGACCCAGGTCTAAGTCCATTGACAGCTAGCTGGCTGTTTTTTCTGCCACAATAAACCTATTATTTATGTCAGGAAAAGAAGTGTGTTCTGTAAAATTTTCGGAAGAGATAAGCGTATGCAGTCTGTACCTTTGGCAAAAAGCTGATCTGTGTGTCTGTGGAAGTAACAGTGGCCAGCATTACGGGGCACTTACTATGGGCAGACTCTGAGCTAAAGACTTTACATGGATTATCTGAACAAACACTCCTAGCACCCTATGAGATGGGTACTGCTGTGGACTTGTGTCCCTCAAAGCTCATGTATTGACTTCTAACCCCCAAGGTGATTGTGTTAGGAGGTAGGGCCTTTGGAAGGTGATTAGGTCATGAGGGTAGAGCCACTGGGATTAGTGTCCTTAGAAAAGAGACTTCAGAAAGCTAGCCGCCGCCCCTGCCCCTCCATCCCTGCTTCTGCCATGTGAGGTTACCACCAAAAGCCATCTAGGAGGCAGGCTCTCACCAGACACTGAATCCACCAGCACCTTGATCTTGGACTCCAGAACTGTGAGAAAGAAATTTCTGTTGTTTATAAGATACTCAGACAATGGTAAGACAGATCCTATCATGATCTTCCTACTTCAGGTGAAGAAACTGAGGGAGGGCACAAGGACTCCGGGTAAAACCGTCAGAGTTCAGATTTTGACTCTGCTGGGCTAGACTCAGGACCGTAGAGGGCTCTCGGAAAGTGTGAGTAGTGTTCTGTAGTGGAAAGAGCTTTAGAGCCACCAGACCTAAATTTAGAGTCTCCCTGCACTGTGGGGGGTTTTTTTGTTTGTTTTTTGTTTTTGTTTTTGTTTTTGTTTTTAAAGACTTATTTATTTATTTTAGATAGAGAAAGAGAGTGGGGGGAGAGGGGCAGAGAGTTTTAAGCAGACTCCGCACTGAGCGCAGAGCCCAACTCGGGGCTCCATCTCAGGACCCTGAGATCATGACCTGAGCCAAAACCAAGAGTTAGGTACTCACCTGACTGTGCCCCCCAGGTGCCCCAGCACTGTTTAATAACAGTGTAGCCTTAAGGTGAGATCCTCAACTTCTGGGACTATCTCTTGAATAGAGTTAATGGGGCCCATCTTACTAGTTGTGGGGACCAAATGTGGAAAATGTAGATAAGTGTAGAATAGAATGACTAGACCCTGGTGTGTGCACAGTAAAAGACATTTGGTGATTAACACTAGCAACTCTTAATAAAGGTCATTTAATATTAGTATTATTGCTGTTATTTAGTCACAGAGACTTTCAAAACTTTGTGAAATCTCAGAATTTCCATCTTGCCCGGACTGAGACTGGGCCTGGGTTTCCGGGTATGTTCTAAACTGACCTAACATCACATCCTGTGTGGAAGCTCCCCTAACTCCCTCTGACGTTTCTAGAAGCAGGACACATGGCCTGTGTCACAATTCAATGACCTCATTGTCACTTTTCTTAAGTTGCCCCATTGCAACTCCTGAAATGGAGTACAGCATGCCCTGTCTGAGGGTAATGTTGGCAACTTTGTGACTAAGAAGACTGTCATTGATTTTACTGCTAATCTAGTGCCAGGACAAAGTGATTTTTAAAAAAGGAAGTTCCTTCCTTTGATCTTTACAGTTTGATACCTCAGCCCTTAGGTGAGGCAGATAATGCACAAAAGAGATGAGAAGGATTAGGAAAGTGAGCGCTTGGCCTTTGTAAAAGCTGCATGAATCGGACAAGGCTTCAGAATTCAGAACAGCTGCGTGGAGTTCTTAGGCCTTCTTTTTAACCTGCAGCCTAGCAAACTTTGTTCTGGCAGATGAGGAGATGGATATTTCTGGGCACTTGTTGCCTTTAAGACTAGCACATGAACCTTCTGGGGCACCTGGCCTTGACTCTATGCTGAATCGGGGCCACAGGGCCTTTGGCTTGCGCCTCTGGATAGTGTGAGCCTACCCGAACCTCTGGGAGCGGGGACCAGCCTGGACGGTGTTGGTTACTAGGAATCATCTGGGGCTTCTGGACAAACAACTCCTTTACAGCCTGAGGCAGGAGGTCCAGGAGTGAGAGAGGCAGGGGTGGACTTGTGTGACTTCAAACTTGATGTGGGTCAGCAGTGTGATGAGACTTCCGGCAGAATGTAAGCACTCAAATGTTAGCTATTATGGGTGGTGGTGTTAGATGCCCTTCCTTACACGTAGTCAAATCAGACTCCCATAACTTCTACCTTGACCATACATTTTGTCCAATCTCTCTTCTACATGACTGCTCACTAGATATTTAAAGACAGCTATTTTATCTTGACTTTTCCTTGGGGTCCCACCCTCTGAGAAACCAAGACCCACAGACTCATCTGCCAGACTCCATCATCCATGCGATTCAGTACTGGTTGTAATGGGTTGCCAACAGCATTAAAGCTTAGACAGGAGGATGGCCTCTTGGGGTTGTCATGAAGGGGATTAAGTAAGTACTGACCTGGGTGACCTTGAACACTGAGATTTAATAAGCCTATGGGTCCCACAGGCGCTAACCAGTTTTTATCCCTGCACTAGACTTTACATGTGATACTTGGCTTCACGTGATTCCAAGCTGGAGTGTAAACTGAAGCCAGTTACCTGGCTTGATTTTACTCAAATACTAAGGCATTTCCAAAGTCACTAAACTCTGTGTGTATGGATTAGAAGACGTGAACATAGTTGAGGCTGTCTGCTTATTATTCATACTTGCCCAACTACCAATGTTTGATGAAGAACATCTAAAGACATGCTGTGTATTTAGGGAAAGGAAGGTAGTATCTGTTTGGGCAAGGAGATATCACATCTTCTTATCTTTTATAGAAGGTTTTTACTACAAGGAAGTGGCCCAAATGTGATTTATTCTTTGGAGTGACTGCATAAGAGATCATCAACACTTTTTTTCTCAAAGATTTTATTTATTTATTTGAGAGAGAGAGAGAGCATGAATGGGGGAGAGGAGCAGAGAGAGATGGAGAAGCAGACTCCCCACTGACCAGGGAGCCCGACATGGCGCTCGATCCCAGGACCCTGTGATCACGACCTGAGCCGAAGGCAGATGCTTAACTGACTGAGCCACCCAGGTGCCCCTATCATCAACACTTTTATTTATTTATTTATTTATTTTTTAAACATTTTATTTATTTTTGACAGAGAGAGAGAGAGCACAAGCATGGGAAGCAGCAGGCAGAGGGAGAGGAAGAAGCAAGCTCCCCGCTGAGCGGGGAGCCCGATGCGGGGCTCGATCCCAGGACCCTGGGATCACGACCTGAGCCGAAGGCAGACGCTTAACCATCTGAGCCACCCAGGCGCCCCTCATCAACACTTTTAAAGAGTGGTGAGGGGTATCATGAATAATTATGCCAGGACCACAGGCATAAAATGGGATTATCCGAGACAAACCACGAGGAGTCCCCTTGATGTGCTGGTGCTGGCTCCTACAGGCCCTGAGAGCTGGCTGTACACATTACTTTCTAACTGCATTCAATGTCCTTATGTCAGTAGCTTGAAATTGGCTACGGTGGGTGTATTTATACTGTGGAAATTAGTGAAGAGTAAAAATCAAGGCTTTATTTTTAGAGAGCCAGTTGCTAAACATTTACCAGTACGCCACTGACTAGAAAACAGGTCATGGGTCACGCAGAGGAAAGTCCCAGAGAACATCAGTAATATAAGCTGAATTATTAAGGCATTTGAGTCAGAAGGGGAGGAAAAGGCCAACGTGTCCTCTGCTAAGTAGGACAATGCCAGAAGATGGGGAGTTAGACAAAGGAGCTTCATTCTCAGGAAAGCAAGTTTCTACAAATATTTGAGGGCCCGCTATGATGTAAGGGTAAAATTTGGAAATGCACTGTTATCTGCCTCCCTTTCTGCCTCTTAAATTCCTACCCCAAATACAGTTGGGTTCAGTGCTGGATCACCCAGTAGGTAGGACAAGCAGGTGTTATTATACCAGCAATGCAGCAGGAGAACTAAGGAAAGG
Organism: Mirounga leonina; assembly: GCF_011800145.1. Lineage (NCBI taxonomy): Eukaryota > Metazoa > Chordata > Mammalia > Carnivora > Phocidae > Mirounga > Mirounga leonina. The sequence goes on along the minus strand of NW_023270265.1, from coordinate 17,821,291 downwards.
AGAAGAAAATAGTATACATGACTTTAGGTATACAGATATATATCCGTGCTGCACCGAAGTGTTAATCACAGGGAAATCGTAACTTTGGGCTTCTTTATGCTCATTTTATGATTCCCTATGTTTTTATTTTGGATGACTTGAATTGTTTTGAGCTGTATGTTCATCACACGTGGATTGGGAAACACCAACGTTTCTTCTGTAAATAGGTGTTAAGTCCGGCCCCGATGAGCCTTGCACCTATCTAGGGTGACTTAAAGTTAATTTACTGTTGGTGAAATGGCAGGGTGGAGTTGCTGGAGTATCTTCGTTTCATGTTTCTGGTGAGAGCGGGCGAGTTGAAATTTGTCCCAGCCAAGAGGGAAAGGAGCTTGGCATGTTTGTTTCCAAAAGCAGGATCTTTGGGCAAAAAAAGGGACTTCCCCAGTTCGATCCCATTTGTGTTTTACTCATGCTCCACTGTCCTCTCACTGTCTTGTAGGAATATTTGGAGAGTGTTGGGATTTTAAAGAAATCTTTTTATCTAGGAAAATTTCAAACGTTATATAAAACCAACGTGTATATCCAAGAAGTGCTAATCACTCATCGTTCAGCCTATCCATTCATGTCCTATCCTCTTTTATCTGTTACATCCAAACCTCCCCTTTCAAACTGGATGATTTGCAGCAAATCTCAGATATATCATTTCGATGGTAAATATTTTCATATGTATTTCTAAAAGGTAAGAACCCCTTTTAAAAACATAACCCTTATCTGTTAATTGCTGAAAAAAGTTAACAATGTGTTATTTTCAGTTGAACTATAATATTTTATGGTGCACAGTTAGAGGAATAAATTCAGTTATCTAACCACGGATAAAATTGTTGCATCCTGTTTGTTGCTAGGTAGATGAAAATTTGACATTGTGTTTCCTGGAAGGATTCAGTTTGCGGAGGTGGGGTAGATTTTGTTTGTTTGTTCTGCCAGTCCCTGTTATTGTTTGTTTATGATTAATTTTTAACCGTTTCTTCATGGTGTGAGACTTGAAACTTCATTCTTGTAATGCACCCAAAAGGTGCTTGGGGATCACCCCAGACTCACTGGCTTAGAATTGACTTGTGTCTCATCTCCTATGTAGTTTTTGTCTTGAGATTGAGAGTTTGAGAACACTATTAAAAGAATTCCACCCTTCTTTCCTCTGCAGCCACTCTGGTGAGAGCAGGCAAGCTAGCACTCATCCTGAACACACATAGGAAGTAGGACTGGGCTCAGGCTGGAGGCCTGGAGGGGCTGCATTCAAGGTTGAACCTCAGCTGGGGCACCTGGGTGGCTCAGTCGTTAAGCATCTGCCTTCGGCTCAGGTCATGATCCCAGGGTCCTGGGATCGAGCCCCGCATCGGGCTTCCTGCTCCGCGGGAAGCCTGCTTTTCCCTCTCCCACTCCCCCTGCTTGTATTCCTGCTCTTACTATCTCTGTCTCTGTCAAATAAATAAAATCTTTAAAAAAAAAAAAGGTTGAACCTGGGGTTTAGAGGAGGTTCCCAGGAGGGGTATTGCTGAAATTTGTGCGGTTTGCCATTCCAGACAATCTTTAGACCGATGACGCTGCATTTCAAATTAATCACAAAAACAAAGAAAAAGATCCTGAATCTGTTTAGTATCACTCTTGTTTGTCAAGCATTCCTGGGGATCAAACCAGTTAAAACATCAGTGAGTTCTTACCTGTGTAACTGCCAGGACTGGCTTACTCTTGTCAGTATTAGGCGTTTTTCTGTTTTATGAAAAACGTGCTTCAGATGCATTCTATACATTTTTGTCTTCTTTGACAGAGTATTGAGTATCATGTGATATTGTCTAGTAATTTAGGGACCTTACTAATATCTGTTCTTATGCTGGGTTGTATGCTCCTTTGTTTTTTAGTCAGTGGATATTTGTTATGCATCAGCTACGTGAAGGATGGAACTTTTAAAAAGGGTCCAAATATTTCATTCAAAATTCTTCTTTAAAAATATTTTTGTCTATTTAAAAGCTGTCGTTAAAAAACATGTTGGAAACCACCTAACTACTGTTTCGGTGAGTTCCTTAACTTCTCATCCTCAGTTCTGTCATCTTTGCCTACCGCATTGGGTTAGGAGAATTAAATCAGATATTGCACGTAAAGCTCCTAGCGCAGAACTCGGCACATAGTAAACCCTTAATGTTAGTTGGAACAGAGCTGCTGCTGGATTAACCCATTTTTTTGTAGACCTTGGAATAAGCTTCTCCTGAATTCTTATAAGCAGACCACTGATTGGCAAATTGGTAGCTCTGAAGTCTTTTAAAAAGTTCGGCCCGTGCACATATGTCCACATAAAATTGCACAGGTTAATATTACCACTTTAGTACAAGCGTACCACACTCAATTGAATTTTAGGCAAGACTTAGTTTTTGCTTGGCAAATGCTCTCACTCTGGCATAGGTCAGTTATATAATAACAAGTAAATGAATAACCTGTCCAGTTTAGAGCTTTAGTGCTCACTCTAAAGTTTAGGTACTTTTGTTTGATTTTTATGTTTGTTACAAGCAAAAGGAGGAGTTGTTAGTTATTTCCAGTGTGAAACATTTTCAGTAAATGTTTTTGTGAAACATTTTCAGTAAATCTTTCCAAGTTACTGAATCAGTTTTGATTCCAGAAATCCCCGGATTGCAAGGAAAGCTGTTCAAAAAACAGTTAGAATTTGCACCTATTCTCTGTGAGTCAAACTTTTCTCCATATTGTGTAATCCAAACAAAGTACAAAAATAAATTGGATGCTGAAGTTTATGAGACTACAGCTATCGTCTATAAGTGACAACTGTCTAGCCTTTACAGTCATCAAAACAGCGTTGTTTCCATAGATGAACTTTACATTAAATGTGTAATGCGTTTTGTAAAGTAAACCAATGTAAAGATGTTGCTTTTATCTCTTTCATATGTGAGGTCCAGAGCTCAGATGTAATAAATTTCCACTGCTGAATTGTTTGGAAAATATTACCTTAATGATGGAGAAGGGCACTCTGTCCCCAAACTAAATGGCACCAGATAAATAAAATATTTTGGGGTGCCTGGGTGGCTCAGATGGTTAAGCGTCTGCCTTCGGCTCAGGTCATGATCCCAGGATTGAGTCCCACATTGGGTTCGAGTCCCACATTGGGTTCGAGTCCCGTATCGGGCTCCCTGCTCGGCGGGGAGCCTGCTTCTCCCTCTGCCTCTGCCTTTCTCTCTCGCTGTCTGTCATGAATAAATAAATAAAATCTTTAAAATATTTTGAATACTCATATTTTTAAAGTTGCATCCTCTTTTCCAACTGGATATTACATTTAGCTGTGCCTTTGATAAAAATTGTTATAGTAAAAGAAAACATTTATTACTAATGACAGTGATCGTCACTTCTGGAAACTTGCCAGCAATGAGCCAGAAGGCAGCTGAGAAACTGGAAGGAAGCAAACACTTATGAGCCACCCAAATCAGTGTTGGAAAGTAGATAAAATTGGAGATGCTTTTGCATTTTGCATTCAGAGTACTTCCTGTGCTCTCTCTGAGTCCATTTACTCTTACCAAAAGCACAGTTTTTAACAGACTTGATTTTCTGGTTTCTCTGCATTCATATCCAGCAGGTTTGGGATAGATATACCGCAGTAACATTGATAGCAGCAAGAAATTAACAGCATTAGCCCAAAAGCAAGACAGAGAAAGCTATAATAGAGACAAAAGAATACTCAAGTCATAGCAGCCTGGGAGGCACAGATTCATGTGGTTCCTGAAGGCATCAGTCTATAATGGGCACAAAAATTGATTCTCATATGCCCGTCAGTAATCAGGAAGAGTTAAAATTTTTTTACTGTTTATTTTCTTTAAAAATATGGGAAAGTGGGTCATGCATTTTAGAAAGATTTTCTTCAAGAACAATTATAACTTGGCATTTATATTTTATTTATTTTTTAAAAGATTTTACTTATTTATGTGTGAGAGAGAGAGAGAGCACAAGCAGGGAGGGAGGGGCAGAAGGAGAGGGAGAAACAGGCTCCCCGCCGAGTAGGGAGCCCGATGCGGGACTCGATCCCAGGACCCCGGGATCATGACCTGAGCTGAAGGCAGTCATTTAACTGACTGAGCCACTCAGGCACCCCAATTTGGCATTTATATTTTAAAAGTTATCTATAAAATGAAGATATTAGGCCAGAGCTTCATATATGTATAAAATCTGCTTTAAGATATAATTCACATGCAATTCACCCATTTAAAGTGTGCAATTAGGTGGTTTGTAGCGTATTCACAGAGTGCAACCATTACCACAGTCAGTTTTAGAACCATAGCCCCCCACCCCGAAAACTTATTGGCGGTCACTCCTTTTTGCCCCACAACTCCCAATACCAGGCAACCACTAATATTTCCGCCTCTTACAGATTTACCTATGGTAGACATTTCATATATTGGAGTCATACAGTAGGTGGTCTCTTGTGATTGGTTCCTTTCACTTAGCATAGTGTTTTCAACGTTCATCTATGTCTTAGTGCATATCAGTATTTCATTCCTTTTTATTGCCGAATAATACTTCATTGAATGGAGACAGCATAGGTTATCGATCCATTCATCAGTTGGTGGACATTCAGGTTGTTTCCACTTTCTGGCTATTATGAGTAATGCTGCTATGAACATTCACGTACAACTTTTTATGTGGACATGTGTCCATTTCTCTTGGGTGTGTACCTGAGAGTGGACTTGCTAAATCATATATTAGCTTATGTTTAACCTCCTGCAGAACTGTCAGACTGTTTTCCAAAGTGACTGCACTATTTTATATTCCCACCAACAGTGTAAGGGGTTCCCAATTTCTCCACATCCTCACCAACACTTGGCATTTTCCATTTTTTAAATTATAGCCACTCTAGTGGGTTCAAAGTGGTATCTCATTGTGACTTTGTTGCGCATTTCCCTCAAAGTGCTCTTATGTCCCTCCAACACTCACATCCTATGGTTTTAAACTTTTTTGTAGGTTTGAGTGTCATCTCCAGTTTAATGATAAGGTTCTTGAATGGCTAGGAAGTCTTAGGCTTAACTTTCTGATGGTTATTGTGCCTAAGAGGGAACCCTGCTTAGAGCTGCCATTCGTAAATAGTAAAGGATTGTTTTAAATGGTGTCTGGTCCTAAGACAATGTGGATTTCACTCATAACAGAGTTTTCACTCTTTCCTGATTGTTCTTGATTAACGATCAGTCCTTGCAGACTGGAATGTAAGTGCCAAAGGGGCCAGTTCACGGCCGTATCCTGGCTCTGTGTCACAGTGCCTCTCACTGTCATAAATATCTGTTCATGAATCAGTTTATCCATCAGCATGTAGTTGTTCTCAGATTATTTGAAGAGGGGCTTGTGATCTTTCTTTCAGCTTGTAATGCCATGTGAGCAGTTGGCGTATCTTTCCTCAGTCCCCACTCAGCTCGACTTTAAAGATTTGCCAGACTTTCACAGTCAAGCTAAAGTGCATGAACAAAGCCCATTTCTGGTAAACCTGTTGTTCCGCCCGGTGGTGCCACCTAGCCCTGCAGTTCTCCCTGAAGCCTCCAATTAACCACTCCCTGGTATTAAATTGTCAGTAGCATCCCTGGAGTAAGTACGTATGCTCTGGTGGCTTATCAAGACAGAAAGCTAAACCTCTTGGTGGTTTAAACTGGGATTTATTTAAGCAGGTAATGAGATTGCCATCTTGAGCTTCAGTGCAGGGCATTAGATAGCTGGAGGAACCATTCCTGGGTGGACGCTCTGGTTAGTTCTGGGTTCTGAAGTGATCACATTGGAAATAATCACACAGGGCCACTGTACTCTTGTCCCTTGGTACATCTCTACAGGATCTTCTTTTTAGTCAAGGGACTATATTTCTGATGACGAAGGTGACATTATTAAAGCCGAGGACCACATGCAAGATTGATACCTCCTGTTGCCTCTATATGGGGCAGAACAGACAGCTTCTTGGTGAGAAATAGGGACAATGACCTTAACTGTCTGTAGTTGCCCCCCCCCCCTTCCTTAGCTTGACAGTGTGACTGCGGACTGGGACACAGTTTTCATTTGCCTATCATTTCCCCTCCTTAGGACCTAGGACAGAAGTCCAGGGCTTGACTGTGAGGATGACAGGAACAGAATGAGCTCAGTGGTCACTAGAGTGACATCCCTCCTTCTGCTCTGATTTTCTCTCGTAAGGGTGGCAGGGAGAGGCTCCAGGACCTTGGGAAAGAAACCATGCCTCACTGAGCTGCTCAGGGACTTGAGGAAGACGCTCAAGGAAAAGTGTTTTTCACCTCATGGGTTTGACATTTTGGATCCCCTCATCTGTAGCTTCATCTTGCCCCTGCTTCCTCCTGGCCCAGGTTCAAGCTAAGAATACATGTATGGGTAACACCAGAATGGCGCCCTGCAAGACCTGTTGTTGTTGTTTTTTTCTCTCTCTCTCAAATCTTAAGCTAAAAAAGAAGTAACACAGCTTTTATGTTGGTGTTTCTGTTTGTTGTTCAGATTTCATGTGGTTGTCTGTATCAAGGTCGGCCACATGGGTTGCAAATCAAAGAACATCTGCCTGCCTGACCTAAATACACCAGTACTGTGTCATGAGCTAACTTCTTTACTGAGGAATGCGTGGTTACCTTTAACACGGGGTCACTGGGAGAGAGAAGCACATTGACGAAACTTAATCATATGTGGAACGTTTCTAAACCCATGAGCATGGGTTTAGTCTTGGGTGGATGATACCTGGAAATTCAAAAGCTGTGTTTAAAATTTAAAAATCACCTGCGGCTCTCATGGTATAAATTGTCCATTAATAATTTCATTAACAAGCAATTAGATGTGTTCAGGTCCCTTTGGGGAATGGGAACGTCTGCCAGGTCATTGCCAGGCACTACCCTGTGGCCCGCCTCAGAGCTCCCTCACAGTTAAAAGCAAGAGCAACCCATTCAAACTCGGATTTCTCACTTTTAAGTTGTGCTCTAGCTTCTTACAGCATTCGTTTTGATTCAACTAGAACAGCAGTTTTGAACTTGACCAGTGAGAATTACAGCCGCCCCCCGCCCCCACCCCCTGGAAAACATTTTCCATTTTCTCCAGTCCCGCTGCATCCCAGTCTCCAGGCCATGGTCTGGGAGCCCATATTTTTAACAAGTACCTTCAGCAGTTTTTATAATGAGGCAAAATTGAGAAAGCATGTGGTTGAATATAGCTTGTCCTTTTTAAAAAATAAAGATCATTAAAACTTGGATTTTAAATTTAGTTGCAACTAAATACTCAAATTGAAGTTGCTTTAAGGAAATACAATTGTAAACAAACCATAGCTACCCAGTTCAAATTGCAAATGCAAAGCAGACTGCAGTCCGGTGTCTTGTCAGTTCCAACCTGTGACTAGGTGAGGCGCAGAATGTGAACAGAGGCGAACTGCCTGGACCCCCAGCGCTCGGCCTTGATGTGCTCCTTCCTCCCTACGAAATTCAAAGCTATAGCTTTTAACTCTGTTGGTATAAAGACGAATGTGCTAATAGGACATATTACAACATTGTCTTTGACCTGAAAGTTTCTATGTTTTCTTCCAATTTTAAAAGAAATTACAGTATCTTCACCAGTGCCCAAAAAGGTCGCAGGCCCTAAGCACTGAGTCTGTTGCGTGTAGCCGAGCGAACTGGTGAAATCCGGGCGTTAGTTCTGGGGGCTGCTGTGATGATATTTCTGCCGGCCTCAGAACTCCTGAAAGGAATCCTCACTATTCGCTTTTTCTCTCTCATATATGAGAATATGATCAGCCTTTTTTTTTTGATCAGCCTTTTTGTTCCCATCCCAGTCCGCATGAGAGGGAAAAAGCTGACGGGATCCAGAGGCTATGAGTGGCAGGAGGGTTATTGTCACACGGGGATGTGTGGCCTTTCCCACACCGATCCTTTCCCGCAAACGTACCTCTGCCCCTGTAAGTGCGTCTTGAATGGCCAAGTTTAACCTACAAGGTTAGTGCAGGAGGGTAAGTCAGGACTCTTCCTACCCTCAATTCCCACCTGTCAGGTGTCTAACCGATGAAACAACTTTGTCCTTGGGGGTCAGGCGTGCCTTGTCATTGATAGCTTGTGTCTAGTGGATTTCAATAAGGGCTTGACACGGGCAGGGTGTTGCTTAAGCAGGGAAGGGGATGTGGGGCTGGGGAATGCAGGCACACTGGTTCCCGTGGGCAGGACAGCAGGTCTGAGGTCAGCTCCCTGAAACAAAGGTAAAATAATTTCTTTTTCTTTTGCATCATTACAGTGAAGTTTTTGAGAATTCAAAAATAACTCTGATTATTGGGCACCTGGGTGGCCCAGTCAGTTAGGCATCTGACCGGCTCAGGTCATAATCTCAGGGTCCTGGGATCGAGCTCGGAGCCCTGCGTTGGCCTCCCTGCTCAGCAGGAGTCTGCTTCTTGCCCTCTTCCCCAGCCTTTCTCCCCCTCCCCCCTGCTCGTGCTCTCTCTCTCTCTCTCAAATAAATAAATAAAATCTTTATACATAAATAAATAAATAAAATAACTTTGATTATGAAGATTAAATGTGTTATTGTAAGCAATTGAAAAGCATCATCAGAAAAGCCAGAAGGAGAAAAAAATTACCCTAATCCACGACTCAGAGATAACAGCTATTAACATTTCCGCCTAAAGTTTCTAGTCTTGTTTTCCATGCACAAATAGCTATTTAATTTTTATACAAAATTGTAATCATGTACAGTGTACCATTGAACCACCTGCCCTTTTCACCTAACAACATATAATGAACATTCTCCTCACATCATTAAATGCCATCCTACAAAATGATTTTAATGGTGGTATTTTGTTCCTTTGTGTTAATGGGTGATCATTTATTTAGTTTATTTAACCCACTCTGTATGTTTGGACAATAATTAATTTTCTCACTCACGGTAGTAAAAGTTCAGTGATTTTTTTTTTAAGATAAATTTTTGAATGCATGCATAATTATTTCTTTAGGGTACAGTGGAACTGATACATTAAAGAATATAGGAGGAATCTGGAGCTTTTTAACAGGTATTTTCCAAAAAGCCCATGTCTCCATTCCCACCAGTGCTCTGTAAGTGCTTGTGTCCTTGTCCCCTTGCCAACACTGGGGATTGCCATGTGACTAAAATGCAAACAAAGGGAACCTGGTGTGCGTTAATTTGAAAGAGGATGACTCAAGTTTCTTCGCATAGAATATTTAATGTTTAGCAGATTGCTCTGTGTGCAATAATTATGGGTTCCTCTACAGTGTTACCGAAACCCTTTTATTAAATTTTACATTTACCACTTTCTTCAAGGTCTTTAAATAGCTCTTAGGTTTTCAGCTTTTATGTTTTACGCAGTTAAAAGTATGGTTTTGGAGGGCTGTGTGTGTTGAGGATGATGGGATGTGAGAAGTAGAACCTTGGTGATCGGTGAGCCCACTTCCAGCTTACAGCTTAGTCAATGGCTCAAGGAAGAAACTTGCCCACCACCATCCTGTCTGTCCGGGTGCTGTCACTGCAAGTGACAAGCTACTCAACTCAGACAAGCCTTGCAAAATGGGGAGCTTACTGGCTCATGAAACTGAAAATGGGTCTAAACTACTAGGACTGACCTTGGGCAATCCTTGATCTTTCTGAGCCATAATTTTCTTATCTGTAAACAGGATGTTGGACTTGACCTAAGGTCCCTTTCACCTCTTAAAGTTAAATGTTTCTATGAATATATTAGCAAAGACTGCATTATACTACCAGCTAAATTTAGACATGGTGAAGGGAAGACTAGACCTCAGAGAACTTATTTTTTTTTTAAGATTTTATTTATTTATTTGACAGAGAGACAGCGAGAGAGGGAACACAAGCAGGGGGAGTGGGAAAGGGAGAAGCAGGCTTCCCGCCGAGCAGGGACCCCGATGCAGGGCTCGATCCCAGGACCCTGAGATCATGACCTGAGCCGAAGGCAGTCGCTTAACCAACTGAGCCACGCAGGTGCCCCAAGAACTAATTTTTTAAGAAATACAATTCTATTACACACTCAGATCTAAGTTAACAAAGTTTGGGTTTTTTTAACATGTAGAGGTCCTTAGGCAACTTCAACATAATAGTATTCATGTAGCGTAAAAACATCAGTGCTTTTTTTTTAAAATTTTATTTATTTATTTGAGAGCGAGTGCACGCACGAGCAGGGTGGAAGGGCAGAGGAAGAAGCAGGCTCCCTGTTCAGTGGGGAGCCCAACACAAGGCTCGATCCCAGGATCCCAGGACCCCAGCATCATGACCTGAGCCGAAGGCAGACAGACACTTAACCGACTGAGCCACCCAGGGGCCCCAAAATATCAGTGCTTTAAAAGTCTTTTTTTTCCTATTGATTATACAAACCTAAAATATCTTTTCTACCCATTAGTTAGCTCAACAAATCTATTTGTGGGGCACCTGGGTGGCTCAGTCCATTAAGTGCCCAACTCTTGATTTCAGCTCAGGTCATATCTCAGGGTCCTGGGATCGAGCCCCGAGTTCGGCTCTAGGCTAAGCACAGAGTCTGCTTGTCCCTCTCCCCTTGCTCCTCCCCCCACTTGCACGCTCTCTCAAATAAATAAATAAAATCTTTAAAAAAAATCTATTCGCAAGTAGTGGGAAAAGAAATTCAATCCCACTGTTCCCCATTCACAATTATTTCAACAAATTCCAGCTTGGTGGAACCTCGAGAGATATGTTAAACTGGGCAGGACAGCAACTGCTTGCTGAGTCAGACCTGTGCCCAAAGGCGCTAATCTTACACACAGGAAGAAATACTAGTATTAGTGAACTTTGCCTCACCAGGAACACCTTAAAGCTCTGGCTGGTTGTTCAAGAGGAGGTAGATTTTCTACTGTCAGGCTCCCTTAGCCCTTTAAAATTATTTCTTTGGTAGGAAATCTTTTCTGCATTGTGGTTGTTGGGGGTTCTTTTTGGTCTTTGCTCATTGATGCTATTTGGAGTTCACTGTGTAACCCTTGAAATTTACTGCAGGAAGCATGGGTGCCTCTCAGAGACTATTCTAGTGTTCCAGAAAGGTCTTTAAGAAACAGGCTTTGTTTTAAAGCCATCGACTACCAAAAAAATAAATAAAAAATAAAGCCATCGACTACCAATAAAAATTTAAATATCTCCATCACAGCATTTGGAATACAGATTCATTTCACGGTTTTAAATTACTACTAGATAGCCAATCCTGGTTTGTGTTTGGAAAAATTTTTAGACAGAAATACATGCAACAGGACCTACATATCTTTTTATTAATGCTCAGCTACCTCATGTTTATCAGCGATACTGGAAGTCCCTGGATCCCCAGATCCCTGGATCTGGTCCTGCAGGAGAGGGAGGGTTCCAGGGGAAAAAATACCCAGATTTTGATGGAGGGTATATTACTCAGGATAGGCAAATCATCTGCATAACAACCGTCAAATCTCAGTTCCTTAAAACAACAAAGGTTTATTTCTCATTCACACTATAAACCCATTGAGGGGGTGGCTGGGGGCTCCATTCTGGCTCATCCTCGCTCTGACACAGATGACCCAGATGATGCCAAGTCATTATCTTGGATTTTGCTGTTCATGGTAACAGAGAAAGAGTTCCGAAGGGTCTCACCCCAGCCGTAAGTGCTCTTGCCTGGAAGTGACATACACCATGTCCATGTACATTCACTGACTGGATTAGGCATGTTGCCCAGCTCAATTATAAAATGGCCAGGAGCCGCAGTCTGACCCCATGGGCTGGCAGGAAGAGAACCAGAAATATTTGGCCAGCAGCACTAGTGACTACCACCGTTTACTCTTCTGATTACCAGGTAATTGCCTTGCTCTCCCAACTGCAGGCGAAATATAGGCATTCCCATCCCAAAGTAGACAGCCCCAAAGCCTCACCCAGTCATGGCATCTGGATGATGTGCAGGGGGATCTAAATTAGGGGGTGATACAAAGTGGTTTCGACATCAACTCTGGATGTATGTCCTCTTGAGCTAGAGACTTCTGAACTAAAAGAGGGCAATTACCTGCTGTGTCCCCTCCCCAACATCATATATTAATAAATAATGGTGAAAGAAAGATTGGAAAACCCAGTATACATTCCTATTCAGAAAGGAGGTGGATGGGAGACCTCCATTCATTGGTCCTTAGTCGTTCTAAAGTGCTGAAGCAATTCTGAAATCCATCTGGGCTCCCTGACTTATAGGTAGAGGATGTTTCTTTGGGGTCTTGATTGTTCTTTCGGAAAGGGGCTCCCCAATCCATTGCTCTCTTCAGGCCTTGGTTTTTTCCAATAACCTCCTGGATCACAACTAAGGTGAGACTGAAGACTATGTCCTTTGTAGGAGCTGAGCCGCTTTCTCAGCTGACTTTAGAGGGTTAGGGGCTCAGGCATTCTCTGGCAGTACAACTCTTTTCAAAGAGAAATAAGTTTCCTATCTAACTCTAGTTTATTTCCATATGCCAAGCCCTCAGTCCTTGGCATACTTATGTTCACTGGATGCCTTTGTAGTTTTGCTTCCAACATTTCTTTATTGACTTAATTGATGATACTTTGAATCTGTCAGCCTTTGGTGGGGAAGCCACACCTCTGGTCTCTTTTTCCCTGAGGTATTCTAATTGAAAGAATTAACTAAGAAGCCAAGACCTTAACTGCATCTTTACTTGGAGACTTTGTAACCCTGTCAAAGTATTTTTTTTTAAGATTTTATTTATTTATTTGAGAGAGAGAATGAGATAGAGAGAGCATGAGAGGGGGGAGGGTCAAAGGGAGAAGCAGACTCCCCGCTGAGCAGGGAGCCCGATGTGGGACTCGATCCCGGGACTCCAGGATCATGACCTGAGCCGAAGGCAGTCGCTTAACCAACTGAGCCACCCAGGCGCCCCCCTTTCAAAGTATTAAGAGAGAGTGTGATAACCTATTCTCTTCCTTTGAACCTCACCCCACAGCTAAGTGCTAATTGTCCTCTCTCATGCAAAGCCTTTCTCCTTTCTCATTTTTCATCGTTTATCTGTTGGGGAAGAGAAGCAGCTACTTTTTCCAACCCTGCAAGTCTGACTTGATGGACCCTATTCCCTCTTTTTGTTTGTAAACGAGTCAGTTACTTTCTGGGTGCACTTTTTTTTTTTAATGGTAAATTCCTTTTTATTTTTTTAATTTAAATTCAATTAATTAACATATAGTGTATTGTTAATTTCAGAGGTAGAGTTCAGTGATTCATCAGTTGCATATAACACCCAGTGTTCGTTACATCATGTGCCCTCCTTAATGCCCATCCCCCAGTTACCCCATCCCCCGACCCCCCTCCCCTCCAGCAATCCTCAGTTTGTTTCTGGGTGCACCTTTTAAAATGCAGCCAACAGGGTGCCTGGCTGGCTCCGTCAGTAGCGCATGCAACCCTTGATCTCAGGGTTATAAGTTCAAGCCCCAAGTCAAGTGTGGAGCCTACTTTTACAAAAATAAATAAATAAATAAAAATTAAAAAATAAAATGCAGCCGACGGTAACCAACACATGCTACTAACATTTGACTTTCAGTCTCTTCCACAGTATCTACTAATTCTTTAGGTATGTTATCTGCCTTTCAAGTCATCATAACATGATGATTTTACCAAATGCTTTGCCAGCCTCCAAAATCCGTTTCCTCCCTCCCGGCTGCCCGACCTTTTTTGTTGGCTTCGGGTCTGCTGCAGTAACAGATGATACCCAAGTCTGGGTGGTTTAAAGAACAAAGGTTCATTTCGTGCTCATGCTGTATGTACATTGAAGACCGGCTACGTCCTCACTCCAGGACCTAAGCTGACAGGTCAGCCAACATCTGGAATGTTCCCGTTGCTCTGGGAAAGCGCTGGAGGGTCTCATGCCTGTAATTAAATGTTCTGGCCTGGGAGTGACAACCTATATGTCATTGGTTCACCATTAAAGCGGTTTTCCTTCAGCATTTTTGGGCTCCATCTATCTTGAGACATATAAATCTAGCTGTTCTCATAGCTATATCGTATTCCATCCTGTAAGTATATTACATTTTATTTACATATTGATGGATGTCTACATTGTTACCAGTTTTTCATTGTTAAAAAAAAATTTTTTTAAAGATTTTATTTATTTATTCGTAAGAGACAGAGAGCGAGAGAGGCAGAGGGAGAAGCAGGCTCCCAAGGAGCAGAGAGCCCGATGCGGGACTCGATCCCAGGACCCTGGGATCATGACCTGAGCTGAAGGCAGACGCTTAACCATCTGAGCCACCCAGGCACCCTCATTGTTAAAAATTACCGCAATGAACATCTTTGTGTATGTTTCCTGGTGCACCTGTGCCAGAATTTCTTTGGAAAATAGTTCCTTTTGCTCTTCATTATTACGATGATTCTTTATAATATGCTAAGAGAAGGTGGACCTAAAGTCCACTACTTATCTGTAGCACCTTGTTTGATAAATGTTGGCTTCTCATTTATACACACCTCACTATGGTAGAAACCATCTTGAATGAGTAAATCAGTTGTTTGTGAAAGTCTTCTTGTGCACTTTAAGCCTTGTCTCCTGCTGAACATCTTTGAGGAATATTCTAGAAATTCGTAAAAAATGACATCTGGTTGAAGAAGGAGTAGAGGGTGAATGCAGACATTCTGTATCTAGAACCAGCATCACTCCTGGCAAACACAGAACAGACTCTTATCAGTGGTTCAGCTGCATTTATCAACGCATTTGGATATTCTGGATTAAAGAAGACATGAGTCATGGATGATAGCTGCACTGGGATGTTCTTCCTTCCCCTTGTCTTTTATCTCCATCCATGGCTTATGGTTAGGAAGTGTAAGATTTGGGTACACCTTGATATCAGGAAGATGAATAAAACTGCATTCAAAAATCTGATAGTTTCTATAAAAGCATTAAAATGTGAATAGAAGAGCATTTATTTTTTTCATGAGGGTAAGAAAGGAACATAGGTAAGTGAAAGCAGTTTCTATTGCCATTTAAACTAATGTAGTGTTCCGATCTTTATTCCCTTTTACCTTAAGCAAAACTGCTGATATAACTGAATTTTCAGAACTCTACACTTTTTCCCACTGTTTTGTGAGTTGCCAACAATAGCTTTGAAATGAGCAGGAGGTGAAGCAGGAAAGACAGCAGGATTTTAAATAACTTATGAAATGTTTAGGTGTCCCCTGTCATGTTTTTAAAAGTGAGAACGCTTTGTAGTCGCTCGTACTTACCAATAGCCAACCAAATAAAAAGCCACGGAGGGACTCTTCATTTCCAAGGGCTGGTGACAGCTGTGGCTGGGTGAATAGTAGATTTCGACTACAGAACTAGATTATTTTCTGGGTTTCACACAGCTTGTTCTGTCCATTCTGTGCTGGGATGTCTCCTGTTTTCCATTGTCACTGAATTCCTCTTTTGTTTGTTTATTTATTTATTTATTTAATTTATTTATTTTACTTCTGCGTGTACTGAGTGATTTGAGTGTAGACATTTCTCCATCCCCTCCCCTAATTTCTAGCCTCCACTCATACAGCCTGTCCATCCTACCACCTGCTAAAGATATTAACAGCCTGGAGGGATAGGCTTCTCTATCTTTCAGCAAGCTCATGTAATCATAAACATAGGGTTCTCCCTTCTACCTGCTTTCCTTCTTTCCTGCCTGCCTTCCCTCCTCTTTTTTTTTTTTTCAAACCAAAAAGGGTAAATAAATTATTTGCACTTCTTGGCATCTTTTACTTTTCTCATTAACAGAAGCTTAGGGCTATCAGGCAACTGATATAGATCTCATTCATTCTTTTCAATGTGTGCCCAGTATTCCATGGTTTGGAAACAATAAACTTTGTTGAACAGTTTTCCTGTTACAGGGCATGCACTTTGTTTTCAGGTTTTTGTTTTTGTGTTGGCGGTTTTTTTTTTTTTTTAAGTTTTTATTCATTTAAGTAATCTCTACACCCAGTGTGGGTCTGGAACTCATGAATCAAGAGTCACAAGGTCTTCTGACTAAGCCAGCCAGGTGCCCCTGTTTTTGTTTTTTTTTTTAATTTGGCCGCTGTAAATGGTGCTGCAATGAACATTCTTTTTTTTTCTTTTTTATTTAAATTCAATTTAGTTAACATATAGTGTATTATTAGTTCCAGGGATAGAGTTTAGTGATTCGTTAGTTGCATATAACACCCAGTGCTCATTACGTCAAGTGCCCTCCTTTAATGCTTATCACCCAGTTACCCCATCCCCCCACCCACCATCCCCTCCAGCAAACCCTCAGTTTGTTCCCTATAGTTAAGAGTCTCTTGTGGTTTGCCTCCCTCTCCGCTTTTATCTTATTTTATTTTTCCTTCCCTTCCCCTATGTTCATCTGTTTTGTTTCTTAAATTCCACATATGAGTGAAATCATGGTATTTGTCTTTCTCTGACTGACTTATTTCGCTTAGCATAATACCCTCTAGTTCCATTCATGCCGTTGCAAATGGCAAGATTTCATTCTGATGGCTGAGTAATATTCCAGTGTGTGTGTGTGTGTATATATATTCATATACACACACACACACATATATATATACACATCTATATATATATACACACCACATCTTCTTTATCCATTCATCTGTCGATGGACATCTGGGCTCTTTCCATATTTTGGCGGTTATGAAATTGCTGCTATAAACATTGGGGTGCATGTGCTCATTTTAATCACTGTGTTTTTATCCTTTAGATAAATACCTAGTAGTGCAATTGCTGGGTCGTATGCAATGAACATTCTTATACCTATCCTCAAATACTGGTGCTTTTTAAATATGGTCCAGGAGAGGGATTAGCTGAGTTAAAAATGTATGTGTACTTTTCATTTTAAGAGGTGTTGCTAGAGTTCTTCCAAATGGTTAGCCTAGCAATGTTCCAGAATACCCTTCCCCCATCCTGTCCAGTAGTAGGTATCTTTCCTACAATGATAAGAATGGATTATACCTGCAACACTGATTGCATAGCCCAGGCACCTGTTGACATGCCATAAAGTATTTCAGTGGAGATTAAAACTAGGGCTCTGGTCAGCCTACATGATTGGGGGTGGTTGTGATTTTTTTTCTACTTCTGAAAGAATCCGTAGAAGTTTATAGTAGGGAGAGAAGTGGAGTCCATTCTACTGCAATCCATTACTTTCACAGATAAGGGAATTGCGATCCAGAGAGGTGGAGGGAGTGACCGTGAGCTGGTTACCGACTGCTGTTTATGGAAAGCAGCTGTGAATCCTGATTTGAGGTTTGACCTATTAGCTACACCATGGGCCATGCTGACTGTGAGTTTTAGAGAAGGGACCAAGAAATGTCATCTGTGAGTTGAACTGACTGGTAGGGGTGAACTATTTCCAGTTTTCTATTATCTCCTGCTAGGACAAGCAAACTTCCCAACCTGCCCTGGGCTGTGTGGGATTTGCTTTGCCATCCTCCACAATTATAATAGGACATTTGTGACCTTGGTCTTGTTAGTGGAATCTGCTGCTCTTAATCTTTTGGGGGTTTGGCGCTTTATTTTTCTGTATTTGTTCAGAGTTAGTGCTTCCAAGGGTGGAGCTGCTGGCTTGGATTACAGCTCAAAGGACAGCAGTGAAGCGCTGGAGGAAACATTGCACACACAGGGATGGCTTCCCGCTCCGTACCTCTCCCCCCGCCCTCCCCAACTTCCCGATGGAGAGGGCCGAACAGGAGACTAGCCCAGAAAAAAAACTGGAGGTCTGGAGGTCTCCCTCATGTTCCTGGCCATGTAATCTCAGGGTGGGACAATGCACAACTTGACTAGGGCTTATATGGATATTCTCCAGGGCTGAATAAAATAAACTTCTTGTTATTATGTTGAGTGAAATAAGTCAAACAGAGAAAGACATGTATCATATGACCTCACTGATATGAGGAATTCTTAATCGCAGGAAACAAACTGAGTGTTGTTGGAGTGGGGGGTGGGGTGGGAGGGATGGGGTGACTGGGTGATAGACACTGAGGAGGGTATGTGCTCTGGTAAGCGCTGCGAATTGTGCAAGACTGTTGAATCTCAGATCTGTACCTCTGAAACAAATAATGCAATATATGTTAAGAAAAAAAAAAAAAGAAGAAGAAGAAGAAGAAGCTAGCGGGAGGGGAAGAATGAAGCGGGGGAAATCGGAGGGGTAGACGAACCATGAGAGACGATGGACTCTGAAAAACAAACAGGGTTCTAGAGGGGAGGGGGGTGGGAGGATGGGTTAGCCTGGTGGTGGGTATGGAGGAGGGCACATTCTGCATGGAGCACTGGGTGTTGTGCACAAACAATGAATCATGGAACACTTCATCTAAAACTAATGTTGTAATGTATGGGGATTAACATAAGAATAAAAAAATAAATAAATAAATAAATAAATAAATAAAAATAAACTTCTTGAAAGAAGTCATTTGAGCTCCCTGTATCTTTAAACTCAGCTTTAATATTACAGTTTCAGATTTAGCCCGTGGAGTCTGCCGAGGGAAATGAAAAGGGAGCCCCCAGATTTTGCAGTCTCATTTGGGTCTGCTCAGTGTTCACTGCAGAGCATCTGACAGCACAACATTAACTTTCCAGGTCGCCTCTAAATGAAATCGGCCTGTTTAGGGAGCTCTCCCTGTTCTTTTAATAACAAGAAAAATTATGATGATGGAGATTTATTTTGTTATAGATAAACATCTCGAGCAGATTTCATATATATTTCATATATATATATAATGTACACGCACACGCATGCAATATGTCGTCCCCTAAAGGCATGCCTTCGTGTTGCAGACCTGGTCAGGAGCTGTGCCTGTTGGTGGGCTTGCCTGTCAGAGGCCATGGTTCTTCTGGTTTAGCAGTTCCCAAGGCTGCAGATTGGAACCACTAGGGAACTTTCAGAAAATAGTCATGCCCGGGTTGCAACCCTGACTTAAATCAGAACCTGTGGGAGAGGAGAGGAGAATCGGGATGCTGAAGGCGATTCTAGCCCACAGCTGGGTTGAGGACTCCTTAGCAGGCCATTCTGAGGCAGAGAGGGTCTCTGCTTCATGAAGAAAGAAATGAGCTATGACAGGAGCTGTTCTCTTTAGAGTTATGCTACCGTAGGGTCATCGTCTCTCATAACCCACTCACTTCCTCCTTCCGCTTATTCTGTAGATTAAAGCAGCAGACTCATGTCTTGTAGAGTCAGCTTGTGGAGGCAAAAATTGAATGCTGTAACAGTTGTCATTGAAAAGTGCCCTAGGAGTGTGCCATGTGGGTTAGAGACCAATACGCCTCGTGGTCCACCTAACATAGCCAGTGTTTCCCCTGTTGTTGAAATAGATGGTTGTTCTTTGGCCAAGATTCTGATAAAATCGTTAGCATTTGGGAGCATGGTGTATGCAGAAATAGATCTTTAAGAATTGGAATTGTACCCAGCTTGGGAAGATACTCGAGCCCTAAGAAGCCCTGGGAATTGGGACAGGTCTAGGGGACTACAAAGTCCTGTTTCTCTTCTCAGGCTCAGTCCTGAGGCAGACCCTGAGTGGAGTATGGGCAGAATCATGGGCACCATTTAAATGGTGAATTTCTCCTTGCCTGTGTCTTCTTTTAGGCACATAGAGTTGAAGGTAGGGGCATTGGATGTTAAATGCACATACAGATGTGACACCACTGCATTTCATTATCGGATATCCAGAAATTGAGCATCTCTTTAAATGCAGAGAATTCAACAGTACTATCTTTCTGTCCTCTAGCATTCCCCTGGTTCGGCATGGATATCGGTGGAACACTGGTTAAACTGGTCTACTTTGAACCAAAGGATATTACAGCCGAAGAGGAACAAGAGGAGGTGGAGAACCTGAAGAGCATCAGGAAGTATTTGACTTCTAACACGGCTTACGGGAAAACCGGGATCCGAGATGTCCACCTAGAACTGAAAAATTTGACCGTGTGTGGGCGCAAAGGGAACCTGCACTTCATCCGCTTCCCCAGCTGTGCGATGCACAGGTTCATCCAGATGGGCAGCGAGAAGAACTTCTCCAGCCTTCACACCACTCTCTGCGCCACGGGAGGCGGGGCTTTCAAGTTCGAAAAGGACTTCAGAATGGTATGTCAGCTTTGTGCTTGGTACAAAACAACAAAACCGCCTCTCAGAGAAGGAAAGAAAGCCTCTCCCGTGTCCATAATCACGGCTTCTCGTGTGGAAGAGCTAGACTGCTAGCCTTGGGACTCTGGACAGGTTCACTTCACCTCTCTGTGCCTCAGTTCCCTCCCGTGTCTGGATAGTTCATACCTCATAGTGTTGTTCCATGCAGGATTAAGTGAGAAAATATGTACCTGGCGCTTAGTAAATGCTCACAAGTATTAGCTGTCGTCATCATTCTTTTAACAGCTGTGTGTTCCAATTTCCCCATCTCTACAATCAAGATAATCTCTCTACTGGCCAGCGTCAACCCACAGGGGATAAAATGAGAATAAAGTGCAATAAAAGATGTAGAAAATAAAGAGAGAAGAAGGTTAGCTAGGTTCAACTGAAGTGACTGGGTATTAGAGAAGAAAGGGTTGGAAGATTTGGGGGTTAGTCTTGCCAGAAAGTTGAACATATAGTAAGGTAAGTTGTAAAGTACACTTTTTCAAAGCCCGGAGTGCAAATTACCGCATTCTGTCATGGAACCAGTGTATTCAGTCTTGCCCTCAAGTCTAGCATTAATGAATAAATTAATGAATCAATACATTACTTGTGGTATTTAATGAAGCTATAAATACAAATTTTATTTGGATCATCAAAAGTAACATCCTTTATCCCACGGAGCATACTAAGTAGTTTCCAGGAGAGCCAGCAACGGAGCCCTGGCACAGTGCCCTGAGTGAGACTGATGGTAGCAGGTTTTGGTTTTTCTTCTCGGTCCCCTTTCCCGACATTTCGGTGGAATTTGACGCTGCCTCTCAGCTGAGTGATCCATGGCATCTTTTTCCCACCAAAGGGGCCCAATGATCAGAGTTTTGAAACTGAAAAGGCTGAGATCCAGGGGCATGAAAATTAAATTTGAGCTCATGGTTGGAAAAGCATTGAACCTGAATTCTAGCATTGAACTAGTTGGGTGACTTTGGGTGAGACATTCCCCCCTGGAGCCCTCAGTATTATCATCGGCAAAAAGGTGGCAGTAAAGTGCAGAGAGAAGGGAGGAGTTCTAGAACATCAGAACCTGAAGTCACCTTTGGAGACCAGGAAGTACAGCATTCTTGTGCGCCATGGATTAAGAAACTAAAGCTAAGGAGGGATTAAGGGGCTCTAGCAGTGCCTCCTAGTAAGAGCGGGTCTCAGCTCAGTTCTGACTCAGAAGAATATGCTGACCCAGCCCTAGTGCTGAGAACTCCCCAGGTCGCCTTATCTGGGCATCTCCACTAGGGAGCCTCAAGAACCCAGGTGACCTGGGACATTTTGCAACATCCCTCAATGCCTCCGTTCCTCCTCGGGGTAATGTTCTGGGAAAAAGTTACTCAATATATGTTGGCTGTGAGCAAGTGTGTTTCTCAAGGTTCTGAACTGAGAAAGGTCGTATTTTAAAATAACCAAGATAAAGAAGCTTCTACTTCTTCAGGCAGGCTGCTGGAGCCTAATGAATAGATTGGAGCAGGGAGTAAGTCCGGAGTATTTGCCAAACAGCCTGGCTAGCTAGGGGCATACATCCATAAAAGAAAGGAAAAGGGCTGCCTTCTGTTTCCACGCTCAGTCTCAGGCAAAATGAAGACAGAATTGATCTCTTCCCGTAGCCTGTCTGTCAGTATGCTAAGTGCCAAAGTGTGCGACGATGGATAGGTCTTCTCATCCTCTTTTCTAGGCCTTCATTCACTCACCCAACAAGGATTTATTGCGCTCCTTCTGTGCGCCAAGTACTGTTACGAACAAAACAAAGCCCCTGCCCTCCAGGAGCGTACATTCTAGTGTGGGGAGACGGTCAGTAATTAAATAAGCAAATGAATATAGAAATACAGAATATACCACTATATCCTATGTGTGTGTATGTATATATGGGATATGTTATGGAAGGGGGGAAAAAAAGCAAGGCAAGGGGGATAGTAAGGGTTGGGAGAGTTTTAGTGTGATGAGGTAACATTGGAGCAGGAACCAGAAGTAATGAAGTAAAGCAGGCCAGTATCCCAGGAAGGGTATTTTAGGCAGAGGGAACAGTAAGTGCTAAAACCCTTAGGTGTGCTGAATCCCAAGCCCTTCCCTCTTCCCCTTTCCAGAATAGAAAATTGAAACCTGGTTATAAATGATCAATATTTACTACTGTATATATTAAGCAATCTGACAAAATAAAGCAGTGCATATTCTATATATATTTACGTATATAAATATATATACTAATATATATAAATATATATATAAATACATATATAAATATATATATACTAATATATATATATTTTAAAGTCCTGCCATTGTTATTGTATAAAATCACTGTTTTTGGTATAATACAGCTTTGCAGAAGTGTATTTTAAAAACCTAAGTAATTAGAGCTAACTAAAAGACATTTAGCAGACCCTGAATAGTTTGTAATTGCTATATCTAATGACTATATCCTTTTCACTTATAGTGAATATATTTAATTCTCAGATAATGTCAACTAGTCTTCATCCAATTTTGAATATACAAGAGCTATAAACCATGAGACAAACATTAAGTTAGACCCCTGTGTGGAAGACTTTCAACTGAACAAAGCTACATTTCTTGTTTCCTTTTTCTTTTCCTCTCTTTTCCTTTCCTTTCCTTTCCTTTCCTTTCCTTTTCTTTTCTTTTCTTTCTTTCTTTTTTCTTTCTTTCTTTCTTTCTTTCTTTCTTTCTTTCTTTCTTTCTTT
>NW_023270265.1:17784109-17798473 GCF_011800145.1 Mirounga leonina | reverse complement strand
TTTCTTTCTTTCTTTCTTTCTTTCTTTCTTTCTTTCTTTCTTTCTTTCTTTCTTTCTTTCTTTCTTCTTTTCCTCTCTTCCTTCCTTGTTTCCTCTTTGCTTCTTTTAACATTTAGGATCACTTAAACTTCTGACTGGCAAAAATTAGCCTTCTGAATTAATGATACACCAAAATGGATACAAAAGAAAAACCTAATCTAACTACAAATGGTCTAAGAAAGTGATAAGCCAATGAGGAATCCCACCATTGAAGAAAGTGATCCTCAAGGGGAAGACTTGTCTATCCCCTGTCTCTATTCTGTGAGTTCTGTTTTTGAAGAACCCACCCGAATATTTTATGTACTAAATCTAATATTTTCATCCACAGCTACACTTCCTAACTTCAACAGGAGTATTCTTTAAAATGCAAAGTATTCTAATAGAGAATGCATAGGGAAAAAAATCATCCTTTTTGTCCACCTAGCTCTTCATTATAATAGATACTTTTCCTTGTGAGTTTTTTTTTTTAAAGATTTTATTTATTTATTTGAAAGAGAGAGACACAGCGAGAGAGGGAACACAAGCAGGGGGAGTGGGAGAGGGAGAAGCAGGCTTCCCGCGGAGCAGGGAGCCCAATGCGGGGCTCGATCCCAGGACCCCGGGATCATGACCTGAGCCGAAGGCAGACGCTTAACCGACTGAGCCACCCAGGCGCCCCTTCCTTGTGAGTTTTGTTCAGTGACTCTTTCAGTTACTTTTCAAAAAAGACCTATCCTCTAACAAACGGGATGTAACAATAATCTTATTTGGTTGACATGAGATTTAGGGAACAGAAAAGGATCTTCTGGTGGCTTTATTATGTTTTTCTCAAGGTGTGAGAACTTAAGAATTGGCCTTTCTTAAGCCAGAAATCTCTAAGGAAACAATCTAAAAAAGTTAAGAATAGTTGGAAAATTATCAGGAGGAAGGAGGACAGTTGTGGATATGTGAAATTCTACATCTAAATGGACCATTCAAGAACATTTATTAGCTTGGTTCCTGTTATGAATCCAGGGACTGATTCGTGGTATGGCGGCAGCATGAGGTTTGGTAGACAATGTCATTCTCCACTTGGGTCTGGCTTGACTCTTGACCGCTGGTCTGTGGCCTCTTTATCATTGGGTGCAGGGAGGAAGAAGCCGTCTTTGAGGTTTTGTCATATTTCTCACTCACAGAATATGTTTGAAATTCATCTCTCTCAGGTCTTCTAGGTCTCCTTTGGGAACAGAAAAGAGCCCTGAGTGAAATTTGTAATTCAGAATCAACTATTTTATAGGCAAATTATTCTCTGTTTAGTAAGATAACCTTTTCTGCCACTTCCAATATGATTTACGGAGCCAGTGTCCTCAAAAGCACCTTGGAAAGTGTAAGGTATCATACAGATATATATTTTATTCATTTCTGAAATACAATTTGGTGACTTATTTCTCAATTACAGGGGGGTAATATAACTGGTTTGGGGCAGGTCCATAGAATGCCCTCATAGGAGTAGTTATGGAATCTCTTGGGATAGCTTTTTACCAGATTTATCTGTTTAACTCTTTAATTAGTATTTTTGACAGACTGAGCTGAAGCACATACGGACAACCTTTTACAGTTGTATCCTGAACATGCCTTGTGTTTAGGATCCATCTTTTTTTCTAATATTAGCATTCCAGAATCACTGAATTCCCTCTACAAATTAGTCTTCAGTGTGGAAATAGTGTTTTGACTAGTGGACTAGTGCATTTCAACTTGAGATAAGAAGACCCAAATTATTTTACTTCTCACATAATTAGAACCCATGTGTATAGTTCTTTACAGTATCCAAAACATTTTCACACAGGCGTCTCATTTGATTCTTGAAGGTAGCCCTGTGAGTTAGCTAGGGCAGGTGCTCTGTGACCTTATCCAGTGACTGTTCTCACTGGGGTCATAGGTTCATCCCAGTTCTTCAACGCCTACTACTGTGTGGTCCGAGGACCAGCAGCATCAGCATCACCTGGGATACTGTTGGAAATACAGTCAGAACCTCTGGGAGTGGAGCCCAGCCATCTGTGTTTGAACAAACCCTCTGAGTGATTCTGATGGCTCCTATAATTGGAGAACCCCACTGCACCCACACACTTGCTTGAGTGACTTTAGTACTAGGCACAACCATATGAGTTCATCACAGTTGTAGTTTGAAAATTTTTTCTATTCTGCTTCTTCCCCTACTTGCTAGCCTTGGGATCCAGAATAGGTCACTTAACCCACTGACCCCTGGTGATATATTTCATCTGCAAAATGGGTCGTAATAGTAATAATAGCTTCCTTGCCTGAAGTCCTACAGATGAGATCCATATAGTTTTTTATTAGCTTCCATTATTTACACAGAGTTTGTTTGAGTCTTAGGACAAGCTGAGGTTTGTTGGTTTTATATTTGGGGAGTGATTTAAAGCTTAATGATTTAGGAATTGGCAGAACCCATATTTTCTAAAAGTGCTAAGGAGACTTACAAGCAGTGGGATGCTGAGGCCAGTTCCTACTGGCTTAAGAGAGCCCATTGTGTGCATGTCTTCCCAACTCTGTGTTTAATGACATCATGTTGGTAGCTTGAAATTAGCCATCATGGGGGCAATTATACCACAGAAATTGTAAATGCTATAAACTAGGCTTTTGCTCCCAGAGAGCTGGTTGCTAAACATTTACCAGCACACCTTGGTTACAAGGTTATGTTCACATGAGCTATAACTTCATCTGCATGCTGAATCTGATATTTCAGATCTGTCATCATTTAGGACCCATCATAGAGATCAGCATTAGAATATATATAAAATTAATAGGATGGAAATCAGCATCAGCCTACAGATATGTTTGGTTGGCCTGCAATATTTACAAAAAAAATTAAATAGCTGTCAGCTAATTAATTACATTGAGTCCTCATTATGACATGGCAACAATGGGCTGCAGGTGAATTGCAAATATGTATGTATTGTCCTCTGTGTGTGTTCTGTTACATTACATCTAGCCCAGGGCTTTGCTCTTTTATGTTTTCTTACTGTCTCCTGTAGGTATTTGCATTTGCTACCCCTGATAGAAAGAAAGCTAAGCCCAGAGAAAGAGTGTGTTTCCACAGCTAGGATCTGAGCGTGCTGAATGTTCCACTGAGTCTATTCAGTTGTATTTACAAACTACAGAGTGTGAGAAGTAATTCCCATCTTGTTCTGAATTTCAGATGGCCCCTGTGACTCTCCAAGTTATGATTTGACTCACTGCTTACATTTGGGAGCCTGGACTTTTCTCTGGATGGTGAAGACTTTTAAGGGAGGTCTCTATAGGTCTCCGTGAAAGTGATGAATGTTTCTGTTTCCCTGTTTGGGAATGCATGACCCAGGCTTCAGAAATATCTATCCTTCAGTAAAACGGATAGCAGAGATGTTTGGTTGCTGCTGGCACTTTATTTGAAACTGAATTTGAGATAACAGTGTTTCCTTTCAGATCAAAGTTGTGTGTGCTTAGTTTATTTGCCTTGATAGGTTTTTCTTTTTCCACAGCATAGGTTCAGGATGTCCCGCTGGACACAGTGTGTCTCTGTCTGTGTTTGTGATGTTGGCCCTGGGCATGAGCTGTTGATATTGTTGATGGACCCCTGATTAATTTTTAAGCGGGTTAACCTATGGTCCCACGACTGGCTGATGAAATTTCTACTTTTCAGTTTGGTTTGATCCAAGAAGTGGTAACTTTCCTTGTCCCACTTAACAGATGTTTATTAAGCAATTATTATGGGCCAGGCCTTGGAGCATGGTGCTCAGGGGCACCTGATGAACCAGAAAATGAACCAGAATGTGATTAGTGCTATAAGTGGAAGAGGTTAATAGGGCTGAGGAATGGAGAGGACAAAAACAGCATTTACATGGCTGTGTCTCACTGCCATCTTTCAGGTCTCCAGGTAGTTCTATACCTAAAGTATTACCCGCTTAAAACGTGTAATTACTTGCTTCTCACTCAAACTTTTCACTCGGTAAAAAAGGAAATGTTTGGAATCATTTATGAGATAGATTTACTTTATCAGCTAGCGTCATTTAGGATGATGGTTTCTGGGGACCTCCTTTCTACTTGCTAGATGGTATGCTGTCTGATTCATGACTCACTGAATAGAGCCAATTAGATCTTTAAATTAAAAAAAAAAAAACCAAAACAAAACCCAGAATGATTGTTTCTTTGTATCAAGAAAACTTGTACCACCTTGCTGGTAACCTATTCAAACTAATTCTGCTCTCTAAGTATAGATTTAGTGGAGTTCGTTGAATGGGAAATTCAGATGAGTGATATGAAGTCAAGAGTATTCTTCCAGCTCTTAACTTTTGTTGCAAATATGTGTGTATTTTTGGCAAAATATCTAAGTATAGTACTTGTTTAGGTTGTTTCCAGATCCCGGAAGCAATATGCATTATGAAAACAAGAGAAGAACAGCGAGTCCCTGGGAGCTTTTTGCTAGTTGTATCACTTAGGGAAAGTTATTTAGGCTCTGCAAGCCCTACCCATAAAGCGAGGGTAAAACATCTACTTAGAGGATTGTGTGAAAATTAAATGATCTACTACAAGTTCTGGGCGTGTAATGAATAACAAATACTAGCTATTATTTTCTCAAAGATATTTCTTTAAAAGTTTAAGTTAGATCTTACAAATTATCTTCCTTCATTGGCTTTGTGTCGTGTTGGTGATTATTAGATTTATTATTATTATTTTGTTGTTGTTGTTCATGGGAAATGATCATCAACCCAGACATCTGGATCAGCAATAATTCTCCTCTCGGGGACCATGAATTAAACTTTTAAGGATGCAAAGTGGCCACTCTCCCCTAAGGCTGCCCCACAGCCAACTCACCCCCATTTACTTTTTTCCCCCTATACCTGGGAGAATGGGAGTTTTTGTCTCATAGGAGCATGAAAAGACACTTTGGGACCACCCCCGCTATTCATCAAAGAGCCAACATTTTTTGAGCCCTTTGTACATATATTATTATCACGAAATCTCTACAACGACACTGTGCAGTGGATAATATCCCCATTTTACAGAGAGGCAATTGAGGCTTCTCAAGTTAAATAACTTGCCCCACATCCCTCAGTTAAGTGCTAGAGCCAGAATTCAAAGCCAGGTCTATCTAACTGCAAAGCCCAGGCCTGGGAAGAGGAGAGTTGGGTTTTGTGGGCTCAAAGGTGATTGCCCCCAGATCCCAGGCTCACCATGCCTCACTCAGGACCGTGTGTGTGGGCAAGTGTGGGGTTCTTCCTGCTTTCAGAATGTTCTCACTCTCCTCCCCCTGCGGGAGAGCCCTGGTCTTAGTGATACGCCGTATTGGCTTCCTGTGGCCACAATGTGGTAACCAATGGCCACAAACGCAGTGACTTAGAACAACAGAAATGTATTCAGTCATGGTTCTAGAGGTGACCAAAATCAAGCTGTTGGCAGGACCACACCTCCTTCTGAGGCTCTCGGGCAGATTCCATTTGCCTCTTCCAGCTTCTGGGGGCTGTGGGCACACCTTAGCCTGTGGTGGATGGAGTACTCCAGTCTCTGCCTACAGCCTTCTCTGCCCATCAGATCTTTCCCGTGTGTCTCATAAGGAAGCTTGTCAGTGAATTTAGGGTCCACGCAGATAACCCAGGATGTTCTCTTCATCTCAGGATCCTTAACTTAATCACATCTTGCAAAAACCCTATTCAAAATCAGGTAACATTCACAGGTCCTAAAAATTAGGACCTGGTCATACCTCTCCGGGGCTACCAATTCAACCCATTACACATGCTCCTGGATGCTTTTCCAGCGACCAGGCAACTTCCTGGCCTTCAGTTCCCACTGTGGGTAGACATGAGGTCTGACAAAGGCTGCTTTTCTGTCAGAGCCACTAATGATCCACAGGGTTTCACAACTTGGAGTTTTAAAGATGTTTTCATGCTTTTACAGTTAATGACACATGTTCAATCCAGCTAAAAGCCCCTGGGGCTTCCCCTGAGGTGATCATAGCTTCTCTCACGAGGTTTTGTTCTCTTTCAGATTGCTGACCTGCAGCTCCATAAACTGGATGAATTGGACTGTCTGATTCAGGGCCTGCTTTACGTTGACTCCGTTGGCTTCAACGGCAAGCCGGAATGTTACTATTTTGAAAATCCCACAAATCCTGAATTGTGTCAAAAAAAGCCGTACTGCCTTGATAACCCATACCCTATGTTGCTGGTGAACATGGGCTCAGGGGTCAGCATTCTAGCAGTGTACTCCAAGGACAACTATAAAAGAGTTACAGGGACCAGGTAAACACAGTTTCTACTAGGAGAACCTTTCTATACCTAAACCCAGGCCTCTTCCTTGAAGACCAGTTTATACAAAGGTTATGTGTATCGAACACATTTTTCAAAGAAAGATCTTACCCTTCTCAGCCAACCAAAAAAGATTTATTGCATGATATGTTAAAATAGTAAGAGGGTAATTTATGTAAAGGGTCATAAAACCTAGTCCTTAGCCTGCTGGAAACTGGTCAGGTTGAGGGAAGAAGGATCGCACACACCACAGCAAAAGGCAGTACGTGGTAAGTGCCAAATGAATTGCGGGGACAGGAAGAAAATAGAATCCAGAAGTAAGGATGCTTGGGATGGTCAGAGAGGGCTTCAGAAGAAACCTTCTTTTGGAATTTCCTTGGTGCCTAGCACAGGATGAATTGCTTGACATAATCCGTCATTCCAACCAGTAAACCAAACTGAGTTTACCAAAAAATGTTTTTTTTACCCTCAATTGGATGTTCCACCTGAACGCCGGAATAGTTGGCACACCTCACAAGGAATTTTGGAGTGCCCCGGACAGGAAACCAGCCTGCAAGTGCAGCTGGGCAGAGTGCCTTGTTCTTCAGTGCACACACGCCTCAAGGGCAGATGTGCTCGGCTTCCTGTTAGCTGCAATTTGGCATTGGGCAGAGAATCCGGGGTCAGAAATCACTGAGAAATTCTAGTGTAAACATAATTTTAAAAGTTTTTTTTACTTCCAAGTGAAGGATTTGGTATGAGGTATTTCTCCCGCTTATGAGACCACAGAACCTGTTTTTGGAGGAGTAATTTAAGGAACGAGTGCCATGTGGCATGTGCTTTTGGACATGATATCGAAGCCATTGTTTTTAAAAGATGAAGATATGTAACTTTTCTGGGCCTCAGTGTCCTTGTTTGTGCCACGCAGGGGGTTGTTTCTTAGATAGGTTCTTTGGGCATTTCCAGCGCTGAAATTCTGCAGCACTCGTCGTCCATTAGGAGAGGAGCACTGTTTTTCTCCCGTCTGTCCATGACCTGTGACGGGTCTGCATCAGTCCATGACTCCACTGGGGAAGGGAAGATTGAGCCCCCCAGGGGATTTTGGCAATGTCTTGGAGACTTTTTTTTTTGGCTGTCACAATTGGAGGTGGGGTACAAATGGCATCTAGTGGCTAAAGATCGGGGGTACTGCTAAATAGCCTGCCATGCACAGGGCAGCTCCCCAACAACAACAAAAGTACTGACCCTCAAAAGTCAATAGAGTACTGCCGTGGAGAAACCCCAGCGTGTGGGGGTACACACACGCGCGCGCATACGCACACACACACATTCTCACTGAATCCTGCCTGTGTTCAGAGTAGAGGATGTTAATTGCCCCTGGGCATACCTTTTCTCACTGAGGATACAGAAACTCAGCTGGCTTGCTCACAGAAGAGTCACAACTGACCCATGGCTTTATGAGGACTGTCAAGAGCATCAAAGACAAATGAGTATTTCAACCGAGCTGGTTTTACCTTAGAAAGCGATCGCCTCATTAAAGTACAGTTTTGAAGAAACCTCAGACTTCCTCCCAGGAGTCATTGAATTGATAGAGCGAGTCCCAGGGTAACAACAAGCTAACCACTGTCCTCAATTAGAGATATTTATCATTTTGTTGATTAACACTTGGCGAATTCATGAATCACAATCACAGTTCTATTTTCTCAAACTTGGAAGTTCCAAGAATCTGGATCATCTTCTTTAACAGCGGCTAATGAGCTCATTGTGGTGTTTGGCTTCTGTTACATGTGTAATCATGCTCATAAATTCCAGTTATTGGTAAATGCCCATTAATGACCAGTGTTTTGCAATCTTCAACAAATCCTGTCTGGATGCCCAAGTTCCCCTGCGAGTGCTTTTCAACGAGTAGTTTTGGAAACGTGCTATAGCAGACTGAAGGTTAATGGAGAGCCCTTCTGGGGGCTGCCGCAGGCAGGGGAAGGGAAGGAAACGTCTATTCATGCTGCAGCCCTTCTGGTCCAACCAGAGTTACTCTGCCAAAGGCTTCTTTTGATCTAAGTTACAAAACCACTGATACAAATTATGACGGTGAGCCGCGAACATGAGTGTGCGGAACACACTTTGGGAATCACTAGTCTAAGCAAATGGCCTCAGCTTTAAGTTTGCTACTGTTATTGTGAACCGAGAGGTGTAACTCCGGGGTTTTTGTTATCAGGCTGTGCCCTAGCTTCTCGGACATTTTTATTTTTACGAAGCCACAGCATTACAGTAGATCAGTGCAGTTCTCTTTTAACAGATGATTTTAAATGGTTTGTTTCGTGTTATGTGTGATTTTAGTGCATCTTAGATTAGGGAGCAACGCTTTTTTTTTTTTTTTCTATTGACGCTACTCCAATTTTATTGTAGAAGCCAAAGGAAAAAGAGGACTTTGCAGCCGACATTGTTGCAATGTGCAGATGATTAAAAGAGGAATGTAAAGAATTTTGAAACTTCGGTGAAAGGAGTAGTACAGCTCATCTCATTGTTTTGGAATCTATTTTAAGAGCACAAGCACTCAGTAATTGAAGGTTTCTTCTACTTTCCCCTAAAATCCCTCACTACAAGGTTGTTGGGTTTTTCAAAAAATAATGATGCTATTCAACAGCTGTCTCTGGCCCTATGTTTTTGTCTCCGATTTGCTGAGGGTCTTACTGTGTCTCCTGCAACAAACGATGTGTCTGGTTGTGAGCAAGAGCACCACATTGACTAAATACCGGTTAGCAGGTTGAGGATATGAATAAAGTGCTCTTCTGCGACTGCATTCTTTCCTCCTGCCTGCAGCGTGCCCGCTACACGAATGCATGCTCGCTTTCCCCACGCGCCCCGATGCGTGGTCCGCAGTCGCCGGTCATCTTCCAGTCACACAAAGCACTTCCGTCCTCACTCGTACCAACACATCAGCTGATGAACTGCCTTCTTTGTAAGTCAGCCAGTGTCTCCCGTTGCCTATGCTTGGAGTAGGCTATTGAATGCCTGGATGAATATGAATTCCTGATGTTCAAAGAGACCTTATTAATGTGGATGAAAGCAGCTAGACGGGTGAGAAAAGACTTAAAAATATACAGAGACAAATCCCGAGGGCACGCAAACCAAAATTGTTCCCGTTAAAATACACGAGCTTTGTAGGGCAGACTGAACCTGACAACGTGCACGACACGCCCTGTTAAATGTAAATAAAGATAAGCTTTCCTAGAGGAATTTCAACATCTCTCCCGTGACTGAGCTGTCAAGGCGGTCATGTCCATGGAGCTCTTGAGCTCCTCCTGGTGCCGCACCTTGGCTTTGGGTAGCTGCCACCGGTGGCGCCTAGCTACCGAATTTTCCACCAGGAGCTATCCTTTCCATCAAGTATGTATTTTTGTGACAATCGCTACTTAAGAACTATTACATACAGTTTCACTTTAGGTGTAAAGAACTGTGCCCGTCTACAATCTGGCACCTTCTTGTTAACAGTTACTGACATGAAATATAATTTCCCCTGAAGTTTCTTTCTTCAAATTTAAATTCAAAATAACCTCAATTTTGACTTGGATTTTCTCTCAGAATGGAAGTCCAGGGGCTCACAGCTCTTGGAGCTTGAGAACAAACTGATGTGAGCAATTGACTCTTCTGCATATGCTCATCTGCATCTGCTCGTGGTAAATAGAGTAAAGCCCATGCCCGCGTCCATACTGCCAGGAGGTCACTGGTGGTAGCTTTACTCTCAGTCTCCTTTCTGTCACGTAACTGTGATATTCATACGCAACTAAATTCATTCTCACCTACCATAATTAACTTCTGTCTAAAAAGACTGTTTTAGGGGAATTTTCCCCAAAGCGACTGAAAGCTTTTTAAAACATAGTTGAGCATTGAAACCGTTTTATGACCTTTGTTACTATATTTGAGTATTGGGTAGTAAGTAAAATATTAATAACCTTTTCCATAGTCTACAGAAAAAAAAACCAGTGTGTGAGCAATCAGTGGTTTCCTTTTAGAAATTTCTGAGAAGTTTCAATGAGATTATGTCTGCTAGAGGATCGAGGTCAAGGTAAAAGATACGGCCTCTGGACTGGCTGTTCCTAGCAGCCCTGGGTCAGTCTGGCTCTGCATTGTGAACTTCGTGTACATATGGTTTCTTTTTCCGAGTATTTGTATTCGGCTACATTTTTTTTTTCATAGCAGTCATTTCTCTGGTTATTTGCTGCTTTCAGACCAACCAAATAAGAGAGATCCTGAATTTGGCCCCATTTTATAGCTGTGAAGAGTGAACGAGGTACTTAGTTTAGCGGCTAGCTGAAGGTCTCACAACGGAAATCAGTGAGAGTCTTTCTCTGATTTTGTTCTTAAATTCAAGGGCAAGTTTTCCTTGATGTTCCCTTTTAGCCTCTGCCCTTTTTTAAAAAGAATCCAATCTACCCTAAACCTGTGTTGCACCCTACGCTTTAATTCAAGTGCCCCTTTGTTTTTCTTCTCCTGTTTTTATTAACCCATATTCGTGATCTTGATGTAGCTGGGGACTTGGATGGGCATATCATAAAGTAAAATTTAAAAATAAACCTTATTGTTCCTTCAGTCTTGGAGGTGGAACATTCCTAGGCCTATGTTGCTTGCTGACTGGTTGTGAGACCTTTGAAGAAGCTCTGGAAATGGCAGCTAAAGGCGACAGCACCAATGTTGATAAGCTGGTGAAGGACATTTACGGAGGAGACTATGAACGATTTGGCCTTCAAGGATCTGCTGTAGCATCAAGGTAGAGACGAAGTAGCTATAGGAGCAGTAGCGTGTGAACAAGGCAAACTCTCCACCCTGGCCATTCACTTAATTATTTTTAAAGTGTCGACCCACCAGCCTGGTGCAAGTATCTATGGTTATTGGAGCTCACACTTGATCTCCTGCCCTTTACGAAGCATTGGAATGTTTAGCCCCTGATGCTTGTGCTTAAAATAGGGCAGCTTTGAAAGAAGGTTCTGGAATACTGCAACAGTTTCCCCTGTTCCATTCTTGTCAATATATCTAGAGAACATTTAAAAAAATTTTTTTCCCATTAATAGCCATGCCACTTTGCCCCTATTAAAAAAAAGGGCAACCAACCGTTCACATTGTAATCCTGTCTGCTTGTAAAACATGGTAGCCAAATCAGGTCGTTTAAATTTTAACAGAGTTATTCATAAAGCTTTCCACAGTACTTTGGTGGAAGCATGGGGCCTGCCTGAGGATGATTTTGAATACTCTCGCTAATATTTCCAACATAGCTTTGGCAACATGATGAGTAAGGAAAAGCGAGATTCCATCAGCAAGGAAGACCTCGCCCGAGCCACACTGGTCACCATCACCAACAACATTGGCTCCATTGCTCGGATGTGTGCGTTGAATGAGGTAAGGCCTTAATCCAGAGGAAGCCTTGTGTCATTCATACACATCATCTTTAGTGATGCAAAACTGTTGACCCTTACAAAATGATAGATCCTTGGGAAACCTGCCCTTTGTCCTAGTCACATCTTGTAGAACATGAGGGGTGTGTTTTGGGGAATGGAGAAGAATATGCATCTTATTTTAAGTAGGCACTGGATAATAAATGATAAGCCATCCAACCACAGAGTCCGGGTAAAATCACAACTCGTGCCATAGCCTCTCTGACCGTCATTATTACCACCCACCTACCGGAGTGTGAGGGAAAGCCTGGCTCATCCTTGCAAATAATTGCAGGTAAAACGCTCCACTTACAATATTCGATATTCTCTCTGCTTTCAGCTTCTTTACAGTGTTGCCTTGTGGCATGGAGTTCAAGCAGCATTGTACAGGGCTATCAAAGCATAGAGAGCTTGCTACAGCTGAGGCCAGCCAGAGCCCCAGGCACAAGAAGGGGTGGAGCTGGTGACAAAGCTTTGGGAACGCGTTTTGAAACACTGCAAAATTCCTCGGGGAAACTAGAACCCTTTTCTGTAACAGAAGACATGTAAAGTACAACAGCTCTCACTGAGTTGTGTTAGGAAGACAAGAAAGGGCTTGGGACAGGCAACGGGTAATAGAAGGGTTAAAGAAGCATAGTCGCCTCAGTAATAGAGTTTTTAAAAAGATAATTTTAATAGAAGCACAGAAGACAGTCAAACCCGAAGTGTGTAGCCAGCTTGGATTTTCACACACACACCTGTGTAGCCATCACTCGGCTCAAGAAATAGAACATTACAGGTTCTGCAGAAACCGCCTCCTGTCCCATCCTGGTCGAGCAGTGGGGGTTTAAACAGGGCAAGAGGCGATCTTGATGGTGGGCAGTGCCAGTCCTGCCTTGGAGCTCTGGGATTATGAGAGAAACACGCTCCTTTACAACGTTGAGTAGAATATGTCTCTGGTCTGTGGCTCAGGGTCACCACTTTTTATGTCCCCGTGTGAGATGGGGTTCAAATGCAAGGCTGAAATGCAAAGAAAGAATGTATCCCAGACACGTGCCTTTCAAAGTCCACTTCGGTCACAGGACTCATTTTAACAGGGGATTTATTTTTTGACATTAACCTTTAAAGGGAGTTCTTCCAAGTAGGCAAACAACGCCTGACTAATGTGTGTGTTGTGGGCTGTCCTCGTGCACTCTCAAAGGTCAATGAGCCCCAAGGTCCCCGGCCCCACAGAGCGGTAGATACCCTTTCCCCTGCTTTCCACAGACCTTGAGTGAGCCAGCAAGGTGCCTTTTTACAACGATCATATTCACTTTAGGGGGAGGGTAACGGATTTTATTTTTCACTTTTGATTTCAATTTCAATACCATTTATCGTTGGAGTATTGCAAAAATGGCAGTTTGAAAATATGGCCAGTGAGAGGAATCACCGATCACCTCCCGCAAGGGCTTCACTGGCTGGCGTCCTGCCAGTGCAGGCTCCCTGTGGGCGCAGCCCGAAGTGGCGGCCGTTTTCCTGTGAGAGTCAAAACGCAAGCTTGAGTCATTGCAGAGGGGCTGGACTCGCTGAGTGGAGAGTCCTTGAGCTCAGCTGTTGCACAGAGGGACACCACATTTACTGACTCTAAGGTGGTTTTTTTTTTACTGCGATTATTGGAATCCTGTAAAACGCTTCGCCATCAACATTGAATTTTTTTTTTTTTAAGATTTTATTTATTTATCGACAGAGAGAGACACAGCGAGAGAGGGAACACAAGCAGGGGGAGTGGGAGAGGGAGAAGCAGGCTCCCTGCAGAGCAGGGGCCCGATGCGGGACTCGATCCCAGGACCCTGGGATCATGACCTGAGCTGAAGGCAGTCGCTTAACCAACTGAGCCACCCAGGCGCCCAACATTGAATTTTTTATTCACAGTTTTGAGTAGAAAATACAAACACATAATACAGAGTTCTAAAGACACCAGAAGGATGTAGAGGGAAGTGGGTAACTGTTTGCACCTGTCCTGCAATGTTAGCCTTGCTCGAGGTAGCCGATGATTTTCAATTTTGGTGTCTTATTCTATATTGTCTGCAATATAGCAGAAACATATCCTTCCAAAGGCAGCAAACTCTATATCACATTCTTGCTTTTTAAACAATTTTATGAGATATAGTCACATCTCATACAATTTACCCTCTACATATTATTTTATGTCTTGCTTTGGTTGTGTGTCAACCTTTTATTATGAAAATTGGTAAATATACGTAAAGGAGCACAATAGTATGAAGAACCTCCTTATAGCCGTTAACCCTAATCAACAGTTAACAAAACTGTGCCACACATGCTTTATCTGTTTTCTTCTTCCTCCTCCCTCTGTTCCTGTCTCCTCCTCCTTCTCTTCTCTCTTTTGCTAACATATTTGAAAGCAAATCCCAGAGGTTATATCAGTCTACCTTACATACTTCAATATGTACTTCTGGAAACATTGCCTCATGCTTTTTTACATGATAATACATGAGAGTGTTATATTTTCCCTACCTCAATGTTATTTTTAAAAAAGAATTCTCCTGTTGTTTCTTCTAGTCTTTTTTTCCTTTATTCTTTCTTTTTTTCTTCTCTTCTCTTCTCTCTTTTCCTTCTTTCTTCCTTCCTTCCTCGCTTTCTTTCTTTCTTTCTTTCTTTCTTTCTTTCTTTCTTTCTTTCTT
>NW_023270265.1:17623717-17784099 GCF_011800145.1 Mirounga leonina | reverse complement strand
CTTTCTTTCTTTCTTTCTTTCTTTCTTTCTTTCTTTCTTTCTTTCTTTCTTTCTCTCTTTCTCTCTTTCTTTCTTCCCCCACAGTCATATCTTTGACCCACCTGGAATTTATTTGAAATAAAGAATGTCCATCAGCTTTTATTGCCATTCTATTCCTTCTGGCTCATTACCAGACTAATGCAGGCCTGGGGCTTTGAGGAAGTCCTACGTTGGACTCCCTTGTTTTAGGGGAAAAAACAAAACTCCTAAATTTAATTAAATTCTTCTTTAATCTGAGTTACTTACTCTGAGTGTTTCTTGTCACATCTCAGTCTGGGCAGTTTGTAGCTACCGTTCTTATTTGTGGAAACTTATTAAAACCACCTCCCACACGTCCACCCATAGAAAATATTCACAGTAGTTAATGGGCTTATCAATTTACATTGTCAAAACTTGAGACAGTTAAGAGGCCATATTCCTAGATCCTGATGACTCTTGATAGACTGAACAGAAAAGAATGCCAGCTTCTGGGACTCCCTTCCTTTGACATAAGTGACCATAGCAACTGGCTCTGTGAGTGAGTGGGTGGTAGACAGGCTGAGCTCAGTGTTAAGTGTGTGTGCAGAATGCAAATCCATATCCATGTCAACAAAAGTTAGATGTATTTTTCGTTACCATATTTCAACCCACATGTTGACCAAACAGGATTGTCCACCATATAGCCCAAGGATAGAGACTGGGAATTGTTTCTTTTTGTATTCTGGTGTTTGGCATAGAGCAAACTGAGCAAACTTGTTAGATGAATAACCCATGCCAGGGCCATTTTATTTATGAGTTGGTTATAATATTTTATAGTTGGAAGTTGGGGGAATTGAAAGGAATGCAAAGGCAAATTTAGCTGAACTTGAACTCCAGTTAAAATTTTATATGTGTATTGGTAGCTGAATTTCATATCAGGCCTAAGTCAATCTGACATAACACTTGCAAATAAGCCCAATATAAGTCACTGCCTCACCGAGCCAGAATCTCACCCTTTTGTTCTTTGGAATGCAGTGTGAAGTTTGTTCTACTTCATCGTGGAAATGCTGAAATAATTTCACTTAAGAAACAAATTGATTCTGCAAAGTCCTGGGAGTACAGTGAAGTATGGAACATTGGGTCTTTACTAAATGCTATTTTTATACCATTATTTAATTGTTCTTTAATTTTTTTTTTCCAGAATATTGACAGAGTTGTGTTTGTTGGGAACTTTCTCAGAATCAATATGGTCTCCATGAAGCTGCTAGCATATGCAATGGATTTTTGGTCCAAAGGACAGCTAAAAGCTCTGTTTTTGGAACATGAGGTAGGTCAAGTCTGCATGGACTTAGCTGTCCTACATGGAGTGTATTTGGCTTTGTCTAACTGTTGAGTGAGTCCCTCAGTTTTAAAATTGGTCAAGTAGAGGGGCGCCTGGGTGGCTCAGTCGTTAAGCATCTGCCTTTGGTTCAGGTCATGATCCCAGGGTCCTGGGATAGAGCCCCGCATCGGGCTCCCTGCTCCTCGGGAAGCCTGCTTCTCCCTCTCCCACTCCCCCTGCTTGTGTTCCCTCTCTTGCTGTCTCTCTCTCTCTCTGTCAAAATTAAAAAAAAAAAAGTTTAAAATTGGTCAAGTAGAAAGAGTTGCCATTTAAACTTTGCATTTATACAAAGGATAAAGAAGAACTATATATAAAATGAAAGCTTTCTTCTCCAGCAATAAGGACTGGTAGCTGGTTAATTAAAAAAAAAAAAAATCAGAGGCACCTGGGTGGCTCAGTCGTTAAGCGTCTGCCTTCGGCTCAGGTCATGATCCCAGGGTCCTGGGTTCAGGCCCTGCATGGGGCTCCCTGCTCAGCAGGAAGCCTGATTCTCCCTCTCTCACTCCCCCTGCTTGTGTTCCTGCTCTTGCTGCCTATCTCTCTGTCAGATAAATAAATAAAATCTTAAAAAAAATTTAAATTTAAATTTAAGAAAAAAATCAGCTAAAATGAGTAATCATTAAAAAATACCTCTCTAGTTTAACCACTTTATTTTAACATAAAACATAAATGTTCATTCACTCATCAATTTCTTTGATGTAGGACCAAGGCCTATTTTTGACCATGGGTTCTGCTGTTATCCTCTTTTTCATAATCCACAAATATCATATGCCTTCTTTGATTTCTGATTTATTTCTTTAAAATGGATCAAGAGATTAAAGATACCTATGAAGCACTCTGGTTGCACAATCCTTCTAGATTTTTCCCTCAACCTTTCATGTGTATTGGGATCCACCCAAATAGAGAGTAATGGTTTGTAACTGCCTTTTTCAATCTTTTTTGAGAATTTAACTGGATTTTCATAGAAGTGACCAATTTATTTTGTACTCTTTTTATTGGTTTAGGTATTAACTTAGATTATGACATTAACATAAAACTGTCATAAACAAATCTGAGGATAAACACAGCTGACTCTTGGCAAGCAGACAACTGCATTGGTGAGAACAGAAGTGCAGGGGTTGCTCAGAGGAGCCTGTTGGCCCAGAGGCTGGTGTCCTTAGGCTTTAGCAATCTGTCTGCAGAGGATATGAACATCAGTTAGTTGAGAGAGTCCCTTCTATCAAGTTTCTACAATCCCATAAATCAAATTTCTAAGAGTAAGTGAGGGACCTTTCTCTTCCCTACCTCCTCTGCCACCTTCTTTAAAATCAGTACTGTAGAGAGCAACTGTTTATCAGGGCAGGTCCCTAATCCCTGGTGTGTATTGTAGTAGAAAAAACTTTGAGAGAACTAGTATCACAAACTTGTAATGAATAACTACTCTGGCATTTTCCTCATCTTCAAACCAAATTATTTATCTGAAAAGCTGCCCATGTATTTACAAGTTATTTAGAGTTTCCTAGGCCCGTGTTTTGTTTTCTTGATGCAGATAAAACAATAGGAATTTAAATACTAAATAGTTAAGGCCCAGTGATAGAACTTAATACTAAAGAAAGCCTGTTTTTTTAAGCAGGCTTAAAGCATGGAGCCATAGAACTTTTGGGGGGTGAGGGGAATGGAGTCCCAGAATTTTCACCTCCCCTCCCCCCCAACCAGAGTACCTCCCTTTTTACCTACTTATTTATCATTTCCATGTAAGATTTTGTTTGAAAAAGGATAAAGTACCTCAGCTTTTAAAAAGCAATTAAAACGAAAAAAGAAAAACCACTGTTCCAGTTCAGCTAGAGTTGCCATATTTAGTGATTAAAAATACAGGACACAGTTATTTTATCTGGCATTTATCTATATTTTATCTGGCAAGCCTAAATCCAGATTCTCTTCAACTAAGGCAGAAAACAAACTCTGGGAGCCATCAGGGATTAAAAGCCATCCAGGAGGTCACATGGGGAGTTAGTTGGTGTAAAATAGGGAGTGAGATCCAGCATTTTGGGGAAACTCACTTCTGTAGGTAAAAACACAGTCACCTACGTTAACTTGTGCAATCCTAGGCCTCTGTGGACTGTGGCTTGGCTTTGTTATGCGCGTGTCATAACTCGGTCTCTGTAGCCAATGGAAGTGGAGCATTTTTACAGCCCCTTGTAAAGATCTCTCAGAAAGGGCTCTGCGTTCTTAGATTCAGTCTGGCTTAGGCAGGCCTTCCTGGAAGATACTGTGGAGAGAGAACTTTGGGGAGGCGCTGGTGGGACGGTTTTCCTGCCCTGCCTCAGGAGTCCTCACTCAACGGAGTCTCATTCATTCAACTAACAGGATTGAGAAGTCATCAGCCAAGCAGTGAAGACACAGCCTCTTGACTGACTAGGAGTCTTTAGACAATGACCCTACCTCTCCATCTTCGTTTTAGCCTTTGTAACATGGGGTGATAATAATATTTGTCTCATAAGGTTATTGTGGAGATTAAATAAATTCATGTGAAGTGCTTAGAACTATTTTTAGCATATAATGAGGCCTCAAGAAATGTTAGCTGGCAGCCACCGAGGCAGAGATCCCGTCGTGTAACTGCCAGTCCTGGCAAGCGGCCTCCCATTCGGGCTGGTGACTCTTGAGTCAGGGAACAGGCATGGAGTCTCAGACCTTTTGGAAACCAAGTTCTCTAAACATTTTTATTTTTCAGTTCCTTGCACTTTCACAAAAACATGGGCTTTTATTTTACAGATGAGCAAAGTGCAGCTCCAGCTGATTTAGATGCCTTTCCAAGATCTGCTGAGGGAAGCTTTGAGTTCTCATCTGTGAGATACAACTTGGAAGTCAGACAGATTTGGGGTTGAGCCCTGGCACAAGTGTGTGACCCTGAAGGGGAAATTTACTTTAGTACCTGTCATTTCTCATCAGTGAAATGGGGTTCATAGTATGAATTTTGCCATGG
Source organism: Mirounga leonina (assembly GCF_011800145.1). Classification (NCBI taxonomy): domain Eukaryota; kingdom Metazoa; phylum Chordata; class Mammalia; order Carnivora; family Phocidae; genus Mirounga; species Mirounga leonina. The sequence continues at coordinate 17,779,759 of NW_023270265.1, read as the reverse complement.
CACAGATTAAAATGCAATCATTGTAATTCTACCAATCCCAGCAGTCATGGCATCTCCCTAAGCGCTTTATTTACAGCCGTTAGCTTATTTAAGATAGAAAAACAGGTATATCTAATAAATATTATGACTATTACTCTACAGAGCATGGCAGAGTTCAGCTTTTAAGGTTTTTTTACCTACAACAGTAGGGAGCAGCATTCCTAGAATTATTAAACACAGTAAGCATTTGGCTGTTTAGGGATCATCGTGCGCAAGTTTTCCTATTGCTTTTGTAGGGTTATTTCGGGGCTGTTGGGGCGCTGCTGGAACTGTTCAAGATGACTGATGACCAGTAGTGATGACCAGTGGACGGAAGAACCTTCTGTGAGAACAGAGAACTGAGAGTTGCCGCCGGAGGAGGTAGATGCCGCTGTGGGACGGAAGCCAAGCCATTATGGCAGATGAACCTGCTGGATTTGTAAATAATTTAAAATCCTTCTAACTGATCTTTTACTCTTGGGTTTTGAGCTGATGATTCAAAATGGGGAATACAAGAGTTTTTTCTGTATACTGTATTTTTTAAAAAAAAAAAGTTTGTGCAGCGAGGCCAAACCTACGAATTTTATGCATTAACCTTGAAAAGTTGTATGATATGTAGGAAGGACCTGAAATGTAAGTGCTGTTTATTTTTCTTCTGGGGTTTACTGATCCGTGTGGTAATTTTAACTTCATTTAGTAATGACTCTAGGAGATTCTACCTTTACTTATATTCTTCATGACGTTTCATGATTTGCTGTTGGTTTCAAATGAAACTACAAATCTGGCATGTTTTACTGTGAACACAATTTTGTTTGTTTGTTTATATGCCTTTTTTCGTCTTGGTTTTTTTTTTTTTTTTTTTTTTTGGATTTTTTTTGGGGGAAAAAGGGTCCTTCCCCCTGTTTCTGTCCTCAAATGACTCCCTCTCCTCCCCAATACCTTTCTTTAACCTAATTGTTCGTATCAATCAAGGTGCTGACCAACTCGATACGAAGTTAAGCACGAGATTGAAAGCTCTCGAAAGTGCCCTTGATGAGAAAACTCTGAAAGTGTTCATGAATTTTATGAGTCAGGCGAAAGTTGAGAATGATATGCAATTTTGTCTTAACCCTTACGAATATGCAATGTTTTGTTGGATTTATTTTCTGTTAGGTTATATTAAATTGAAATGTTTCTCTGATGAAATGTCCTCACTCAGGCCCAGCCTATGAGTGGCAGCAAATCCTTATGCAGGACTTTGGAACTTCCCAGGTAAAGTCTCCCAGTAGATTAACTATTCACATTGGGAGAGGGGGGAGAAGTCATGGGTTGAGGTGTCAGGTAATAATACCTATTTGTTTTGTACACGTATGTACATAGGAGCTTTGTAACAAGGCATCTTAAATATTAACATTTTTTCATTTGAAATATTTCAAACTGAAAACTGTATTTCAATCCCAGTTTCTAATATTAAAAAAAAAATCATGATACTGATCTCTCTATACATATTTTTTGTCTTTTTTGAAAGATGTCATTGGAACTGATGGGTAACTTTCAAATGAGAGTCTTGTACAAATATTGAAACGCATGAGGTCTAATGATTTAGAACTGATTAATCTTTTGAATTGAGCATATTGTTGAAAGGGATTTTTCAAGGCAGTGCAACTCCTCCATGATGAATCTTTCCTTTTCTGCCTCCTGAGCACCATCTTTAATTGCCATATCTTCAAGTCTTGAAGAACGTGATGTTAATTGAAGTGTTCACTTGTCTGGTTGAAATAAAGCCTGTTTCTGTTGTGATGTTTTTAGTGTATATGTTATTTTCATTTCTTAATCTTCATGTCCATATTATCTGCTTCTGTACCATAAAATGAATGTGTTGTATTTTTGCTACCCTACATTTCACAATTTGAGGCTTTCCTATAAGGGTGTCTTCAACTGAAGCTGTAACTCTATGCAGAGATTTTTTTTAAATAGCTTTATCGTTCTTATACAACTGACTCATTGCCAAAATACTATTACTATATTTGGTAATTCAAAAAATTTTTCAAAATTTGGTCATCACAAATACATTTTATTAACTTCCACCTGGCTTAAAAAAATTCAAGCAACTAAGATGTTCTTGAAAAAGATAAGTATAAAAATGTATATGTGATCTACATTAGTGCCTTTTTTGACTATTCCCTTCTATCAGTCCTACTCTCCTCTGTCAGGTAATAGTAGACCTTGGATTATGGTTCTGCAAAAGAAATCAGGGCAAGTTAATGTAATTATATAATTTTTTAATTATCTGGAATCACTTGATCTTTCATTGCAAATGCGTAAGATGTTGGTTTAGCTGAGGAAATCAATTCTTCCACTATACAAATATCAGTAAATGTTGGCTACCTATAGCCAGCCTTTTTTTATAATGAGTAACTTGTAGCCTGAGGATTTTTACATTCACTTGAATCATAGGGACTTTCCTTTGGCTCAACATTAAGAAGAAACTTGACAAGACTAAAGAATTTTTATCTTGAACTTGTGAATTCAAGATGGTCAGGTAGTCTAGAGCATGGCTTTTTTTTTTTTTTTCCAAAGATTTTATTTATTTGACAGAGAGAAACAGCAAAAGAGGGAACACAAGCAGGGGGAGTGGGAGAGGGAGAAGCAGGCTTCCCGCCGAGCAGAGAGCCTGATGCGGGGCTCGATCCCAGGACGCTGGGATCATGACCTGAGCTGAAGGCAGATGCTTAACGACTGAGCCACCCAGGTGCCCCGAGCATGGCTTTTGATTGTGAGACAGCTTCAGTGTGGATCTCGCTCAGCCATTGCCTACCTGTGTGGGCAAGGCATTAACCCTCTCTCTAAACCCCAGCTTCCTCATTCATAAAATAGAGCAAACTGTTTCACCTCCATGTTTAAAGAGCTTAGCACAAAGGCTGGCAAATAGTAAATGGTAGCTACCGGGAAAAGAAAAATAGATGTCTTAAACTAACGTGTGAAATCAGTGATAACTAACCTTCTAGAATGTGGGGAACCTCTTTTAGCACAGGGATACAGATCTCCCTATGCTAGTACATGTCCACAGCCCTGTGTCCACAATTCCAAAATTCCAGAGTCTTAAAATGTATCCTTACAGTCACTTGACAGAAAAAGCTGACTTGAGCATTATTTATCATACTCTGTAGGATTCTTCGCATGTTTTGTTGCAAAGCTACTAATGTGTTTGATTCCGGGGTACTGCACCAGACCCTACTAGGGGTGTTAAGGAGTGAACAATTCTGAATTTTGAAAGAAATCTGGTCCCAAGAATTTTAGATAAAGGGATTGTGGAGGTTATGGTTGTATTCTTCAGGTTAGGTAGTATATATGGGTTCAGAGTCCCTTTGTTGGGAACTGTTGTTACAGGTAATTTGTGCTTGACATCATCCGGTCATACAAGGAATAAGAAGTTACTTTGTGCCAGGAAGGAGCTGAGGAAACCAAGAGGAATTGGCTATAACCCCTGCTGTTCAGCAAGGGAGACAGGTCTCAAACCAGGTCAGGTTGTAAAGTGTCACGGGTGTCATTCATTCATTCACCAATATGTACAGCAGTGAACAAAACAAAGACCCATCCTCACAGAGCTTACATTCTAGAAGGAAGACAGATAATCACGAAGTAGATCATGCTAGATCAGTACTACAAGGAGAAAATGAGGTAAGGTAAAGGGCTAGAGAGGAGGTAGTTGTATTTAGAAAGTGGAAGGCAAGAAACTTCTTTGGTAGAGAGGTCAAAGACAACTCCTACAAGAGGAGACGTTTGAGTAGTCAGATGAAGTTGGGAACATACCTGGGAGAACATTTTTTACTCCTGGCAAATGAGAATGAAGGTTTTGAGGAACTGCAAGAATTCCAGTGTGTGTGGAGTAAACAATGGGAAGAGTGACGGGAAATGCAGTTTGGGGAGTAGCCGTGGGCCAGGCCCGATATGAGGTCTGTACGTGAGGGTAAAGGCTGCACATGAAGGAGGAATTGGTCACTTCTCCTGGAGGAGAGGGCTCGAGAAGTTTCCATAGAGTCTTAACCAATGAGTGGAGACCACCAAGTGGGCCTGGAGAGGGGGGCTTCCCAAGCAGAGAGAGCAGGGTGAGAGAGGCATTGAGAGAAGAAACAGTAGTCACGTTATTCAGGGAATTAGAAGCTGTTTGCATCTGCTGGAGCCTTGGTTAGTGAGAGAGAAACCAGATACTGGGAGAGAGGAAACCAGCCAGATTATGGAAGGACTCATATTCCATGCTAAAGATTCTGGTGTTTTCTGTAGTCAGTGCAGAGCCATCAAAGGGTTTTAAGTAAAGTGAAGCTAGAATTAATCTGGCTTCAAAGTGATAACAGAGCAAAATGTCCTACTGAGGTTAATGAGCAAACCAGTTATTGTGCTTTTGAATACATAACACCATTTTTATTATCATGTTTATTTTAGTTCCTCTACTGTGTCCAACCTCATACAGTAGCTGCTTAGTGGACCACATTTCTCTGTAACTAAGAGGGTTATATAAGGTCTTGAGAATTTTCCCACAGGACCAAGGCTGCTAATAGCTAAAACCCTGCTATGATTCTATTTAGTGACTAGGAAGATTTCAACATCAGTGATACCATTAACTCTATTCCTTGCCAGAATTGTTTGGAGAGAAGGCTCTTTTCCTCCCAGTGATCCGATGACCCCAAATTTGTGAGGAAAATTGAATTAACGCACATTTTCTACTGGGTCTACCAGGTGCTCATGATTCACTCTTCACCGATTTAATTTTGACTGAATGCTTATGATCTGGGAGGCATTGATTGGGTAATTTTCGGGAGACATTCAGTCGTAGGACAGCAAAGTCCCTCCTTCCATCGGGCTTCCATCCTCATGAGGACATGAGCCAACAAATAAACAGGAAAATAGCAGTTAGTGATCAATGCTGTGAAGGGAAGAAACAGGGTGATATGGCAGAGAGGAAAGTAAGGGACTTCCTTAGTAAGCTGGGCAGAGATAAAAATATGAAATCATGGCCTCAGCACTTGAGAAATGACCCTCAGGTGTTTCTTGCTTTCATTCATTACTACCTCCTCAATGACAATGAAGGATGTTTTTGGGAAACAGTCTGAGAACTAATTCATTTTCTTTTTATTTTACTTAGAATATTTAATTTAGTTCCTGTATGAATTTAAAATCATATGTTATGTGAAACAATAGATTAATTTAATAACGCCCCCTTTTTACTACTCACTTATTTCACAAAACAATATTATTTAAGCTGTTCACTTGAATCTTTATGGTCAATGCCTTTGTCATGGCCAGAGTCATTTCGTGGTTTCCAGAGCACACCAAGTCTGACACACAGCACTTTTTAAATCTACTTGTGATATTGACACTGGATTTTTTTTTTTAACCAAGCCAGGAGCACCTATTCCCGCAATGACCTCAATTATTTGTTTCATTTTCCAAAAGGTGTTATATTGGTGATGCCACAGTGTTAACCATTTATGTAGTGCCTTTTATGGTCAACTTTAAAAGGTTAGTTTATAAGTATTCATCACTTGTGATACAAAAATAAAACAAATTTGTATTAAAAGTCTTTGCCTCTTTTTATGCTCACTCTATCAGGTAAACACCAAACATTCCAAACTAGAATTAATTGAGGTGATTTCAGTTAATGTTGTCACCAAAGAATTCTCAACCAGTCTGCAGTTAGAATTCATCTTCTTACATTTAAGTATTTTTTTTAAATTTCACTAAGTTTTATATGCATATAATCTAAAAAGTTAAATAGTTCCAGAAGACTATGGAAAAAAATAGCAGTACCCATGTTTTCTTTTTTGTTTTTTTCCCTTCTCTCTCTTTACACGTTATTCATGACACATGGTACTTTCTCAGGTGTAAAGACAAAGCCAAGGCAGGAAAAGGGTACTTGGACATGTCAGACCACCAAGGTTGTAGCTAAGACTCGTAGCCACAGGGACTGTCCTGGTTGGAGGATTTTGGAGAGGGGTATGCTCAGCATTCCAATCAATGATGCCTGGATGTATTTTTATCAGGAACTCATTTTCAACATTGGCTGCTGGTCTTTCTTGTTTTATTTCACTATTCTGAGCAAAGCAGCTTCCCAGAGTAAAGGGTAGGGTGATGAGGGGAAAGGTTTGAGTAGCTGTATGTCTAAAAATTTCTAAAAATATACATATTTTTAGATTTTATTTATTTATTTGACAGAGAGAGACACAGCGAGAGAGGGAACACAAGCAGGGGGAGTGGGAGAGGGAGAAGCAGGCTTCCCGCGGAGCAGGGAGCCCGATGCGGGGCTTGATCCCAGGACCCTGGGACCATGACCCAAGCCAAAGGTAGACGCTTAACGACTGAGCCACCCAGGTGCCTCACTAAGAATATTTTTATTCTATGCTCATACCCAATTGATAGTTTGGCAGAGTACAGAATTTTAGGTTAGATATTTTTGTTCAGAATTCCGAAGGCATAGCCCTATTATTGCCAAGCTTCCAGTGCTGCTGTGAGAAAGCCTGATGCTGTTCTGGTTCCTGATCTTCATATGTGACTATTTTACCCCTCTTTTCTGGAAGCTTTTAGAAACTTTTCAACCTCTGGTTTCAGCTCTAACATGTAAAGAGCTTGCAATTCATCACTGCCATCCTTATAAGAAAAAAGCTGGGGCGCCTGGGTGGCTCAGTCAGTTACCCATTGGCCTTTGGCTCGGGTTGTGATCCCAGGGTCCTGGGATCGAGCCCCAAGTCGGGCTCCCTGCTCAGCTTTCTCCCTCTGCCTCTGCTGCTCCCCCCCGCTCATGCTCTCTCTCTCTCTCTCTAACAAATACTATGAATAAAATCTTAAAAAAAAAAAAAAAAAAAAGAAAGAATAAACTAAACAAACTGAAAACCAATGACTTTTCTTGGACCTATCAGAGAATTGAGGTCATAGGGCAAACTGCCACACTGAAATTTGAAGAGACAATAAATACAGAAAATCACAGCTGAGGGGCGCCTGGGTGGCTCAGTCCGTTAAGCCTCTGCCTTCGGCTCAGATCATGATCTCAGGGTCCTGGGATCGAGCCCCACATCAGGCTGTCTGCTCAGGAGGGAACCTGCTTCTCCTTCTCCCTCTGCATCTCCCCCTGCTTGTGCACTCTCTCTCTCTCTGTGTCAAATAAATAAATAAATAAATAATCTAAGAAAGAAAGAAAGAATCACAGCTGAAATCAATTTACCTACCACCCATAAGCTGGTAGGAACACTTAAATGGCAATTTTGACAAACTGGTGGAGGCTGAGTGTGGACTAACATATGAGTGAGAAATTCCTGGGGACCTGCCGTCTTAGGGAGGGCTTCCACACTTTGCGGGTTGTACCTCTAGGAATCCCACCTGGTTCTCATGGTGAAGAGCCAAGAAAAATTCTCCTGTGTCTCTGGCAGGGGGAGAAGTAAAAGTAACCATTTTGAAATACATCTAGAGGGCTTTCCATGAAAAAGGGCGGCTTTCCATGAAAAAGGGCTGCTTTCCAGGGGACAGGATCTTATCAGAGACTTATCTCACCCCATGGGGTTGGGGGGGGAGGAAATTACCTAACTTCAGCCTCCTCTTACATCCTTATCTCAACCAAGGCTAGGGGAGGGGGAGGGGTTGCTGGGGAAGAGGAGGAGAAAACATGTCTGAGGAAACAGGAATGCTGGGAAACACTTGAGACCACAGCCCAGGGACACGGGCCCACTGAAAGAAAGACAGATTTCATCTTAAGATTATGGATGCTTCCCCTCCTCATATTCTACCACCACATCAACACAGCTTCAGTATAATAACAGTGGATTGCAGCTGAAGGAGAGCTGTAAGGTGTATATTCTATTTAAGAAGAACTTATTTGGGAAACTCAAAGACAAGAGAGTTAAAAACAAGGGCACAAGAGGAATTTGAAGCCTCTGGTACTTACAGCTACAGCAAATATTAAACGCAGCCCAACTCCTAGCCAGATTCACATAAACCTCACATTAAAAGCCATCTTACCTCAGTTTCTATTACTTAATACATCCTGTGTAGCTTTCAATAAAAGATTATATGACATTCTGAGAGGCAAGAAAAAAACATTCTGAAGAGACCAACCAAGCATCTCTCCAATATGACATAGATTTTGGAATTCCCAACCAGGGAGTTTAACATAAATATGATCAATATGTTAAGGACTTTAATGGAAAAAGAACAATAACTGATTGGCAATGTTAACAGAGAGATGGAAGAATCTAATGAGGAATCAAAAGGAAATCCTAGAAATTAAAAATGTTGCAACAGAAATGAAGAATGCCTTTGATAGCCTCATTAGCAGACCAAACATGGCTAAGGAAAGAATCAGTGAGCTTGAAGATATGTCAATAAAAGCTTCTAAACTGAAATTCAAACAGAAAACAGAATGAGAAAGATAGCACAGAATGCCCAAGACCTGTGGCACATTCAAACAATAGAACATACACATACTTAGGATACCAGAAGAGAAGAGAGAATGGAGAAGAAGAAATATTTGAAGTAATAACAGTTGAGAATTTTCCAAAATTAATGACAAATACCAAACCACAGATCCAGGAAGCTTAATAATCGAAGCAGGATGAATACCAAAAAAATCCACGCCTGGGTAAATCCTATTCAAACTGCAGAAAATCAAAGACAAAGAGAAAACTTTGAAAGAAGCTAGGAGTTGGGGGTACTGTACATACTGGAGAACAAAGCTAGGACTTACAGTGGACTTCTCCTCAGAGACCACCACAAGTGATAAGAGAATAGGTTAAAAATATTTAAACTACTGAAAGAAACTTCTCTGTATCACCAGGATTTTGAAAATGTGTAATGATAGGCCTTAGTGTGAATGTATTTTCATTGACTAAGCTGGTTCCATAATGGATTCCTTCAAACTAGAAATCTGTATCCTTTACCCCTGAGAAATTTTTTTATATTATTTTTTGGTAATTCCATCCCCTCTCTGACCTTTCTTTCAGGAACTACTCCTGTTTGCATGTTGGACTTCCTGTACAGGTTGTCTAATTTTCCTATTGTTTTTCTTCCATTTTTCATCTTAATCTTTTTGCTCCATTTCAACTTTATCTTCCAGCTCTTCTATGGAGTTATTATTGCTACTATTTCTACCATGATGCTGGAGTTCCTAAGAGCTCTTTTCATACTCTGACTTTTTTGTAGCCTATGTTTTATTTCTCAAAAAATACATTGTCCTTTATGTTTTTACATCTCTGAATAATCTCTCTTCCAAGTTGCTTTTTCCTGTGTTTTGGTCTCTGTCTTTCATTTTAGAGGCTTTCCCTAGATGTCTCGTGATCCTCCACTGTGTGACAAGAAGTTGATTGAAACTTTAATTACGGGATGGAACTTGTTGATTGGATTTACGTAAGGTGATCTGGCTCAGCCATTTCTTTGGAGAGCCCCGCTGTCAGTATCTTTGGATCTTTTCTCTGGGATTGGTGACATCCTCCAGAGAAAGTGCATCCCATCTCTTCTCTGGAGCTGTAAGCTTGACTGCAGCATTCTGGGAGTGGAGCTGAGGGAGGAATCTGAACTTGCAGAATAAGAGGCAATGATGTACTCTGGAGCCACCTGCTGTATGAGTTTAGGCAAGTTAACTTCTCTGTGATTCACTTTCCTCAACTGTTAAATGTAAACAAAATGTGTTAGGAGGATTAAACCAATTAATACATGTAAAGGGTTGTAGTGAGCTTGAAGATATGTCAATAAAGCCCCATCAAGCAATGGGTCCTTAAAAATAGTTGTCATTTCAGAGTCTCTTATAAGACTTCCTGAAAATTACCTCATAAGAATTTAGGCAAAGATATATTATCAAGTGAGAAAAAAATTTTTATAATTAAAAATAAAATAATAACATAACCCCCAATTACATGAAGCAAAAATGGGTAGAATTGAAGAGAGAAATACAAAATTCAACAACAGTTGGGAGATTTCAATATCCCTCTTCCCATAGTGCATAGGACAATTAGAAGATCAACAAGAAAATAGAAGACCTGAACAACACTATAAACCAAGCAGATTTAACAGACATCTATAAAACACTCCATCTATAAAACACAGGAAGACACTGTAAGACACAGCAGCAGAATGCACCTTCTCCTTCAGAACACATGAAGCCATCTCCAGGATGGACCGCATGCTAGGCCATTCATCCAGCCTTATTAAGTTTACAAATATTGAAATCATTCTAGTTATGTTCTCTGATGACAGTGGAGTTAAATTAGATATCAATCATAAAAGAAATTTGGGGAATTCACAAATACATGAAAATTAATACACTCCTAAACAATCAGTGCGTCAAAGAAAAAATTACAAAGGAACTCAGAAAATGCTTTGAGATCAATGACAGTGGCAATACAGCCTGTCAAAACTTTATTGGAGGCAGTTGAAGTTGTGCTTAGGGGGAAATTTATGGCTGTAAATATTATTTGTCTGTAAAAAGGTGAAGTACGGATGTCTATGATGACATGGACAAACTTTGAAAATATTATGCGGAGTGAAAGAAGACAGTCACAAAAGACCATATGTTGTATGATCCCATTTATATAAAATGTCCAAAATAGGCAAATCTATAGAGACAGAAAGTAGATTAGTGGTTTCCTAGGGCTAGGGATTTGGGAGAAATGAAGAGTTGCTGCTAACAAATATGAGGGTTCTTTTTTTGGGTGATGAAAAATTGATTGAGGTGATGGTTGTACAACTCAACTAGAAATCTTTGAGTTATACACTTTTTTTAAGATTTATATTTATTTGGGAGAGAGCGAGAGCAAGTGCAAGCAGAGGGCAGGACAGAGGGAGAGGGATAATCTCAAGCAGACTCCCCACTGAGCATGGAGCCTGACATGGGACTCGATCCCACAACCCATGAGATCATGACCTGAGCCAAAACCAACCAGCTCAACCGACTGAGCCATCAAGGTGTCCCAAGTTATATACTTTAAATGGGCATATGAATTATATTTCAGTAAAACCATTTTTCAAAAGCAAGTTAAATTTAAAGATTGAAAAAAATCCTTTGAATATTGGACAAAAGTGAAAATATGTATGTTAATAATTAGATGTTCTTTTTTTAACTTAACTGGTGTCATTTTTAATTTTGTAACATAGTCTACTGTTGTTTTGCTTTTCCACCTTCTTTTCCCTGTACATTTCTTGAATGATCACATTTTTAGACACAATCGCCAAGTGTATTTAGTCAAATTTGTGTGGCCCAAAGTTGACGTGGTGACAGTAGGGACACTGTGATATAAAGGCACACAGCCTCAGCCCCAGTTGTGTAAATTGCTAGGTGTTTGTTTGTTAAACAAATGGATTTCCTTTTTAATTTTTGCAGTTGCAGCTTAAGGAGAGTTTTAAATTTGCCCTCAGGTCATAAAGCAACATGAAAAAAATTGGACCTTTTTTAATATATTGCACTTTCTCTTCTCTCTTCTCATACCTCCTTCACTCAGTTCAATGAGATTTACTGTTGCTATTTTAGCCAGGTTCGGCATCTGAAGAATTTATGTCATTTGGCTGCCATGACATGGCTAATGAATTATGTCTATTTTAGCACATGCTGTAAGTGAGACAGGTGGATCTTGTGTGTCTTTAAGAGATCTTCTTGTGTATCTTTAAGAGATACCTAAATTTTACTTTTAAAGAAAACTATAAATTCTAAAATAATTGTTTTCCATTAACCACTCAAGTTTATTTACCCTGACATAGTATGTTTTCATAGTACGTACTCAGACTGTGTTTTCTAGACTGTTTTCTACCATTTATGTTGTGTGTGTGTGTGTGTGTGTGTGTGTGTTGTATATGTGGTGTATGGGGAAAGAGACCCCAAGTTAATCACACAAGTAATGGATCTGGAGTTCATATTAAAACTGTAATTTTGGGGCGCCTGGGTGGCTCAGTTGGTTAAGCGACTGCCTTCGGCTCAGGTCATGATCCTGGAGTCCCGGGATCGAGTCCCGCATCGGGCTCCCTGCTCGGCGGGGAGCCTGCTTCTGCCTCTGACCCTCACCCCTCTCATGTGCGCTCTCTCTCTCTCATTCTCTCTGTCTCAAATAAATAAATAAATAAATAAATCTTAAAAAAAAAATAAAACTGTAATTTTGGCAGAGTATATTTTTAAATTAGATATCTGAATAGTTTGTCAAGTGACACATTATTTTAAATATAGACCAAGAGTGCTTTTGTATTGAGCTCCAGAAGTGTGTGGGTTGAAATTAGGCAAGTTATATGCGATTGTGAATCTTAAACAGGAACAGTTTTAAGCATTCTCCTTTGGAGTTTGATTACTATTTATGTTGGATTGATAAATTTTCACTCCTGTCTATCTGTTTGTGTGCCAGTGTCAACATTGAATTCATCAGGTAGTTATTTGTGCCATGTTTAGCCAGGCAAAGTGGGGTGGAGAAAGGAGGCAATTATCTGTAGATCCTACCCACTCAACTTACAGCAACTTTGGCAAAAACGGTTTGGTTGCCCAGAACAATTGAGTTTTGTTGGCTCTGCCCTGGACATTTAGTGGATTACACAATTCTTCCTGTCCTTTAGCCTGTGTCTACGGTCCAAGTCCAACCTCCGTTGTTTTGGCAGTCACAGTGATGATGGTGAATTAAGCATGAGGTCTTGTGTGGGCACAATCAGGCTGTAAGGATCTCTGTCCATTACAAAGCTTGTTCTCAGAGATCCCTAAGGGCCATTTCATCTGTGGCATAATCTGTTTTGGTGGCCATTGTGGAAGATGGCTACCAAGAAGTAGCCTCACTTGGATATAAGAAATTAACCTTTTTGAAATGGTAGATGGCATTTAGATTGGTTTTAAAAAGGAAACACCAAACTGCCTAGTTTTGGGATGCCGAGCAAATTCTAAATACGCTGGCATGCAAACTCTAAGATCTAGAGACGTATAAACTTATTATATAATGTTAATTGCTGATTAATTACTACTCATGTTCCAATGTCAGCCTGTACTCATTGATTCAGTGCTGCAAAAGAGCTTTAGTGGATGCAGTAAGTCTTGCCTTTCAACGCAGGAGAAGTGAACTTTGATCACTCAAATGGTAAATTGCAAAACTATGCTAAAGGCCTTGCCCAAAGCAAGGTTACCAAGTATGAGAAGGGGAATTTAGGCTTTCCACTGTCATTCTAATTTAAAAATTCCTAAATAAATGCTAAGCAACTGTTTAAAAATATCCCTCAGGAAGGTGCCAGATCATGAGCCTTCTTTGAACTCCCTTAAACTCTTGCAAGGTTCTGACCTGGCACCAAATGAAGAGGGAGGACTTGGAGCAGAGATGATCTTTAACACCCTCCAAACCTGAGCTTCTGTGATTCGGAGCACGGGGCACTGGGACTGCCCTTTACAAAGCTATCACATGGGAATAAAAGGTGTTTACATGGAAAAGAGCTCCTAACAATGACAGCGCTGACAGATGAAGCCTTCCGTGTGCTTGATGCTCCTGCACCCTCCTTGAATCCACCCAGACAGTGAAGGAGGTGGGAGTTCCTACCTTCATTTACCAGGAGAAAAGACCAAGGCTCGAAGAGAAGAGGTAAAGGAACACATCCCTGATCTCGTGCCAATAATCAAGAATCCTGAAACGGCCTTTTGGGGAAACTCAAGGTTTCTTTGGGTCCGAATGATCCAGATGTTTGCTTCCATTCTCCAAAAGGGACTGTGTATAAAGGTGAAGGCCTGACCGTGCAACTCCCCCTCTTACAGTTCATCTCATTGAAATTTCTTCACAATTTCACATTGGCTGGTCTGAGGTCCTGGCTCAGGTGCCTTCCTTCCTTGTTGTTCAGTTAATATTAACATTCTTCCGTTTGGCCTTCTCTCTTTTTTCCTTCTTCAGACTTCCAACACGTTCTCCACCAAAAGTGATGCCAGACCTGTACATTCTAGAGTACTTATAAAAGAAACAACAGGGGTGCCTCGGTGGCTCAGTCGGTTAAGTATCTGCCTTCAGCTCAGGTCATGATCACAGGGTCCTGGGATCGAGCCGCGCATCGGGCTCCCTGCTCAGTGGGGAGCCTGCTTCTCCCTCTCCCTCTGCCGCTCCCCCTGCCTATGCTCTCTCTTTCTGACAAATAAATAAATAAAATCTTAAAGAAAAACAAACAACAAACAAAAAAATGTGTTGACTAAACTTCTATGTGGTTAAACTATGTATTTCACCTTGTCCAAGAAAAAATACTTGACTCTACAAAATACTGACTTGTCAATGCGAAGACCTATGCCAAAATTATTTTTGAAAAATGGAATGATTATTGATTTCTGTGTCAGTTTTCTCTCTTATGAATTGAAATAGATATTACTATTTTATTCAATAACTTGGATTTCTTAGCTCTAATGTTACTTTTGAATATTTATATTTTTCATAAAAACCAGTTCATCTTGATGTGATTTCTTTTTTTTTTTAAAGATTTTATTTATTTATTTGCGAGAGAGAACGAGAGATAGAGAGCACGAGAGGGAGGAAGGTCAGAGGGAGAAGCAGACCCCCCGCTGAGCAGGGAGCCCGACGCGGGACTCGATCCCGGGACTCCAGGATCATGACCTGAGCCGAAGGCAGTCGTTTAACCGACTGAGCCACCCAGGCGCCCAAGTGATTTCTTTTTTTTTAACTAATCTTTCCATTATAAGTTTTGGGAGAGAGGTATATAGAAATTATGGTATTTAATTTTTAGTATTTCTCATTAGATTTAAATTTTTGAGTGTGATGCAATTTTTAGTTTCGGTGAGTAAACCTCTTTTCAATAGCTAATTAATTTTTTAAATGACCTATCATTTTGTCATGATTACAATTTATGTTATAAAGACCTTGTCTTCTAAATGTATTCTCATCCTTAAAAATAGTTAAAAAAAATTTTTTTATTGAATTATGTTTATTCCTGTTCTTTTTTTTTTTTTTTTTTTGGTCCCTAGAAATGATGTAGGCCAAAGATAGTTTTCCTTTTGTAAATCAAATTCTTTGTTCTCAGAACTTAGCCCAGCGCAACTGCTTAAGTTATAGTAGCATCTCAGATGTCAGATAGCTTTTACTAAAGAAGATGCGTATAATACAGAGTATCTTAAAGTGTGGTATAAGCCAATAGGACTCAGAATAACCTGGAGAGTTTGCTTAAAGGCCTGTTTGGGGACTGCTCCCAAGACCTTCTAAATCCAAATGTCTGGGAGTGAGGTCCCAGAATGCTTTTTTTTTAAGATTTTATTTATTTATTTGAGAGAGAGAGAGAGAGAGCGAGCATGGGGGGAGGGGGAGAGGGAGAGGGAGAAGCAGACTCCCCACTGAGCAGGAAGCCCAACTCCGCTGGATCCCAGGACCAGGAGATGACAACCTGAGCTGAAGACAGACGCTTAACCCACTGAGCCACCCAGGCACCCGCAGAATGCATTTTGAAAAATCTCCTCAGATGATCCTTAAATGCTTAAAATTTGAGAATCACTGTACCAATGGTTATATTACTACAAGCATTAAAAATGATTTGCACACTTTGTGCAAACCTTCCTGATTCTCTGGCAGGTCACACCCAATTGTGAACACAGTGTCCATCTTGTCAGTTCACACAGAAAAACTAAGACTAGAGGCCGTACAGGCCAAGGAACACACAGGTCTAGGCTCAAGGGAGAGGAATGTCTGCTTACCATTCAAAGGAATCTATAAGACAAGCAGTTAATCAGCACTACCCTAAGGATATAATCACCAGATGTAAAATAAAGATACTGTTCAAATTCCAAGCATTTTGAGATGGAACCGGCCTCCAGGAAACCAGACTAAGTGGCATCAGAAGTTATAAGTAACACCTGCTCACATGACCTCGTGGGCCTCCCATCAACAGGGCCACCTGCTCAGGAGACCCCCTGCCCCAAATTTTACCCTTAAAAACCCTCACTGGCGAGCCATTGAGGAGTTCGGGACTTTTGTGTTCCCTTTGTTCTCCTGAGTGGCGCCACACCAATAAATAGCCTATCTTTCTTCACCGCAAAAGCTCAGTGTCTGTTTTTATTGGCCTGCTGCACGTTGGGAGGGGGAACTCCCGTTTGGTTGGGTTACAATTGCCGGAAAGCAGCATTGTTGGATGGCCAACTGCTGATTAAACACACCCAGCTGCTGTCTCAATGTTCAAAAAGATGGCACCACCTCAGTGAACCGTGGCTTCTGCGTGATGACCAGCGCTGCGGCAAACAGTACACAAACGTGTCCCCCGCACGATGTGGAAACAGACTTGGCCAGCACACTTGGGTACTCCAGTTTTCACCTTCTGTTCCACTCCCACACTTTTCTAATACCTCCTTTGGCCTCAGAAGGGAATGTTCTCAGTTTAGTGTGCAAGGGAGAAGGAATCTCTTAGCTGGGCAGTTACTCGGCTTCAGATCAGAGTTCACCTTGGACGAGCCGGTACACTCTCTCCAGCTACAGCAGGGACAAAAGACATCTCCACAAGGTCCGCCTGCCCTTAGCGCTGCTATTGTCTCTGATGACTCAGACGTTTGGCATGTTCTAAGCCCTCTGCAAACACCCTGGAAATTTTAGGGACAAGTTGTGTGGAAACTTAAAATTCCATTTTTTCCCCCAAAACACCGATGTCCTGAATCGCAGAGGCAGTGTTGCGGCCTAATTATTTTCGGCTGTGGGAAAACAGCAATCACCTCCTGCAATCATGCAGTCACCCAGGGATCCTCCAAATTTTCTCCAACAACAACAGCAAGAAAAATGATGACCAAAAACTCAGTTTTCTAACAAAGAGCATGTTTGTAAAGGTTCGCAGGACAGAAGTTAGGCGAATTCCTGTTTGTTAATCACCATTCCACAAAAGGACTATTAAATTCAACAAGTATTGGTTTCTGGGGGGGGGGCGGAGCAAGATGGCGGAGGAGTAGGAGACCTGGATTTCGTCTCCTCTCAGGAATTCAGCTGGATAGGGATCAAACCATTCTGAACACCTACAAACTCAACAGGAGATCGAAGAAAGGAATAGCAACAACTCTCTCATCAGAAAAGCGACCACTTTCTGGAAGGTAGGACGTGCGGAGAAGGGAATCCGAGGCGATATTCGGGAGGATAGACGGCGGGGGAGGGGCCTCCGTCGGCCGCTTCTGGCAAGTAATAGAGCCGGGGAGCACAAAATCGGAACTTTTAAAAGTCTGCTCCGCCGAGGGACGTCACTCGGGTGGCTAAGCGGGGGGTGGAACCCTCCGGGACAGTGTGGTCTCAGGACCCCTGGGGTCACAGAAAGACCGGGGGTGCCTGAGTGTGGCACAGCTCCCAGGTATCGGAGCAGGGAAGCCGGCGGCAGAGGCGGAGCCCAGGCGCGGGCCCTCAGCTCGGGGTGGCCATAAACCGTGATCCGCGGCACAGTCGGGCCACTGCTCCTCCAGCAGGGACCCAACAAGCGGCAGATCCGGGGAGACTCACCTTCCTCCCCCGGGAGGAGCCGCACGGGAGTGCACCGCAGGGATCTGCTGGGTTTGGAGACTCCAGACCGGGTCCAGTGCCAGAGATAGAAACGCGCGGTCACAGGCCAGGTGAGCACGGAGTGCAGCCAGAGACCGGGGAGACGGGAGTGACTGACGGCTTTTCTCTGGGGGCTCACTGAGGAGCGGGGCCCCGAGTTCTCGGCTCCTCCGGGGCGGAGATTGGGAGGCCGCCATTTTCACTCTCCGCCTCCAAAGCTGTACGGAAAGCTCGCAGGGAACAAAAGCCCCGGAGAGCAAACCCGAGCAGATTACTTAGCCGGGAGGGGGCAAGGGCGGGGCAATTCCGCCTCCGGGAGACATTTGGAAACCACGGCAACAGGCCCCTCCCCAGAAGATCAGCGAGAACAGCCAGCCAAGACCAAGTTTACCGATCAATGAGAACAGCAGAACTCCAGCGCTAAGGGACTACTGCACATAGAATTCACGGCTTTTTTACCATGATTCCTTAGTCTTTTAAAGTTATTTTTTTTTTTAACTTTTTGTCTTTTTCTTTTTGAATTTTTCTTTTTCCCTTTTTCAAACAACATCTTATCAATCCCCTTTTTTTAAAAAAAACATTTTTATTTTTCATTTTTAGAGTCATATTCTATCCCTTCATAGTAGTTACCCATATTTTTGGCTTATATATATAAGTTGTTCTCTCTTTAAAATTTTGAGATAGTTTCTTCTAACAGATTAAAATATACCCTAAATCTCTAGTATATGGTGTTCTCTATTCCCCTGCCTGATCACATCCTCTCCCTTTTTTTTTCTTTTTCTTTTTTCTTTTTTTAAATCCTCTTTCTTTTTTCAAACAACTTCTTATCAATTCCTTTTATAAAATTTTTTATAATTTCCATTTTTACAGTCATTTTCCATCCCTTCATCGTATCAACCCTTATTTTTGTACATATATAAGTTTTTCTTTCTTTAAAATTTTGGGAGACACTTTCTTCTAAAAGACCAAAACACACCCCAAATCTAGTGTGTGGCACTGATCTATATACCATATAGATCATATTTGATCACATTCTGGTTTTTCTTTTGTTGTTGTTGTTTTGTTTTGTTTGTTGTTGTTTTTATCTTTATCTTTTTCTTTTTTTTTCTTTTTCTTTTTTCTCTCTTTCCCCTTCTTATCCCACTGCTTCAGGTCTTTTCTGATTTGTTTAGAGTATATTTTCTGGGGACGTGGTTACTCTGCTAGCATTTTGTTCTCTCATTAATCTATTCTCCTCTGCACAAAATGACGAGACGAAAAAAATCACCTCAACAAAAAGAACAAGAGGCAGTACCGACTGCCAGGGACCTACTCAATACGGACATTAGTACGATGTCAGATCTAGAGTTCAGAATCATCACTTTAAAGATACTAGCTGGGCTTGAAAAAAATATGGAAGTTATTAGAGAAACGCTTTCTGGAGAAGTAAAAGAGCTAAAATCCAACCAAGTAGAAATCAAAAAGGCTATTAATGAGGTGCAATCAAAAATGGGGGCGCTAACTGCTAGAATAAATGAGGCAGAAGAGAGAATCAGTAATATAGAAGATGAAATGCTGGAAAATAAAGAAGCTGAGAAAAAGAGAGATAAACAACTACTGGATCATGAGGGCAGAATTCGAGAGATAAGTGATACCATAAGACGAAACAACATTAGAATAATTGGGATCCCAGAAGAAGAAGAAAGAGAGAGGGGGGCAGAAGGTATAATGGAGCAAATTATAGCAGAGAACTTCCCTAATTTGGGGAAAGAAACAGGCATGAAAATCCAGGAAGCACAGAGAACCCCTCTCAAAATCAATAAAAATAGGTCAACACCCCGACATCTAATAGTAAAACTTACGAGTCTCATAGACAAAGAGAAAATCCTGAAAGCAGCTCGGGAGAAGAGATATGTAACCTACAATGGTAGAAACATTAGATTGGCAACAGACCTATCCACAGAGACCTGGCAGGCCAGAAAGGACTGGCAGGATATATTCAGAGCACTAAATGAGAAAAATATGCAGCCAAGAATACTCTATCCAGCTAGGCTGTCATTGAAAATTGAAGGAGAGATAAAAAGCTTCCAGGACAAACAAAAACTAAAGGAATTTGCAAACACAAAACCAGCCCTACAAGAAATATTGAAAGGGGTCCTCTAAGCAAAGAGAGACCCTAAAAGCAACATAGACCAGAAAGGAACACAGACAATATACGGTAACAGTCACCTTACAGGCAATACAATGGCACTAAATTCCTATCTTTCAATAGTTACCTTGAATGTAAATGGGCTAAATGCCCCAATCAAAAGACACAGGCTAACAGACTGGATTAAAAAACAAGATCCATCGATATGCTGTCTGCAAGAGACTCATTTTAGACCCAAAGACACCCCCAGATTGAAAGTGAGGGGGTGGAAAACCATTTACCATGCTAATGGACACCAAAAGAAAGCTGGGGTGGCAATCCTTATATCAGACAAATTAGATTTTAAACCAAAGACTGTAATAAGAGATGAGGAAGGACACTATATCATACTTAAAGGATCTATCCAACAAGAAGATCTAACAATTGTAAATATCTATGCCCCTAACATGGGAGCAGCCAATTATATAAGGCAATTAATAACAAAAGCAAAGAAACACATCAACAACAATACAATAATAGTGGGGGACTTTAACATCCCCCTCACTGAAATGGACAGATCATCTAAGCAAAAGATCAACAAGGAAATAAAGACTTTAAATGACACACTGGACCAAATGGACTTCACAGACATATTCAGAACATTCCACCCCAAAGCAACGGAATACACATTCTTCTCTACTGCCCATGGAACATTCTCCAGAATCGACCACATCCTAGGTCATAAATCAGGTCTCAACCGGTACCAAAAGATTGGGATCATTCCCTGCCTATTTTCAGACCACAATGCTTTGAAACTAGAACTCAATCCCAAGAGGAAAGTCGGAAAGAACTCAAATACATGGAGGCTAAAGAACATCCTACTGAAGAATGAATGGGTCAACCAGGAAATTAAAGAAGAATTAAAAAAATACATGGAAACCAATGAAAATGAAAACACAACTGTTCAAAATCTTTGGGATGCAGCAAAGGCAGTCCTAAGAGGAAAGTATATAGCAATACAAGCCTTTCTCAAGAAACAAGAAAGGTCTCAAGTACACAACCTAACCCTACACCTAAAGGAGCTGGAGAAAGAACAGCAAATAAAGCCTAAACCCAGCAGGAGAAGAGAAATCATAAAGATCAGAGCAGAAATCAATGAAATAGAAACTAAAAGAACAGTAGAACAGATCAACGAAACTAGGAGCTGGTTCTTTGAAAGAATTAACAAGATTGATAAACCCCTGGCCAGACTTATCAAAAAGAGAAGAGAAATGACCCAAATCAACAAAATCATGAATGAAAGAGGAGAGATCACAACCAACACCAAAGAAATACAAACAATTATAAGAACATATTATGAGCAACTCTATGCCAGCAAATTAGATAACCTGGAAGAGATGGATGCATTCCTAGAGATGTATCAACTACCAAAACTGAACCAGGATGAAATAGAAAACCTGAACAGACCTATAACCACTAAGGAAATTGAAGCAGTCATCAAAAATCTCCCAAAAAACAAAAGCCCAGGGCCAGATGGCTTCCCAGGGGAATTCTACCAAACATTTCAAGAAGAATTAATACCTATTCTTCTGAAACTGTTCCAAAAAATCGAAATGGAAGGAAAACTTCCAAACTCATTTTATGAGGCCAGCATTACCTTGATCCCCAAACCAGACAAAGACCCCATCAAAAAGGAGAATTACAGACCAATATCCCTGATGAACATGGATGCAAAAATTCTCACCAAAATACTAGCCAATAGGATCCAACAGTACATTAAAAGGATTATTCACCATGACCAAGTGGGATTTATCCCTGGGCTGCAAGGTTGGTTCAACATCCGCAAATCAATCAATGTGATACAGTACATTAACAAAGGAAAGAACAAGAATCATATGATCCTCTCAATAGATGCAGAAAAAGCTTTTGACAAAGTACAGCATCCTTTCTTGATTAAAACTCTTCAGAGTATAGGGATAGAGGGTACATACCTCAATATCATAAAAGCCATCTATGAAAAACCTACAGCAAATATTATTCTCAATGGGGAAAAACTGAGAGCTTTCCCCCTAAGGTCAGGAATGCGGCAGGGATGTCCACTATCACCACTGCTATTCAACATAGTATTGGAAGTCCTAGCCACAGCAATCAGACAACAAAAAGAAATCAAAGGCATCCAAATTGGCAAAGAAGAAGTCAAACTCTCACTCTTTGCAGATGATATGATACTTTATGTGGAAAACCCAAAAGACTCTACCCCAAAACTGCTAGAACTCATACAGGAATTCAGTAAAGTGGCAGGATATAAAATCAATGCACAGAAGTCAGTGGCATTCCTGTACACCAACAACAAGACAGAAGAAAGAGAAATTAAGGAGTCGATCCCATTTACAATTGCACCCAAAACCATAAGATACCTAGGAATAAATCTAACCAAAGAGACAAAGGATCTGTACTCAGAAAACTATAAAATACTCATGAAAGAAATTGAGGAAGACACAAAGAAATGGAAAAACGTTCCATGCTCATGGATTGGAAGAACAAATATTGTGAAGATGTCAATGCTACCTAGAGCAATCTACACATTCAATGCAATCCCCATCAAAATACCATCCACTTTTTTCAAAGAAATGGAACAAATAATCCTAAAATTTGTATGGAACCAGAAAAGACCCCGCATAGCCAGAGGAATATTGAAAAAGAAAAGCAAAGCCGGTGGCATCACAATTCCGGACTTCAAGCTCTATTACAAAGCTGTCATCATCAAGACAGCATGGTACTGGCACAAAAAAAGACACATAGATCAATGGAACAGAATAGAGAGCCCAGAAATGGACCCTCAACTCTATGGTCAACTAATCTTCGACAAAGCAGGAAAGAATGTCCAATGGAACAAAGACAGTCTCTTCAACAAATGGTGTTGGGAAAATTGGATAGACACATGCAGAAGAATGAAACTGGACCACTTCCTTACACCACACACAAAAATAGACTCCAAATGGTTGAAAGACCTCAATGTGAGACAGGAGTCCATCAAAATCCTAAAGGAGAACACAGGCAACAACCTCTTTGACCTCAGCCGAAGCAACTTCTTCCTAGAAACATCGCCAAAGGCAAGGGAAGCAAGGGCAAAAATGAACTATTGGGACTTCATCAAGATAAAAAGCTTTTGCAAAGCAAAGGAAACAGTCAACAAAACCAAAAGACAACCGACAGAATGGGAGAAGATATTTGCAAATGACATATCAGATAAAGGGCTAGTATCCAAAATCTATAAAGAACTCATCAAACTCAACACCCAAAGAACAAAGAATCCAATCAAGAAATGGGCAGAAGACATGAACAGACATTTTTCCAAAGAAGACATCCAAATGGCCAACAGACACATGAAAAAGTGCTCAATATCGCTCGGCATCAGGGAAATCCAAATCAAAACCTCAATGAGATATCACCTCACACCAGTCAGAATGGCTAAAATTAACAAGTCAGGAAACGACAGATGTTGGCGGGGATGCGGAGAAAGGGGAACCCTCCTACACTGTTGGTGGGAATGCAAACTGGTGCAGCCACTCTGGAAAACTGTATGGAGGTTCCTCAAAAAGTTGAAAATAGAGCTACCATATGATCCAGCAATTGCACTACTGGGTATTTACCCCAAAGATACAAAAGTAGGGATCCGAAGGGGTACGTGCACCCCGATGTTTATAGCAGCAATGTCCACAATAGCCAAACTGTGGAAAGAGCCAAGATGTCCATCGACAGATGAATGGATAAAGAAGATGTGGTATATATATACAATGGAATATTATGCAGCCATCAAAAGGAATGAGATCTTGCCATTTGCAACAACGTGGATGGAACTGGAGGGTATTATGTTGAGTGAAATAAGTCAAACAGAGAAAGACATGTATCATATGATCTCACTGATATGAGGAATTCTTAATCGCAGGAAACAAACTGAGTGTTGTTGGAGTGGGGGGTGGGATGGGAGGGATGGGGGGACTGGGTGATAGACAATGGGGAGTGTATGTGCTCTGGTAAGCGCTGTGAATTGTGCAAGACTGTTGAATCTCAGATCTGTACCTCTGAAACAAATAATGCAATATATGTTAAGAAAAAAAAAAAAAAAGAAGAAGAAGAAGAAGGTAGCGGGAGGGGAAGAATGAAGTGGGGGAAATCGGAGGGGTAGACGAACCATGAGAGATGATGGACTCTGAAAAACAAACAGGGTTCTAGAGGGGAGGGGGGTGGGAGGATGGGTTAGCCTGGTGGTGGGTATTTAGGAGGGCACATTCTGCATGGAGCACTGGGTGTTGTGCACAAACAATGAATCATGGAACACTTCATCTAAAACTAATGTTGTAATGTAAGGGGATTAACATAAGAATAAAAAAAAAATTAAAAAAAAAAAAAATTCAACAAGTATTTATTAATCGCTTCTCGTGAGCCAGGCGCTGAGTTTAGTCCCAAAGCTCATCTCCGGGTTGGCACAATCCAAAGATTGAGAGGTATTTTTCCATTTCCTCCAAATTTAAACATAAAAGTAATTGAAATTCATTTCTTTATTTTAAATAAGTAAGCCACTGTGGAAGACAGTATGGAGGTTCCTCAAAAAATTAAAAATAGAACTACCATATGATCCAGTAATTCCACTACTGGGTATTTACCCAAAGAATATGAAAACACTAATTCGAAAGGATACATGCCCCCCTATGTTTATTGCAGCGTTATTTACAATGGCCAAATTATGGAAGCAGCCCAAGTGTCCATCAATAGATGAATGGATAAAAAAAGATGTATTATATATATATATACAATAGAATATTACTCAGCCATAAAAGATGAAATCTTGCCAATTGTAACAACATGGATGGCACTGAAGAGTATAGTACAAAGCAAAATAAATCAGTCAGAAAAAGACAAATGCCATATGATTTCACTCCAATATGGAATTTAAGAAACAAAACAAATGAACAAAGTTAACAACAACAAAAGATGGAGACAAACCAAAAAAAAACAAAAACAAAAAAAAAACCCCAAAACAAAAAACAAAAACAGAGTATAGAGAACAAGCTGATGGTTACCAGACAGGAGGTAAGTGGGGGGATGGGTGAAGCAGGGAAGGGCATTAAGAGGACCCTTAGGTTGATGAGCACTGAGTAATGTATAAAATTGCTGAATCACTATATTGTACACTTGAAACTCATATAACACTGTTAACTGCCCTGGAATTAAAATAAAATTAAGAATTAAAAATAAAATGAAAATAAGTAGTGCTCTCCATGAATTGAGAAAAGGAGAGGGGTTGTTTTAAATTCTTCGGGCTCTGGAATGCCAAATTCCCAAATGACTGCAAATCGCTGATTCATTTGGTATTTAGGTATCTTTACCAAACTCTTAATTTCTAGGACATCCTGAAACCATGTTACTTTGAAAAAACTGTACCATATTAAAGATTATTAAAATAAACATATTGTCTTCAACTCTTACTATGCAATTGCTAAAATTTTTCTCCCCAGGGTCTTTTAATTTATCTAGAACTAGAGACATGTGTTGTTTTTTTTCTCACTGAGGTGAGGTGATAATGAAGTGAAAATAACAAGAAAATAAAGCCTACTTTTTGTTTTTAGTCTGTAAATGTATGCTGTATTATTCTGAAAGCATAAGTTCCATCATTTTGAAAGCTTAAGCTATATGAAATCATTTCACAGCAAAGACACATACATGTATCTACATCTAGGTTGACATAGCTGTTTCCTGGACTTACAGTGTGAGTTTATAGAGTGCTATCATATCTTATCATTAATAAACATTTACATTATATTAAAAACTTTATTCAAAGTCAGCTTTCCTTAATTGTTGCATTTCATGCAATTATGACCTCCTAAAGCTTCCTTGTTGCACTTCATTCAAGAGTTAACAGAGGGATACAAAATCCCAAATGATTTTTGACATGAACCAATTACATCACTGAAGCCAAGCCTCATTGTTCTTTAGAACCCCTCCCCTTCCTGCTAAGTAGAGGCATTTGTTAAGACTTTTGAGGCACATATTCTGCTTCCGGAAATTTCTCTCCCTCCCTCCCTCCCTCCCTCCCTCCCTCCTCCCTCTCTCTCTGTCTCACTAGCTTTTTTGTTTGTTTCTTCTCTCTCCCCTCCATTTCTTTATTTCCAATTATACTTTCCCGAAGGTACTGATACAGAGAATGGGGTATAAGACAGAGACCACTTCTTTCAAAAACGTTTCAAGTTAGTATTTTATTCAATCAAAGGTAGAGACTATAAAGAACATTCTAATCATAGGACTACACCACATTTTGCTGCTTAAATCAAATCGGGGTTATGCTGGTGATTAATAACACACATTGACTAAAAAAGTCAACTGGCGTGATTACGGAAGACAAACTTTTCTGTTTTAGTGAAGAAACAGAATAAGCATATAATTGACCTTGACATTCCATCCTACTGGAAAAGGCTTCCTAGCCTTTAAAAAAAAAATTAGTTCGCTTAGCATAATACCCTCTAGTTCCATCCACATTGCTGCAAATACACAAACAATGAATCATGGAACACTACATCAAAAACGAATGATGTATGGTGATTAACATAACATAATAAAATAAAATTTTAAAAAATCTTTATACTTCTGCTACACATCGAATTTGAAAGCTTAAAATATGCTATTAGCAAAAGTTCATCTTGGCAGCTGGTTCACATATTTATTGAAGAATACGGAGCACTTGCATCGCTCGTGATTGAAAACAGATGGTGGCAGGACCCTGGCACTGTGCGTGAATCACCCAAGTAGTCTGAATTTCCTTAACATTTTGCTGCTTTGAAGTTTGAGGGGACATAATTTATCCTCTTTTACTCCGGCCTTTGGAGCTCAAAGAAGGTTTGGAATGCCAGCTTGGAAATGATGACTGTGAAGGTGTGTACAGCTGCTCAGGGGGGTGAGGGGAAGTGGCCAATACCCTCAGGATGTTTGCCCCGCAACCGCCACCCCCCCCCCCCCGCCCCCGTCCCCTTCTGGCTCACTCACTCTGTCCTCTTGTGGGGACATTATCTTCAGCTTTTGGGTCTTTGGATGTTTAGGAGAGAATTCATTTTCCTCATTAGAGAAGAGTAAGCAAAGGATAGAGGACTGTATAAAGGCAAAATACGTGTTGCCACCATTTCTCTCCACACCTCAGCCATGAAACACCAAAAAGTCCTGATCTTGCTAGAATCTTAATGACTCTAGGGTTCAGCACTGGGTCGGGCACAGAGTAAGTCCTCAGTAAATCTTGCACAAGTGAGTCCTTCCTCCAGTTAGACTTTCCTCAGCTTTTTTGGGCTCCCTGGTAATTTTTGTTATTTGTTCAATATTCCTTCTCCATCCATTCAACCAAAAGGTAATTCCCAAGAGCCTTCTAAGTGCCTGTGACAATGCAAGGAATTTGACAAGTATTTTGCCTAGACATTTGATTTCTACCCACAAGATTTTATTATAAAAATACACATCATTCAATTTTTCTTTTTTTTTTTTAAGACTTTATTTATTTATTTGTCAGAGAGAGAGAGCACAGGCAGGGGGGAGCAGCAGGCTCCCCGCTGAGCCAGGAGCCTGATGCGGGACTCTATCCCAGGGCCCTGGGGTCATGACCTGAGCTGAAGGCAGACGCTTAACTGATTGAGCCACCCAGGCGCCCTAGAACAGCTTTAGATTTAGAGAAAATAAAATGGGAAGATAGTACAGGGCTCCCAAATATAGTGTACTGGTTTTCTCTCTGTTAACATCTTACATTAGCAGGATATATTTGTTACAATAATGAATCAATATTATTAACTAATACTTTATTCAGAGTTGATAGTTTTACTTAATGTTCTTTTTCTGTTCCAGGATCCCATCCAGGATACTACCTTACAGTTTGTTATCATGTCTTCTTAGGCTCTTCTTGGTTGGGACAGATTCCTTGTTTTTGATGACCTTGACAGTTTTAAGTACTGGACAAGCATTATGTACGATGTCCTTTGGTTGGGATTTGTCTGGTGTTTTCCCATGATCGAGCTAGGGTGATGGATTTGGGGAAGACCACAGAGGTAAAGTGCCATTCTTATCACATTATATCACATTATATCAACATGACATTTTATCAACATGACATCACTAATGAGATTGGCCTCGGTCACCTGGCTCATTGTCAACAGTCTTGGATTAACAGTGGTGTTATTTCTATTTGTTTTCAGTTACATTTAATGTTAGGCATCAAGAAAGATACCTTATTGAGTAAGATCATGAATCAAGACTTACACTGTTCTTAATTTATACTAGGATATTACCACCTCTAACTTTAGCAGAGGATATCTATCAGGAGCTGTTATAGCTTGAAGTGTGTGTGTGTGTGTGTGTTAAGATTTTATTTATTTATTTGAGAGAAAGAGTGAATGCACGAGTTGGGGGGAGGGGCAGAGGGGTCATGACCTGAGCCGACTGCAGAAGCTTAACTGACTGAGCCACCCAGGTGCCCCATAAATTGCTTCTTTTTTTTTAAGATTTTATTTATTTATTTGACAGAGAGAGGCACAGTGAGAGAAGGAACACAAGCAGGGGGAGTGGGAGAAGGAGAAGCAGGCTTCCTGCTGAGCAGAGAGCCCGATGTGGGGCTCGATCCCAGGACCCTGAGATCATGATCTGAGCCGAAGGCAGACGCTTAATGACTGCGCCACCCAGGTGCCCGGTAAATTGCTTTTTAAAAACAGCTTTACTGGGGGCACCTGGGTGGCTCAGTCAGTTGAGCGGCTGCCTTCGGCTCAGGTCGTGATCTCAGGGTCCTCGGATCCAGTCCCGTATCGGGCTCCCTGCTCAGTGGGGAGCCTGCTTCTCCCTCTTCCCCTGCTCATGAGCTCTCTCTCACTCACTCACTCACTCACTCACTCACTCTTTCTCTCAAATAAATAAATAAAATCTTTTTAAAAATTTTAAAAATAAAAAATAAAAACAGCTTTATTGAGGGTGCCTGGGTGGCTCAGTCGTTAAGCATCTGCCTTTGGCTCAGGTCATGATCCCAGGGTCCCAGGATTGAGTCCCACATCAGACTCCCTACTCAATGGGGAGCCTGCTTCTCCCTCTCCCGCTCCTCCTGCTTCTGCATGCTCTCTCTCTCTGTCAAATAAATAAATAAAATCTTTAAAAAAATCTTAAAATAAAAACAGCTTTATTGAGACATAATTTACCAACCATACAGTTTGCCCATTTAAAGTGTGCAAGTCAATGGGCGCCTGCCTGGCTCAGTTGGAAGAACATTCAACCCATGGATCTTGGAGTCATGAGTTCGAGCCCCATGTCAGTGGTAGAGATTACTTAAATAAATAAGTATATATAAATAAAGTGTGCAATTCAATGGCTTTTAGTATAATCACAGAGTTGTGTGACCATTATTACAGTCAATTTTAGAACATTTTCATCACGCCCCTCAAAAACCCATACTATCAACAGTCTCTCGCCATTTGTCTCCAACCCCTCTCCTAAGCTCTAGGTAACTGCTAGTTTACTTTCTGTCTCTGTGGAGCTGCCTGTTCTGGACATTTCGTATAAATGGAATCCCACAACATGTGGTCCTGTGACTGGCTTTCCAGTAACATACTGTTTTCAGGATTTGTCCATGTTGTGCCATGATATGATATAGTATTTCATTTTTTTGTTGTTGCTGAATAATATTCCATTGTATGGATGTACCATCTTTTGTTGATCTATATATTATATGATAAACATTTGGGTTCTTTTCACTTTTCCATTATGGTGGATAATGCCGCCATAGACATTCTTGTGCAAGTTTTTTTTTTAAAGATTTTATTTATTTATTTGACAGAGAGAGAGAGAGAGAGTACAAGCAGGGGAAGCAGCAGGGAGAGGGAGAAGCAGGCTCCTGCTGAGCAGACAGCCTGATGTGGGGCTCGATCCCAGGACTCTGGGATCATGACCTAAGCCGAAGGCAGACGCTTAACCAACTGAGCCCCCCAGGCGCCCCTCTTGTTCAAGTTTTTGTGTGTTCCTGTGCATTTAAGTTACTGACACTATATACCTGTATTATTCTGTACTATTCTGTATTCTAGCTGTCACATCCGCGGCAATTCTACCATAGGCTTAAGCTATTTTATCTTTGAATGTGATTATGACTATTTACTTGTTGAAACATTCTATATTATAAATTACTGTCTTTTTGTTACTTTGCATTAATTTTAGGGTATTGTATAGGGCATTCAGGTTGATTCTTTTAAAATTCTGTTAGGTAAGTTACATCTAAGAATTTTATTTCAGGATGGCCAAAAGTGCATTATAGTTTATTTCTTATTAGGAAGGGGTGTTGGATTTAATAAGACTGGGAACACTGGTCCTTTTCTTTCTCCTAATCAGACTTAGGGATTCCTTACCCTGAGCACCCCTGTATATATTGTCACTAAAGCAAATCATGTGACCATATGATTGTTGTTAACAGATTAGTTTTTCAAAGACTATGAGCCCTTTGTGAGCAAGAATATTGTCTTTTATTTCTATTTTATATTTCCAAGGTTTGGACAGTTTCTGGCCCTCAGTAAATATTTGCTGCATGATGAATAATGGGGAATAAATGAGATGACCACCCAAAGGCAGCAAGGCAGAAAAAATACTAGGTGGGAAGAAGGAATGACTATTGTGTGCTGACATCCAAGCCTGGGCTCTGCTCCCTCACTTGTGATCTAATTCTCTAAATTGGCCTGCCCACATCTGGGCTCTGAATCCACCAGGTGGAACTCCCCCAAGCCACCACCCTTCACCGTCACCTGCCCCAGCTCTGGCTGGCCAGGACTCCACAGTTTGCCCCTCCACCTCTCAGCAATGTGGTGTAGTGGGACTTCACTTCCAGCCGATGGCCTTGTGCCCTCTAGGTGACTGCTGCCTTTCGGGATATTAGTGCCTGGATCTCGCTGCTAGAACAGGCATCAGCGAGATGCACGCTGCTGCATTTGCTGGGTTTCATGGCAGCATGTTTACATTAAAGCTGAGGTTCTCCACACCTGTGTGTTGGTTTCCATCAAGCTCCAGCTCTGGAAACTTTCCCGGGGTCTTTGCTGCATGGCGCCCTGCCTCACCCGCCCCCCAAAGTGTTGTGCCCTTCTCCTGTTGACTAGAGCAATCATCTTTCCTCTCCCTTGTGCCACTTATCACAGTCTACATTCTACTATTGTTATTTGCATGTATGACGCTTCACCACTAAATTGCAACTTTTAAGGATAGAAACTGGGTTACACACCTTCACATTCTCATAGCACCTAGAGCATTGCCTCAGCCCACAAATGACAGAATATGGTTTATTATAAGTTTTGTGTAAATACAGCTATTACAAATTAATATGTTTCATACATGTATTTTACTAAAAACGTCTTAATGAAGTGAAATTCACATAACAAAATTAACCATTTTATTTTTTTTTAAGATTTTATTTATTTATTTGACAGAGAGAGACACAGCGAGAGAGGGAACACAAGCAGGGGGAGTGGGAGAGGGAGAAGCAGGCTTCCTGCAGAGCAGGGAGCCAGATGTGGGGCTCAATCCCAGGACCCTGGGACCATGACCTGAGCTGAAGGGAGACGCTTAACATCTGAGCCACCCAAGCGCCCCAAAATTAACCATTTTAAAGCAAGCAATTCAGTGACATTTAGTACACTCACCACCTTATGCACCAACTATCTAGTTCCAAAACATTTTCATCACCCCAAAGGAAAACCCTCTGCCTGCTGTGGGATTACTGCCCATTATTCCTTTCCCCTAGCCCCAGGCAGGCACTCATCTGTTTTCTGTCTCTATGGATTTACCTATTCCGGATATTTCATATAAATGCAATCATACAGTATGTTGCCTTTAGTGTCTGGGTTCTTTCACTTACCACAACATTTTCAAGATTCATCCATGATGTAGCACTTATCAGTATTTCATTCCTTTTTATGGCTGAATAAATTCTGTATATTTTATTTGCAATTTATTGCAGGTATGTGATATTACCACTAGATAGCACTACTTTCCTAGCAATTTCCTGCTGGTGGTTCATACAAGTTAGTGAAATTATCAAAACAAATTATATCAATTCAAGGACTGCTTTCATTGCAAAGCCTGATGAATTCGCTATTATGACTGCTCTGACCATATATCATACAAAATGTTATGGATCTAGCCATTATATGTTGTTATAAGCAACAGCGGCTTCCACCAAAGTAGATACTACTTTCCAGATCTGTTTAAAGTATCTGTTTCTTATTGAATTATCGTAACATAAATCCTTTTATTAAGCTGTCAATGAATAATAATGTCTCTGTCAAGAGTGGAATAACAAAATACTATAGAGAAGTTTGAATATCATTGTAAAATCTGTATGATATTTGGCTTGGTTTAGACTCTGGCTCTACCTATTAACTCAAAGATCATGAGCAAATCTTCCTGGGCGTACTTAATCTCCCAGAAAGAAATGAAAGTAAATTAACATCTTCTTTCAGGGGTTTATGAGTATCACATGAAATTCATCTGTGAAAATGCCCCCCCATCTGGGAAGCATTATGCTAATTGTTACTAATTTTGAAGATTTAAAAATTCACACTCATTAGTATTTACATCACACATGAAAATGTTACTCTTTTTCAGGTAGTGTAATTAAGCTCAGAGCTTATCAAGAATTTTAAGAATTTGGGGGCGCCTGGCTGGTTCAGTCAGTAGAGCGTGTGATTTTTTATCTCGGTGTCCTGAGTTCGAGCCCCATGGTGGGTGTAGAGATTACTTTAAAAAAAAAAGAAAAAAAAAGGAATTTTAACAATTTAAAAAGCAATTCCATTTTGAGCATTTCTCTGAGACTACCATCAGAGAGAGTGGTTTGAGATTCTATGAGGTAACTACAGCAATTTTAAGTAAGTGACCTCTGTACTGGAAATTCCTAGTGTGTTTAGTTTGTTTAGATGAGGTAACTTTGACTTGACTAACAATATTTCTTAGTACGAGAAGCATTTGTCCTATCTGGTGATAACAGTTCAAAGCTTCTTTCTACCGTTAGTTTAGTGCCCAACAGAGTTTGACCTACAACGAGCCTTAAGTATATAATGGTAAACAAATAAATGAGTTCTAGTCCCTATATTTCTCCCTTATTTGACTAGGATTCTTTCCTTCTTTCTTTCTTTTCTTTCTGTCTTTCCTTCCTTCCTTCCTTCCTTCCTTCTTTCTTTCCTCCCTCCCTCCCCCCTTCTTTCCCTCCCTCCCTCCCTCTCTCTCTCTTTCTCTCTTCATTTTAAAGTAATCTCTACACCCAACGTGGGGCTGGAACTCACAACCCTGAGATCAAGATGCTCTACCAACTGAGCCAGCCAGGCACCTGGGCTACAAATTTCTTTAAGGTAACAAGTGTTTTATTTATTGGATTCTCATGACCAAATAGTGCCTGGCCTTCAAATAAAAAATAAAATGAACAAACACGAAGTGTTTATTGAATGCATAAGTGATTTATTCATACATTAGTACTAAAATGCATAAAATACAAGTTTAAAACAGTTATGTTTTTAAATTATTAAAGGTCTATTTCAAAGTTAGAAATTCTCCCCTAGTTGATCTAGTGGCTTAGTTAAAAGCTACACAAGCAGTTAACATCTATAATCATCTTTTGGCAGATAAAACCAAAGCAAGCCAGTGGTGTTCATAGGTAAGTTTGCAAGTGATTCATGTGACCTAAATTTCTTAAAATGTAAGTAATACGGAGTTCTTTGCATGTGTAGGAAACACTGGGATCTTGAAAGCAGACTGGGTGGAGGTGTGGGGCAAATGGATTCAATGAGATTAAATCCACTCAAAGCATTCAACTCCATACCTGGCTCAGAGCCCCTTTGTGCTAATTAGGTAAGCACCTCTCTGGGCAGATGCAGCTCAGCGGACCCACAGGGTGGCAAGCTGAGGGGGAATTGGATTTCTGTCCCCAGGCTTCTTTGGGGGGGTATCCTTGCACGATGAACACTCTGTAGAGCTATTTTTAGGGGCCCCAGGGCTAGCTGTGGTCATTAAGAGATGGCATGACCGAGCGGTCAGCCGGTGTCCTGCATTTTACCCGTGGATGGTTAGGAACAGAGTAATCTTTCCATGCCCTGGTTGCTGACTTGTAAAGTGAGACGATGTTACTACTCACCTCACTGGGTCCTTTTGCAGAGGAAATTCGTACATGTTCCCCTGCAGAATCAACACTTCTGTAGGATCCGTTGTCTTCATGTCCTCATGTCACCTCAGTTCCAGATGCTCCTCCTATATTCCTTGTGGTAAACTATGCCAACATCTTCACAAAGACTGAGTGATTGGCAGGTGGCCTTCCATCTTTCTTCCTTAAAAACCACAGTGATGTCAAGCAATGTAAGTACAGTATGGAAAGTTGTTCTATAAATCTCTTATGGATGATACTTATTTCTCAAGGAGTTTGGAAAATTATACCAAATGCAGTTCCTAATCCACATGTGTCCAATTTACAGCTTGGTGTCGTTTTGGATTTAGATAAATCTGGATTCAAATCCTGGCTCTGGGTGGTAGAATGTAAGTTGTTTAACCTGTCTCATTTTATCTTTCTTACAATTAAAGGTAAGAATCATAATATCTAATTTGTAGGATTGCTGGAAGATAATGAATAATGACCAATGATAATGTGTCTAATTCAGTTCAACCTCTGGCACCTAGTGCCCCTTCACAATTGTACCATAGGCCAGCATGCAAACAAGTGTTACAGTCTGGGTTGGTATTATTAAAATGAGTGATTACTGGGGTGCCTGGGTGGCTCAGTCAGTTAAGCGTCTGCCTTCAGCTCAGGTCATGATCCCAGGGTCCTGGGATCGAGTCCAGCATCGGGCTCCTTGCTCAGCAGGGGACCTACTTGTCCCTCTCCCTCTTCCTGCCGCTCCCCCTGCTCGTGCTCTCTCTCTCTGACAAATAAATAAATACAATCTTAAAAAAAGTAAAATAAAAAATGAGTGATAACTGATATTATTTATTCATTCAACAAACATTGTCTATCTTAATGATCTATTATGACCATATGGGTATTTATGCATTGAAGATGTTGAAAGGAAAAAAGAGAGAAAGCTTCTTGCTCTGGAGAAGCTTGTTTTCTAGCATGTCAGGCAGATAAATAAGCCACGAGCTAGGATGCAGGGATGGAAGGAGGACAGGACAGAGTTTGCACAAGGTGTCAAGGTATCCTGAAGGGATGCTTGCCTAATCAGGGTGGGGGAGGCTTTCCAGGGCAGGCCACGATGAAGCTTGACTTGATGTGTGAAGGAGTCAGCCTAGATAAGCAAAGAAGGCACGGAAGGCTGAATGAGTACAATCTATTTGCAGAACTGTAAATGGCTGTGTACAAGGGAGTAACATTGCTTGGGCAGCCGTAGGAGATGAATCCAAGAGGTAATTTCAGCCGACATCATTATGTGGCGTATACTTGGCCTTGGCCAGACCCCACCTCATTTCCTACAACTCCCTCCCTGTTCCAATCCCACTGGCCTCCTTGCCTTTCCTCCAAGACACCAAACACACTCCAAACTCCGGGTCTGTTCCTTGGTCGCAGGCTCCTTTGGGATGCTGTCCCTGCAGATAGGCACAGGTCACTCCCTCATCTCCTTCCAGTTTCTGCCTAAGCGCCACTTCCCTGACCATCCTGTCAGCCATTTTCCCTGTGCACTCATTACTCCCTGACATACTGTATACTTTACTTGTTACCTGCCTGTTGCTTATCTCTGCGGCTCTAACCCCAGGGATGGGAACAGAGCCTGCCGTGTGCCAGGCAACCCACATATTTTATTTTTAAATGAGTGCCACACGATTGCTGTTAATTTGAAGTTATGACAATACATCTCATTGATACTTTCGTTCATGTTTGTACATTTGTTTTCGCTGCACAGTCATGTAGAAACTAAAGACATACGGAGTTCTTACCTGACCTCTTCCTGGGTACCAAAGCAGCCAGCACTACGATCAAAATAATTTAAGTTGCTCCTAAAAGATGCTCAACATCACTCATCATCAGGGAAATACAAATCGAAACCACAACGAGATACCACCTCACACCAGTCAGAATGGCTAAAATGAACGCAGAAAACAACAGGTGTTGGCGAGGATGCGGAGAAAGGGGGACTCTCCTGCACTGTTGGTGGGAATGCAAGCTGGTGCAGCCACTGTGGAAAACAGTATGGAGCTTCCTGAAAAAGTTAAAATTAGAACTACCCTACCATCCAGCAACTGCACTACTAGGTATTTACCCAAAGAATACAGAAATATTAATTCAAAAGGGTCCATGCACCCTCATATTTATAGCGGCATTATCTACAATAGCCAAATTATGGAACCAGCCCAAATGAACATTGACTGTGAATGGATAAAGATGTGGCATAGATATACAATGGAATATTACTCAGCCATCAAAAAGAATGAAATCTTGCCATTTGCAAAGATGTGGATGGAGCTAGAGTATTATGCTAAGTGAAATAAGTCAGTCAGAGAAAGACAAATACCATACGACTTGACTCATAAGTGGAATTTAAGAAACAAAAGAAATGAGCAAAGAGGGGGAAAAGAGAGAGAGGCAAACCAAGAAACAGACTTTTTTTTTTTTTAAAGATTTATTTGACAGAGACACAGCGAGAGAGGGAACACAAGCAGGGGGAGTGGGAGAGGGAGAAGCAGGCTTCCCGCGGAGCGGGGAGCCTGATGCAGGACTTGATCCCAGGACTCTGGGATCATGACCTGAGCTGAAGGCAGACGCTTAACTGACTGAGCCACCCAGGCGCCCCGAAACAGACTCTTAACTATAGAGAACACACTGATGGTTACCAGAGGGGAGATGGGTGGGAGTGGGGGCATGGGGGAAATAGGTGATGGGAATTAAGGAGTGCACTTTTGGTGATGAGAACCTGCTGTTGTATGGAAGTGTCGAATCACTATATTGTACACCTGAAACTAATATAACGCAGTATGTTAACTACCTGGAATTTATTTTTTTTAAGAATTTTTTTTAAGATTTTATTTATTTGACAGAGAGAGAGTGAGAGCCCAAGGCGGGAGACAGAGGGAGAGGGAGAAGCAGGCTCCCCGCTGAGCAGGGAGCCCGATGCGGGACTCCATCCCAGGACCCTGAGATGGTGACCAGAGCTGAAGGCAGACGCCCAACCGACTGAACCACTCAGGCGCCCCAACTAACTGGAATTTAAATAAAAACTTTTAAAAAGAATTTAAGTTGATCCTGGGAAGTAGTGATGGAGAAATCTCTGAGAATTTTTTATTCCTTTAAAAGGAGTTCACACATACCTCATATTTGGGGAACACTGTTATGGTATCTTGGGTTGTTTATGATTTTTTTTCAGTGAGGAATATAAGAGTTAAACATTAAACATCTTAGTACCACCCCCTACAAGCTCTCTGTTCTTGTGAAAATTATTTATCTGCGAACCGCCTGTGCATAGTTTTTGTGAGGATTAGATGAGCTAATGCATGAGGACTGTTTAGCACAGCACCTGAGCGTAGAAGGCTCTCAGTAAATTGAGTTATGTTATGCTAATTATCTTAGGAGGTGGGAAATAAAGCTGAATCATTTTCAAAGAACGACAGCCTTTCCTCCAGAATATGTATTTGAAATACAAATTCCAGGGCGCCTGGGTGGCTCAGTTGGTTAAGCGACTGCCTTCAGCTCAGGTCATGATCCTGGAGTCCTGGGATAGAGTCCCACATGGGGCTCCCTGCTCTGCGGGAAGCCTGCTTCTCCCTCTCCCACTCCTCCTGCTTGTGTTCCCTCTCTCGCTGTGTCTCTCTCTGTCAAATAAATAAATAAAATCTTAAAAAAAAAAAAGAAATGCAAATTCCATATGTATTTGAAAGATGAACATTTCCGCCACGAGATCTCCGGAGCTCCGTGGGGTTTGCTCATTATCGCTCGCTAGCACCTTGCCCTGTGCCTGGTTTGCCAAAGTGTTGACGGTCTCTCAGGTGTCGGCGTGGAAAGGCCATGTAAGTTCCAACAATGAACACAAGGGGGCAGTGTTGTGCCGCTTAGCCCCACCCTGGCTCGGTTCAGAAAACTTGCTTGAGGAAAATGCACTTTTTAAGCCTACTTTTAGTCAAGGAAGCAAGTTCTTCATTTCTTTAAGGCTCAGGCTCTCGGTTTCTGCTTTATTACTGCTTGGAATATATACCTATTCTTTCCGTAGAAATTAAAATAAAATCTAAAAGCTTGACCGTGTTTGTACCCAAGACTTAATAGAGAGTTTAAACGACGAAAGATTTAAATCAAAGCAATTTAAACTGGTTATCCCTCTCTATTGGGTAACATAAAATATAATGATATTGCAATTAAGGTGATTATCTTGGCCCTCTGAAACACTAATTTGCTCGGTTAATCATTGTGGACACTTTCCAAAGGTAATTGCTAACCCTGAATACTTCATTCTACAAATATTTACTGAGTGCCTTGTAGGTGCTAGGGATTTTTTCTAGTTTCTGGGGAATTAAGTGAGGAAGACAGATAATAATTGTATCTTTGTGTTTAGCCTGGGGGATATTCTGTCAGGACAGGGAGAGAGGGATGTACCTGTTTGCAGAGGCTCAACACCCTTGAAAGAATATCTTAGAAATATCTAGATGTATTTAGAGGGACAGGGATTTAGAGATTATCTTGTGGAAATTCAGATGCCTAGAGGGGCCAGACAGATACTATAAATACATAAAATGGGCCAGGTGGGAACTGGCATTAAATGAAGAGCAGCATCCAATTTAAAGACCACTCCCTCCCCATCAGCTCGAGCTAGTATTTTCTTCTCTCTCTCTTTTTTTTACAACCAAAACCCCACTCCCCTCAGCACACACCCTTTTCGTCGGGTCATCTAACAGAAAGAACAGCTCTCAGAAGAGTGGATTCCAAGAACCCGGGAACAGGGCGTGCACGCCATCATCTTCAGGTGCTACAGAAGAGGAATGAGCTGGGCGAGCTGGGCCTTCCTATTTGTGAATGTGAGAAGCAAGCGAGACGGGGAAGGGAGTCGCTGAGGCCAGAATTTTCCAGGGAATTCAGATTTGGATTTTGCAAAAGAAACCACGAATCTGGAATTTCATGGGAAATTGTCCAATTTTAGAAGGGTGCCTATGAATGAAATTTTTTTTAATGCTGTGAGGGCCAATCCAAGAGCTCAGCTGAGAGCTAAATTTGCCTCATTGCCCAGTAGTTTAATCTCCAACCTAATTCAATCCTCTAATTTCAAGGAGCAAATAACAGACTCAGAAATTAATGATTTGGGGCGCCTGGGTGGCTCAGTTGGTTAAGCGACTGCCTTCGGCTCAGGTCATGGTCCCGGGGTCCTGGGATCGAGTCCCGCATCGGGCTCCCTGCTCGGCGGGAAGCCTGCTTCTCCCTCTCTCACTCCCCCTGCTTGTGTTCCCTCTCTCGCTGTGTCTCTCTCTGTCAAATAAATAAATAAAATCTTAAAAAAAAAAAAGAAATTAATGATTTGCCCAACATCCCTATT
Source organism: Mirounga leonina (assembly GCF_011800145.1). Lineage (NCBI taxonomy): Eukaryota > Metazoa > Chordata > Mammalia > Carnivora > Phocidae > Mirounga > Mirounga leonina. The sequence goes on along the minus strand of NW_023270265.1, from coordinate 17,740,643 downwards.
CTTTCCATTCAGTAGTAAAACATGAAAAAAGTGGAGGAAATGCCTGACAACTATGGGAGAACTCCTGTCAACTTTAAAGAAGTTGGGCTTGAAAGGAGCCATGCCACTTGGCAATGTTGGTGCTGGGACGATGCAGAGTGTGATCTATCCTAACAATGAACATAGTACCTAATGTGGAAAATGATGATTATCGCCGAGGGGCTAGGACGAAAGCAAAAGATGCGCTCCAGTGGTTGCCATGGGTTCCAATGGGCACCCTGATGGTGCTGTCAGGCCTAACACGAGCACAGCCCCGTATGGGAAGCCAGCTGCCGGGTAACGTATCGAGAAATTCTGGGTAAGTCGGCCGTTGTATGATTTCACAAAACGGTAAGAGAAGCGCATATGGATTTTACTACTAAACTAAGAAAGCAAGCTCCGTATCACCCAGGGAACACAAGGACCGTGTGGGTCTGGCGAGGAGCTTGAAGAAACATTCCGAAGGCAGCTGAGGCTTCAAGTCCTGGGGCCATTTCCAGTGCATTAGGGGGTTTTTCATGGAAACAGGACCTAAAAATATTTTGGTGCCATTCAAGAAAGTTCCGTTTTTGTTTTTTTTTTTTTAAAGATTTTATTTATTTATTTGAGAGAGAGACTGAGAGAGAGAGAGAGCATGAGAGCGGGGACGGTCGGGAGGGTCAGAGGGAGAAGCAGGCTCCCCGCCAAGCAGGGAGCCCGATGCGGGACTCGATCCCGGGACTCCAGGATCATGACCTGAGCCGAAGGCAGTCGCTCAACCAACTGAGCCACCCAGGCGCCCCTAAGAATTCTTTTTTTTTTTTTAAAGATTTTATTTATTTATTTGACAGAGACAGAGACAGCGAGAGCAGGAACACAAGCAGGGGGAGTGGGAGAGGGAGAAGCAGGCCTCCCGCCGAGCAGGGAGCCCGATGCGGGACTCGACCCCAGGACCCTGGGATCATGACCTGAGCCGAAGGCAGTCGCTTAACCAACTGAGCCACCCAGGCGCCCGAAAGTTCCGTTTTTTTGATTGTTCACTCCATATGGCTAATTCTTGTGTCTTGATAATCCGAGGCGAGAGCCAAGTGCTGACGTCGTCCTCTAGTTTTGCTGAGTCTTGTTCACCTCCTATTTTTTCTGGTAGGGCAGAGTGGATGTCTAAATGCTCACTGTCATATTCCCAGCATGGTTTCTGGTGCTCAGGGGGCCCTCAATAACCGTTTGTTTAGTCGGGCTGAATCGGCTTAGGTGGAACTGAGGGATCAGAAGCACTTGGAAAGGACCTTAGAGCTGGTTCTCATGGTCCCCACCCTCTGCCACCCCTCCGAGTGTGATAAAGCTCTCTCCCCTCATGCATCCGTTTCCATCAGTGGTGGGAAATGCAGTGTGTGCTTGCACCATACTTGGCAAGCGGCCAAATCTAACTGCTCTAGACCCTCCCCAGATGATGATGTTTAACTCCAAAATAGATTGTCATAATGTTCTTGGCCAAATGCCCATAGTTTTAAAATGAGACTTCATGTGATTCATGGGTTTTAATATAACCATAATAAGTATTATTCACACATGCTGTGTAATCAGTTGGCATTCTCCCACAAAGAGCTCTAACTCCTCTTATTTCTTATTGTGATTATCTTTGTACTTACAGATGAACATTAATGAATCTCTCTTCATAAGGGGCAAAACAAGCTTTTAGCTTCATGGAAGTTTCCCCGACAACAACGTGATCTAGTTCCACTAGTCTGGAAGAGCAAAAGGCTTGGGAATTTTTTTTTTTAATTTTATTTTTAAGTAATGTCCACACCCAACGTGGGGCTCAAACTCACAACCCCGAGATCAAAAGTTGCCCGCTTTACCAAATGAATCAGCCAGGCATCCTATGGGCTTGGGAATTTTAGTCACTGAGATAACTGCAGAATGGCATTTAATTTATGAATGCACACTCACCCCATCCAAAATGAAAGTTTCTAACTTGTCTAAATCAGGGACTTCTGCACCTTGAAAACTGGGTCCTTTTATCCATTCATTCAATAATTAAGTTCCTAATATATGCCAGGCACCATGGTAAGCATGATGCCAGAGACACATGGTGAGCATGATGGACAGGGTTCCTGTTCGCATTGAGCTTTTAGTTTAGAACCGAACAAAATGCAAACAGCAACAAAAAACTCAAGTTGCAAAAAAAAATATGAAGGAAAAAATATGCTAAGATGGAGAATAATGGAGAATCAGGGAGATTGAGTTTAAATAGAATGGTCTCGGAAGACCTTTGGGGAGATGGCACTTAAGCCGAAGTCTTTTTTTTTTTTTTTTTAAAGATTTTATTTATTTATTTGACAGAGAGAGACACAGCGAGAGAGGGAACATAAGCAGGGGAGGTGGGAGAGGGAGAAGCAGGCTTCCCGCCAAGCAGGGAGCCCGATGCGGGGCTCGATGCGGGGCTCGATCCCAGGACCCTGGGATCATGACCTGAGCCGAAGGCAAACGCTTAACGACTGAGCCACCCAGGCGCCCCTAAGCTGAGGTCTTTGCAGAACAAGATGCAGAGCTTTACAGGCAGAAGCAAGAGGAAATGCAAAGGCCTCTTACTTCCTTGGCTTGATGCTGAGAAAAAAAACCCAGTGTGGCCACAGTTATAGCGAGACATGGGATGTGGCACCAGATGACGTGCGGGGTCAGACACCCTCACGGGCCATGTTCGGAGGAGCCCGGATTTTGTTTTAGGGCTTTGGGAGCCACAGAAGGGTTTTCAGCTACAAGGCAATGTGATCTCACTTAAAGTTTTGAGAAAAATATTCTTGGTGCTCTAATGGGACTGGCCCGGAGGAGGCTAAGAGCAGACACAAGTAGATGGGTTAGGAGGAGTAGAAGACCAGATGGCAGGCTGGGTTGGGCTGTGGGCAGTGCAGGAAACAAGTGAGGCAGATTGGGTGTTATGTTTTGATGAGGTGATTGGCAGGACTTGGTGATGCATTGATGGGGGAGGTGAGGGATGGCTTGGCCTGATAAATGGAATGCATGGAATCCCAATACAATAATACCACAAATAGAGCTGCTCCACTTAAGGAGGAAGAAAAGACAAAGGGACCGGCTGGGCCCGGTCTGCTGGGGTGCCTCCTCCTTTCCAACCGCCCTTGGGTCTCCCTAGGGTACCCACGTATGGTTTTCAGTTTTTACAGTGCTGAGCCACTTGGAAAGCTTGTTAAATACTGGTTCCTCTATGTAGGGTTCCTGGATCAGAACACTTAGAGCAGATACAGATCGAGATGGTTAATAGGGATGTGTCTGCTGATAAGAACTACATAGCCACTGCTTTCAACCAACCTGCAGATTGTCAGGTAGAAATACTTTAAAGCAACTGGCAAGCAGTTTGCTGGCAGACTTCTGGCTCCTTTTTGTAAGCTTTTCCTTTTTTTATTTATTTTTTATTTATTTATTTATTTATTTTAAAGATTTTATTTATTTATTTGAGACAGAGAGAATGAGAGAGAGAGAGCACATGAGAGAGGGGAGGGTCAGAGGGAGAAGCAGGCTCCCCGCCGAGCCCGATGCGGGACTCGATCCAGGGACTCCAGGATCATGACCTGAGCCGAAGGCAGTCGCTTAACCAACTGAGCCACCCAGGCGCCCAGCTTTTCCTTTTTTTAAAGGAGCGCTTTTTTTTTTTTTTTGACTTTGTGCTTTTCTGTTCTTCACACTCTACTGAAATACAATAGAACCAAAGGCTATTATTTATATTCCTAGAATCTCTACCAGTGGTTCTTCCAGTGGTTGGGATGAATTGTACTTTCTTTTTTTCTTTCCTTTTTTTTTTTAAGGTAGTCTGCACACCCAGCGTGGGGCTTGAACTCAAGACCCCAGATCAAGAGTCGCATGGTCTACCGACAGAGCCCGCCAGGTGCCCCTGAATTGTACTTTCTTAACTTAATGATGTTATCATAGCATCATCCATAACCACAAGATCCCTGATGGTCTAGTGGTTAGGATTCAGCGCTCTCATCTGTAACCACAAGAAGTAAGTAATATGGCTGTGTAAATACGTGTTTCTGCTGAAGGCCATAGATACAACAGTACCCCATAGTGCAGCTTATAGAACATTGCAGATAAACTTACAGCATATAAAAAACTAAAAAGAAACTTAAAAAGGATCTGGCCACTGTTTGTTTCCCTTGATACTTTATTTTGTTGGATTGGCTTTATCCCCATCAAATATGTTCTTCAATTGACACTTGCTGAATTTATTAAAATGAATAAAGGTGAAGCAGAAACATGCTAATTAATCCATTAAGAAGATCAACACAGAGGGTCAAAAAGGGTAAATCAGCCCCAAACAAAGCTGGATGGTTTTTGTTTTCTGTTGTGTGGTTTTGGTTTTTGCAAATAAGTGTAATCAGTCTCTACTGTGTTTCTGTTGTTAGCAGATGAGCTGTCCAGCCAGAACCATGCATCCCTCCAAATTACTTAGCAGAAGCCGCGCGGTCCCATTATCACTCATTCTTCTCTTGGAAGAGAACGTTTCCGCTCTGCTGGTGTGTATCTCTGTCCCTTCTCTGAATGGTTATCACACTTCTATGACTTCTCTGGTACTTGTTACATCCTGCTTAGCGGTCAGCTGTACATCTTTCTTATCTCCCCTCCTAGACATTGCGGACATTCCCCGAGATCCAGTCCTTGCCCTTCTGCTCTGGTTTCACCTTGGCTTGCTTGCACTGAAGACTTTCAAGCCATATCTCTAATTTTGACCTTTCCCCTTGGCCCCTGACCTGAATTTTCAACAGCCTGCTGAACATTTCACTCCCGCCTCAAGCTCCGCATCTAATATGGAAGAGTTCACCAGCTGCTACCTCCTAACTTCTGTCTCTGTTAATGATCACCATCCTCCTGGCTGGAGACACACACACTCCTCACGTCTCTTCCACTTCGTATCTCATCAGGCACTTTGTCCTATTGATTTTCTCTGCTCTCATCAAAAGGACTTATTTACTCTCTGCCAAATACACCTTGCACTTTCCCTTTGCTAATATTATTACCTGTCGTTGCGCCTACCAAGACAGCCCTCCTCGCTGCTTATTGAAAGGCTCCCAGAAAGAGTTCCAGCCCCACCTGTAAAGTCAGCCCCCACCTAGGCAGTTCTCTGCCAAGCCTTCCACTTCTGAGTTCTAGCAAGTGTTGACTTCCTTTTTCAAAATGATCATGCTCTTTTCTTTCTGAGATATAAGGTTGTGGTGCAGCATTCTCGAAATCTTTTATTGTTATTCAGTTTCTCTCATTTCATAGCTACTATTCGTAAATTCCTTGAAGACAGGAACCATGTCTTAAAACGTTACTGTACTGTGCTTAGTGCCTATAAAGACCAGACATTCAAAACTACTGGTGGGTTTGTTTGCACAGGATTTGTCTGATGATAGAAATGAAGGAGAGGGGGCACCTGGGTGGCTCAGTCGTTAAGCGTCTGCCTTTGGCTCAGGTCATGGTCCCAGGGTGCTGGGATCGAGCCCCGCATCGGGCTCCCTGCTCCACGGGAAGCCTGCTTCTCCCTCTCCCACTCCCCCTGCTTGTGTTCCCTCTCTCGCTGTGTCTCTCTCTGTCAAATAAAAAAAAAAAGAAAAGAAAAGAAATGAAGGAGAGACACCCACTGTGGTTCTGTTTGCAATTTAGTCGCTCATTCAATTGACCCACTAACCGCAAATTATTTCTTTTCAAGTATATTGCTCACAACGTGTTTTTCCTCCTTGAGTAATTGAAAAGAACAAAATAGCATGATAAAAACTCGGGGAGAAAGGACTTCTGATAGATATGTTTGCGAAACCGGATACCTTCATGCTATTGGCAGGTACATACAAGATCTGCCGGCATTGTGAATTTATATTGTTCCTTGGTTAAATGATGCTGCGTGACAAACAACCACAACACCTCAGTGGCTACGACGGTAAGCCTTTATTTTTGTGTATGAGTGTGTGGGTTGGCTGCGCAGTTCGGCTGATCTGAGCTGTTCTCGGTGGGCTCCCTAGTGCACCTGAAGCCAGCTGCGGGGATAGTAGCCAGTTTTGCTGATCTTGGCTTGGCTCTCCTTGTGTCTGGGGCCTTGGCTAAGGTGGCTGAACTGTATTCTCCCATCGTCCTGCAGGCTAGCCCAGGCTTGTTCTTGTGGCCATGCAGTGTTGAGAGAGAGAGAGAGAGAGTGCCAGGAGGGGGCATGGCTCCTTAAGACTCAGAAATGGCCCCAGGGCATCCGGGTGGCTTGGTTGAGTGGTTGCCTTCAGCTTCGATCATGATCTCAGGGTCCTGGGATCAAGCCCCACATTGGGCTCCCTGCTCAGTGGGGGAGTCTGCCCCTCTCCACCCCAACTCATTCTCTCTCTCTCTCTCTCTAATAAATAAATAAAATCTTTAAAAAAAAAAGAGAGAGAGAGAGAGAGATTCAGAAGAAGGCACTGCTATTCCTCTTTCCCACTGGCTAAAACAATCATCAGACTAGCCCTGATTCAAGGGCTGGGGCAACAGGGATGGGGAAGACACAAATTCACATCACAAAGGGTATGGAAACAGGTGGAGAGGGAGACAGCTGTTTTTGCATCGAGTCTTAGACCAGGTTCCGCAGACCAGCGCGGCTTCCTAGTTGCACGATATTGGGCAATTCGTTTAACCACCGTGTAGGGGCTGAGGGCAGGCTGCCCAGAGTTGAGCTGCTCCGGTATGAAGATTATTTTGAGCTAAAGGCAATTCTAGACCCTACAGGCTTGAGACACTTTTGCCCCTCTGTTAACTGCATAGAAGAATGTAAATTGGGGGGGGGGGGGGGGGGGGTCTTTCCCAGAATAAGGGTTATTGGCAGAGGTAAATTTTATCTACGTGACCATCTGTATGGCAGGGCAAACATTGACATACCAAACATCTGCTCTTCTTCTTATTTCCCTGTGACTTGCATTCCTTGTCTCTGAAGCTCCAGATCCCTACCCCTTCTCCTCAGTGCAGGAAGACAAATATACCTCATCTTGCCTGACTGTCTTCGGAATTTCCATGTCTGTGTGGATTCTCCAGAAGTACACTAATACATTTGATTTTCTCTTGTTAATCTGTCTCATGTTGATTTGCTTCTTAGTCCAGCTAGAAGGACCGAGAGAAGGGTACAGGAATTCTTGCTCCCCAAAACTCTGAGCCACTTTCTCTCACTTGGAAAATTGGCACTGTAAGAATGAACGAAAAAACACAGGGCCTGGAGCCCTGGAGGGATTCAGTAAATCCCTCCCACTCTCCCTCCAGCCATGCAGAGGTGGGAAAGAATTGTATACCAGCTGTGAACATTATGGACATTAAATAATTTTATTTAAATTTAATTTGGAGAACCAAAATGCTAAAACCAAACACATCCTTTGGGAAAAAATGACACAAAAGTTCAGCAATAACTTGAAAGATTTTGAATAAATTCACTGAGAAACAAAGCTCAATATTACTAAAATCAGTAGGGCCTTGTGCCACTCAATGGAAGCAAGAAAGGGTAGGTCATGACGTCTGTGGGCCAGGTCCTGGGGAATTTCTCAGCCCCTTTTTTCCATACTCCACATCTGGTTGGGTGCCAAAACCAGTAGCTTTTCTCTCCTCCGTATTCTTTATGGAAACGCATTTCCATCCAGATGTGTTCCCTGAAGGAGTCTTAGCTGCGTCAGAGAACACTCGCATTGCATATACAGCAGCTCTGAGCCAGGGAGACTGTTGATGTCATGGAGAAAGGATTGGGTTAAGTCTGAGGCTATCAAATAGACTGAGGCTATCAACCACTGCCCATGGTTGCTGACTTTGTTCAGAGTAAATGCTTTATAAATAGTAATTGAATGAATCTACCGGAGGAAGAACAGCAGAGGTAAACAAACAAGGTAATGCATAGCAACCTTCACTCATTCTGCGAAGATTTCTTGAAATTCCTACTCTGCTAGCATGAGACAGGCTTCCTGCCACCAAAGAGCCCACCCTCTATGTGCTCAAGGGAGGAGTGTTTGTTATTTTCAGCTAACACCTATCTTAATTTCCCCCCAGCTTTACTGAGGTATGATTGACAAATAAAAATTGATCTAATGTGAACAACGTGATGATGTGATATATGCATACTTTATGAAATGATTACCACAATCAAGCTAATAAAACATCCATCATATCAAGTTGTTACCTTTCTTGTGTGTGGTGAGAACACTTAAGATCTACTCGCTCAGCAAATTCTAATATATAATAGAGTACTATTAACTATCGTCGCCATGCTGTACCTTGGATTCCCAGAGCTTACTCCTAAGCAAAAGTTTATATTCATTTCTTCCACCACCGACAATGGCAACCACCATTCTACTCTCTGCTTCTGTGAGTTTGAATGTTCTAGATTCTACATGTAAGTGAGATCAGACAGTAATTGTCTTTCTGTGTCTGGCTTATTTCACATAGCATGATGTCCTCCGGGTTCATCCATGTTGTTCCAAATGGCAGGATCTCGTTCCCTTTTTATGGCTGAATAATATTCCATTTTATAAATACATACCACATTTTCTTTATCCATTCTCACCGACAAATACTCAGGTGGTTTCCATACCTGTCTACTGTGAACAGTTCCACGAACCTTTATTAAGTCCTCGCTGTGGGTCAGTTCCTGGGCTATAGGCACCACAGAAGTGTATGTCTCATTTAACTGCGGCAACAGTCCCACACGGAAGGTGTTCTTATATCGTTTTATAGGTGAAGAGGCTGAAGTTTTGCATTCGTGTGTGACCCGCCCAAGGTCACTCAGCCAGCAAGAGGTGGAGCTGGCTCTGAATTCAGATCTACCTAACAGCAGAGCCTAAATCTTTTTTTTTTTAGATTTTATTTATTTATTTGACACAGAGAGGGAGAGAGAGAGCACAAGTAGGCAGAGAGGCAGGCAGAGGGAGGGGGAGAGGCAAGCAGAGGGAGGGGGAGAAGCAGGCTTCCCGCGGAGCAGGGAGCCCGATGCGGGGCTCGATCCCAGGACCCTGGGATCATGACCTGAGCGGAAGGCAGCCACTTAACTGAGCCACCCAGGTGCCCCAGCAGAGCCTAAATCCTAAATCACTATGGGCTAGAGTTAGATGGGAAGGCTTTAATATGTTTGTTTTATATTTTTATTTTATCCCATTTATTTTTATTAGGACAATTTTCAAACAGAGAAAAAGTTGAAAAATTATACATCTGCTGCTTCCTAGATTCTAGATGAACACTCAACTAAATTGCTTTATCACCTGACTCTCCAACTCTCTCTCTCCCTCCATCCAACCTTTCACCTATCTTTTTTTTTTTTGATGCCTTTCAAAGGAAGTTATGAACATCAGTAGAAGTTGGAATTTGAATGGAACCTTGAAGGATGTTATCAAGTCTATAAAGGCAGCAGAGAAAGAGAGAGAGAGAGAGAGAGGAAGCAAAAATCCAGGTATGAGGAAAAGTGTGGGTGAAAGAACAGGGGGCAGGAATGTGCATGAGGACCTGACAGAACAAGAAGGAGGCTATGACACAGAGTGACAGGTGGGGGGCATGATGATGAAGGATGGATAGGAAGGCTGGATGGAAGAGAACTTTGGCCAACCAACAGAGGAGTTCCATTTCAGTGAAAGTAAATAAGGGAAACAGGAACTACCAGAGTTCCAGCAGAAAGAAGGTAGGGCATGAATGGTATCGGGAAGGCTAGTTGTCCAGATGGGCAGGAGTAAGGGAATACTAAACTAATGGAAGTCTAGTAATTCTAGTGAGCTATGCATAAGGGAATCGAGTCTGGAGATCAGTAAGAATAGATAGGGAGAGAACAAAATTATTAAGAAAACTTAATGTAAGAAATTTGTTTTATTGTTGCTTAAATTCAAAAACGGTATTTGCTAGGATGGAATAAGAATGTAGGACAACACAATCTAAATTAATTTTTTTCTGAAAATGTTTTTCAACTGTGATCTTCAGAAAATACCTCCACTTGACAGAGCTCCATGAATGAGTGGCTATCCATGTTCTGCTGATGTTGACCTGGTCAGGCTCTGTGCTGGCTGCCCTCATGCCCATTGTCCCGTGGAATCCTCACAGACCCAGAGAGAATGGCACTTCTGCTCCTCCCAGAATTCCTTTAACCCAGGGTTGCTAACAGGAGGTGATTTTGTCCCTGCCCGGGGGACACGTGGCAATGTCTGCAGACAACTGGGATTGCCATGACCAGAGGGTTACCGCTGGCATCTAATGGGTAAAGACCAGGGATGCTGCTAAACATCTTACAATGCACAGAGCATCCTCACGATGACTTATCAGGTCCAAAATGTAATTAGTGCAGGGGGTGAGATTCTAACCTGATCAGCACAGAGCCTGGGATAAATAGCTGCTCAAGACATATTTTTTGAAAGGTACTGTTGGTCTAATTTTATACATGAGAAACACGAGGCTTAAGAAATTTCCTAAGTTCATCCTACCAAGGAGCGACAAAAATGGGGTTTTTACTTCGGTTTTTTGATTCCAAATTCAGTGTCTTTCAGTTATACCATGACTCCATGAAGAAGAAAAAGGGGTTAAAATCATTCCGTTGTTTCAAGTCACAGGAAATGGGAGAATTTTAGCACCAAAGACCAAGGTGGTGATATCAAAGAAGACAAAATAGAAAGTCTGGGGGGAGGCTAACCACAGAGTGCACTGATAACTTCAGTTCCTGATAGGTTAACATTTGAAGCGATGGGGTGGGGAGATGTTAAATGACAATGTCCACTGAGGATCTGGCGAGAAGCCCTGGAGAGAAGTCAGAACCAGAAAAGCGCCTCTGACAGGCTGGTGTTATAGCCGCAGGCATGACAGGAGGGGCATGGGATATGGGTTAAGAAAAGAGAGCAGAGAATTAGGGGCTGAATTCTAAGAGAATGTTTGTAAGAAAAGAAATGCTGAAAAAGGAACCGAGGATGACCATAAAGAAAGTGGGATCCCAAAGCTGCCCACAGGATGTGATTTTATTAAAGAAGCCAGAAGAATAGGAATTTGAGAAGGTCATTCAGAAATCTACGTTTCTTGGCGTACCAGGAAGAATTTCCCTGTTTCCCATTCCACATATTGCCCTGATTTGTATAACTGACAGCAGACAATACTCGCATCTTTTTTAATGCTGTTTGCAGTTATTCTGAGACTCTTTATTAGTCATGAAAATAAACTTTCAACTTCTATTTAGGCAAAAGCCTCAAATTGCCGGCCCCAGCCCCCCAGCTTCTGGTAGCTTCCAGTCTGATGTGGACATCCCCCAATATTACTTATCTGGAGCCAATGTTCTCATTTCTCTCTGCTGAGTCCACACATCCTTGTTTGACCAAATAACAGGAACAAATATAATTCCTTCCATAATGTACCCTAAGGTGTCACGCTTCCGAGAATCTCAACTGAAAATTGATTCCCCTGAACTATGGTACAATATGACTTTAGTTAACACACTTCCTATTTATTGGACCCAAATGGTAGGGATTTGAGCAAGTATGCTGAGCCTCCAGGCCAGAACAGTACAGGTAGTGCTCAGCTCTGCGCAGGGAGGAGGAAGGGAGGGGAGGGGTTGGAGCAGAGCTATAAATGGTAACTGCAGGAGGAGAGCAGCTGAACCACGTCAGCGAAAGTCTATTTAACTAATAATGATGTAACTGTAGGACTATGTCCCCCCAACAACTTTTCTTTACAGCAAAATGACTATTAATGCTTATACTGGTAAGATTTTTTGCACGTTTACTCTATGCAGGGAATTACATTCAGTGCATCCTATGGATTAGCCCATTCTGACCCTCACGAGGACCCAGTAACCTCGGTTTAATGATCAATTCCTCCACCCACCTTAGGACAGCTGAGGTCCTGATAAGGATTTGGAAAAGCTGGAATACTGGGGCTCACTTCCTCATCCAAATCCTGGCCTCGAAGCCACACTTTCTGTGATGAAGGAAATGTTTTATATGCCGCCCAGTACGGTGGCTACTAGCCCCACGCTGGGATGGAGCACGGCCACAGACTAGCGCTAAACACAAACACACACAAAACCCCCCTGAGTTTTCATTAAAATATAAACGTAAATAGCCACATTTCGTAGCCCTATGGACTGCACAAATGCAGAACATTTCCACCCTTGAAGGCTGTTCTATGGGGTAGCACTCTTTAGGAGAAATGTTGCCTTTTCCCCTTCCTCCCTGGTTGGATTCCAGGGCAAGCAGAAGGATCTTTCTCATCCCCTTCTCAGCTCCTCCAAACCTCCAGCCTCTGAGAACGGAGATTCCTCTCCTCTAACCATCTTCCTCTACTCCATGTCCACACAGCCCATCCGCATGGCATCAGCTTGTTCAACAGCCTTGGGCAGGCAGATGGAAATGACCTTTCCAACTCAGGCACTGCCAGGCAACATTACCCTCCTCCTCCTCAACAATCTGCAATTACTCCGCTCACACAAGACGGAAATCATTCTGCCAGAGCTACAATCATGCAAACTAAATCTGGACATTCCAAGAATCAAAGGCAAACACAAAACCCAAACACACAGCATTTAATGAAATAAACAAAGTACATGCTTTGGGCTTTGCTAGAGCCTCTGGGAGTGATGACTTCAGTTAGACAGAAGGAAGCCTGTGAGCTTTCTTTCTATTCTCCAAAACTTTTTTCTTTTTCAAAACTTTTTAAAAGAACTGGTTGTCCTATGTTATTTAAATGGAGAATGGACCTTATTTGCCACCCAAAACAATGTTCTGAAATGCAAAAGTATTCAAGCCTTGAACCTAAGGACCTTCACAGGTGAGTGCTCAGGACTCTCCAAGGCTCTACGTTTATGAATCCATTTTCAATGCTAATGAATTCTTTTACAAGCCATATTTGCTAATTCTTTTGTGTGTTTTAGACATGGATTCACTAATCATTACTTAGATGCAACGCAGAGGTTTTTGCAGTGAAAATAGGACGTAAATCCAGATTTATAAAGAGCAGGAGGTTAGGGGGAGGACAAGAAACAAAACAGCCAGAGGGTAAAATGAGGAAGGGCTTTACTCGTCTATTTTTTAAAAACCCTGAAGTACAGTATGACTGCTGCTTAGTAACTTTGCAGTCCCCTCTTCAAATTTTCCAAGAAATCCAACTCTTACTGAAACTTTGATAAACCACTGATTAAATCACCTAGAGATTCTTGTTAAGATGCAGATTATGATTTAAAGGTGCTGGGCCCCACATTTCGCATTTCTAGCAAGCTCCCACATGACAACGATGCTGATGAATAGCAAGGGTGTAGCCCCCAAGAAGCCGGAATCAGACAGGCAGTTCGGAGAACCTGCTTCTGACGGAGTGGTTTACAGGAACGTTAGCCTTACGTGGGGCACCTCTGGGCAAACCCGGGAGGCTGCGTCTGGCGGTCACTGAGACCGCCGCCGCCTTTAAGGCAACATCTGAGGAATGGGGACGAACCTGAGCACAATCAACAGCACTAACGTCTACGGGGGGGCGTGGTGCATACCCCGCGCCGCACTTTCCTTCCTTGTGTCCTCTCGGCAAACACCTGAAGTGGACTATTATTCTCGTTTCCCAGGTGAAGAAACTGAGGCTCAGGGACTTCACTCGCTCAAGGTCACAAGCTTTTCAGGAGAGTTGGATCCAGGTGCATCTAATTAGTTAAAAGACAACGCTTTTAACTAACACTTCGGGGCCTCAGTTTCCTGTCCTGTGACCTGGGAAGCGCTGGCTGGCAGAAGACACGTCCCTGGCAGATACGCCTCAGGGAGTCCTTGAATTCCTTCTCCAGACCTCGCTCGTGGACCCTGCAGGGAAAAGTTCTTTTGGGGAACACCGGGCCGCCTCCGCTCGCCTGGCTCAGGGGCGCGCACGGCTGAGAAGGGTCACGGCGGACCCCCGGGAGGGGAGGGCGGTCGCGGATCGAGCTGGCTCGGCACACGGCCGGCCGACCCATTACATAACCGCGAGGTGGCCCTCCGGCCCCCGCGCCCCTCACCCCGCGCCCAGCCTCGGCGCGCAGAGCGGATCCCAGCGACAACCCCTTTCGGCCACCGCGCAGAGCCCACGGCGGAGCCGGCGGGGCGGGGGCTGAACCTGCCGGCGCGTTTCGGAGGCCGGGCGCTGGGCTCCTCCCGGCGACGCTCTCCTCCTCCCGCGCTGCCCGCGGGGCCCCCCGGCCCCAGCCCCGCCGGCGCCCCCGCCCCGTGCGCTCCCCGCCCCCTCGGAAGCGCGGACCGCGGCGGCTGGGGCCCGGGAAGGGGCCGCGGCGCAGGGAGGCGGCCCGGTGGGTGCGCCCCGGGGGACATGTCCGCGCGCCAGCGCCCGGGATACGGCGGCCCACGCGAGGTGAGGACGCGGCGGCGCGGGGAGACAGGGGGCTGCGCGCCCGGGGCGGGCTGCGGGGCGCGGGCACCGGCCGGCGGGGCTGCCCCGGGCGCAGCCTCCCGCGGGCGGCTGTCCCTCTCCCCGCTCCCCGGCGGCGTGGGGGCTCGGGGGACCCGGGGCAGGCGGGGCGGCGGGGCGGCGGGGCTCTCGGGCTGGGCGTGGTGGAGCTGGCGGAGGGCGCTCGGTGGCTCCCGCGGCCCCCAGAGCCGCCACCCCAACCCGGGTCCCTCGGGGCGCCTGTGGGGGTTCGGTTAGGGGACAGACATGTGCCCCCTCGTCCGGTCGGTGTCGGGCCCGCGCTCCAGCGGTTTCTGGGCAGGTGGCTGAAGAGCAAGCGGCTTTGATCTCCATCTCCTGCGCTTTCCAAAGGCAGATTTCCCGGTGTTACAGAGACCGCTTTTCTGCTGGATTGGGCTTTCCGTGACTTTTTTTTTTTCTTTCTTTCTTAATCTTCTTCTGCCTCAGGTAATAATATTTATTTCTCGCGTGTGGTGTGCTAACAACACACCAGCCTTCGAAACCCTCAACTGACTGAATCTAATTTCTCAGCTGTTTCTTGTGCTCAAGGAAGGCCGTGATCCCTGCCGTGCAAACTCGGAGAAGTGTTGGCAAGCAAAATTTTAAAGCACGATTCCAGTAAGTCCTGGGGCTATTTGGTTAGCCTTCCGTTTTTACAATTCGGCTGTCTGACCATCTTACAACTTTTTTTTTTTTAATGTTGAGTCGTATGGAGCCTACCAGAATACTGGTTAAACCATTCCGTTCTGATGGGACTCTAATTCGTTCATCCTATTCGTTTCTTTGCTGAGAGCTGGACACTCTGAAGGCGCAGCCGGCTTAACCCAGGGACACAGACAAGGCCTGACAAATTTAGAAACACACCGTCTCCACAGGTATCTGAGATCACTAGCTTTTAAAATCATCAACGGACCCTGCAGTTTGTCTCGCCCCTCCCCACCAGTGTCATGCCATGGTGGTGCCTGCCCCTCCTGAGGTGCCCAACGTCTCTGTGTTAAAGAAATTAATGATGAAAATAAGGAGTAGTAATTAAGTGACTGGATTTGGTCACATAATCACAGGATCTTGGAAATTGAAAAGGGTTTTTAGAGATCATCTATTCAAACCCTTCACCTGGCCGGCCAGGAAGCTCAAATTCCTGATAGCAAGGATTGGCTAGACTTCTGTTTATTGGTGATGGAACCAACACCACCATCCAGGCCTCCTCTTTCCCACTTAGTGACGCTTTCCAAGCATATTGCTGCTAGGCATTTTGAACAAAAACGATGGAACTAGAATCACCTATATCATTTTCCTGTTCTTATTTTTTATTTATTTTAACTGGTGGAGTCTTGAAATAAATGAGTGGTTGATTTAGCCAAACCACCTCTGTAGTACAATTAAAAAGATATGAACCCTTAATTTTAAATAAGTTACATTCTTCTTGAACAGTGATGAATATGCAGATATATCCTAGGTGAACATCCAGAGAAGAAAAGTAATCAAAATGGGTGAACTAAATTTACCCCCATCTCTCCCTGGAATCTCAGCTCCCTATGGTGATGATTGGTTAGAGTAAAAGGTACAGTGTATGACTTTGGAGCCAACTTGAGAAAAGGAGTTTATATGAGGATCATTTGCGTATTGTGATGAACACCATGACCTTATAACAGAGCTAAGAAAGGGACTTTAAGCTGACTTCTTTAGCATTTTACGCATTGCCCATTTTTTATGTTTTTCAATTTAGTTCAATTTAACAGCGATCTTTATTTACCTACTATATTATATAGTCCCCACCCTGTGCCTGGTGCTGCTGTTCTGGGCATTTGGGATCTATCGGTGAACACAGAAAAGAGATTTGTTCCTGTGGAGCTCAAGTTACATTCATTCATTAGAATGTTCCTGGATTTTGTTTGGCAGATAGAAGAGAATTTCGGTTTTGCCTGAAGTAGGGAAATGAGCGTAAATATTCCAAATGATCTTCCTTCCAATCCCCTGATCCTGCTGATTTTATAATCATGGAAAACAAAGAAGGGAATTTAGATGAATTACTTTGACTTTTATGAACTGATACCCTCCTGTACACGAAGAGCAGGTCCCACATTTGGTTATTTTATATGTTGTTAATTCGGAGTCCCTTAAATTACATTTCCTTTAGTGCAGGCACATCGCTGTGGTGACGTTGAACTTAACAAAGCACGGGGGGGGGGTTCGTTTTCTCAGTAGTGTTAGCACTCTCGTGGTGGTGTGGCATACTGTGACTGTACCAGTGTGTGACATGTAGCTGCTTATTTATTTATGCAGATGGTGTTCTGCTCTCATCTTTTTCTCACTTTACATGTCGTCCCCCACTCCCCTCCATATTCCTAGGCCTCACAGTGTTGTGACTTCTTGGTAAATCCGTTACCACGGAAGGTTTTATTCAGACATTCCAGTTCTAAGTATTTTCTAATTCCCTCAACTGCTTTTTCTTCAAAACGGCATGGTTTGCAAGCTTAGGCATGTTTATTGTTTTTAACAAAGGCTTATCAAAATGAACTTGGCAGTTTTTCAGGCACATACAGCCAAAAAAAGTATTCAGTGCAGCTTTTGGTGGTGGTCATGCATTCTTTACCTACCCTATTGCTTTGCTTTTAAAAATCGCTAATTTGGAAGCTATTTGCTTTTGAGAACCTTTGTAGGATATCTCAAAACTCACCCATTAAAGTGGTATAGCATAATAATTTAATTGAGGAAAAGCCAAATCCACATTTGATATTGGGAGATGTTGAGTACAAAGATTTTCTGTTTTTAATTTATTCTACATCAAAGGACATCAGGAAGTGTCACGATCTAACAATGTCCTATTTGAAAGTGGTCTCTGTGAAGCACTTGGAGGAGAGTCACGATTTCTGATGGCTGCTAGGCACCCAGATTCGTTGATTTTCTTCAGTTGCCCCCCACTTCGCCCCATCAGAGGCTCATCTCTCCTTTCCTTCTTTGACTCCACATTGATGAATGGAGTGAGTTGTTGTAGCCAGGTAGGAAGTTACACGTCTAAATAAATTAATTATTTAATGTGCTCCTTCTTTACTTAATAAATAAATAGTGAACTTCTCCTTATTAAATATTGGTATAAAGATTGTGTTTTGAGCACCTCTTTTTCTGTGCTGATGGAAGCAGGGGATGCAAAGACCTAGAACCTGCCTCTGAAATAGCTTTCAGCCTGGTATGGAAAAAAAAGACGTTATATGACTGGCTATCATAAGGGTTATGAGCTCCATGAGGTAGATAAGTACTCTGGAAATTAAAGGGGAGGAGAGAACGCATACAGGTGCTATGAGTAATCAAGATTTAGGGAAGACTTTATAGAAGAGGACATGTTTGAGCTTCTCCTTTACAGACAGGTAGGATGGTAAAGCTTTATAGAAGCAGAAGGGTATATCTATCTTTATAGTAACATATCTCTGCTTTTTTTTTTTTTTTGAAGACCTATAGAAGACTTCCTTTTGGGGGCCAGGTATGGCCTCCATTGTGTAATGAATACCGTTTCTACACTCTCTGCATGCTTCCCCCTCCATCTTGGATAATGGAGTACTGACCCACATTAAAACAACTCAGGGTTGGGGCGCCCTGGTGGCTCAGTTGGTTAAGTGGTCAACCCTTGGTTTTGGCTCAAGTCATGATCTTGGGGTGGTGGGATTGAGCCCCACCTTGAGCCCCACCCTGTGTCGGGCTCCATGCTCAGCGGGGAGTCTGCTTCAGGATTCTCTCTCCCTCTTCCCCAACTCTCTCTCTAAAATAAATGAATAAATCTTAAAAAAAAAAAAAAAAAAACTAACTCAGGGTTAGCCATTACTCTCCTTCCCTCTGGCACCCCTCCTGGTTGTTGCTCAGAGCACAGAGGCCACTGTGGGAAATAGCTATCATCACAATAAATTGGTGTATTTTGCTTTTATCAACTCAGGTGCATGCTTATATTAGTATTTGCTCATAGTCCTATTTATTCCACTAGTACTTGCTATTGTAATTTTGCACTTTAATGGAATATTACATAAAGTGATATAATGTAAATGCCAAAGAATGCTTTTTCTATAAAAACTAAATTGTCATATAGGCACATAAAAGTAAGTCATTTCTAAAAACAATGTCAACACATGCTACAACATAGATGAACCATGAAAACATTATGCTGAGTGAGAGAAGCCAGGTGCGAAAGACCACATATTGTGTGGTAAGTCCACAATAGGCAAATCCAGGGAGACAAAAAGTAGATCCGTGGTTGGCCTGGTATGGGGGTGGGGAAAGTTGAGAGTGACTAACAATGGGTACATGGTTTCTTTTTGGGATGATGGCTTTGTTCTAGAATTAGGTGGTGGTGGTGACTTTATAACATGTGAGTACACTAAAAATCACTGAATTGTAGCCTTTAAAATGATTAAAATAGTGAATTTTATTTCAACCCCCCCCCCCCCAAAGACAGTGAAGCTAAAAAGAGAGCAACATCAACAAACAGACTACTACTACTTAGATGTGGAATGGACAGCTATAAAAGATTGGAAAACTCTAATAAAAACGAATCTAGAAAGATTTTGCACTCAGGCTTTTCCACAAGAAACTCTAAGATACAAGTGCTTTTACTGTCTTTGAGAAAATGTGGTAAGGTGATAGACAAGTGAAAAACACTGATCTAGTGGACTTCTTAGAAGTGATCTTCATTTTTGTTGTTGTTTTTAAGATTTTATTTATTTGACAGAGAATGTGCACAAGCAGGGGGAGCGGCAGGCAGAGGGAGAAGTAGGCTCCCCGCTGAGCAAGGACCTTGGGATCATGACCTGAGCCAAAGGCAGATGCTTAACCAAATGAGCCACCCAGGTGTCCCAGAACTGATCTTATTTTTAATGACATTTGTTCTTATTTTACTTTTAATAGTAGTGGGAATTCTCACCCACTGTTACCAGTTAGCTGTCCCCAAATGTGTTTTCACTGTTAGTTTTGGTATTAAAAGTAGCACTTTCATGGGTCTAGACCAGTCTGAACTGTGTTTTGCAGATTTCTGTGGGTTTCAAGGAGTCTCAGGGGATGTTAGGGGCATGGGGACAGTGTGGGGAAAGATGTCCTATATCCAGCTTGGGTTCCTTTTGGTGATCTCTTCTGCAACCTGAGCAGGTGTGCTATTCCTGATTTCACATTTTGGGTTACCAAGTAAGATTTTATCTGAACAAGGGATTTCTTGGTGAAAACAAGTTTGTAAATGATTAGGCCACGTGTTTATAAGTTTCTGCTTCCATTTCTCTGCCAAATTTGGTTTATGTCATTCTGGTAGCTCCTAATTGTTTCAAAATACTGTACACCTGTGTTGAAAAAGCATGGGACGACATTGGTCTTATTAACTTTCTATCCTCTATGCCTGTGCAGAGAGATAGTCAAATGAGTAGTTAGATATCCTGGGCAAGAAGCATAGATTGGGAGTTATTTGCATAGAGACTCAGTTTAAGTCCTGTGTGTATGGAAGTAATCACCCAAGGAGAGTGTTGATAGACGTGGGAGGTGGGTCAAAGATAAGATCCTGAGGAATGGCTGTGCTGGGTCAGGTACCCTCTGTACTCACACTTCGGTCAATGAAGTTCCCTCTGTAGTTTGCTATTTCCCTGCATATGCTCGGGCATAACTGTCAAAGAAATTGGAGCATGAGTGTATATGTGGGTGGGTGGGGGTATGAGGTAGGTGGGGTCAGAGCATGGGCTTTGGGAACCAGCCAAGGAAGTTTTCTCTTTCTTTGAATTACCCTACATCCTAGAGGGCTCCTTCTATATGTGTACTGATGTATAGAATGAGAAGATAAACTTGAACGTTTGCCTCATGAATTTGGTAGTGAGAGAGCCATTGAGGTATTTTTGACCTGCAGTGATTTGTTAAGAAGCATTACAGTTTCTTGATTTTTAAAATCCAGGGGCACCTGGGTGGCTCAGATGGTTAGGCGTCTGCCTTCGGCTCAGGTCATGATCCCGGGGTCCTGGGATCGAGTCCCACATCGGGCTCCCTGCTCCTTGGGAGCCTGCTTCTCCCTCTGCCTCTCCCTCTCTGTCTCTCATGAATAAATAGATAAAATCTTTTAAAAAAATAAAATAAAAAATAAAATAAAATCCAGACATCCCTGGACCCCATGTCTTCATTCTCCCTTGTGGGACTTGAATGGTGACTAGTAGGTTCTGGGTATGGTCCCAGTGAGACCCTAGGTAAGTCCCCATGCCACAGGGGTCTGAAGCTTTATTTTGTTTCATTGACACAGACCCCGCCTTCAGTGCTGGCCAGCTGTTTGGCAAATCTGTTACAAGTCTCAGCAGGCAACAGTGTAGTAACATAATTTATAAACTCATAAACCCTCTTAGAAAAAGTTAAAGTACCATGGTAAAGAATAAATAAATGCTCATAAGTAAGACGCTGGCAAAAATATTTTACTGAATAGTTAGGGGGTTCTAATGATAAGGGGATTGGTCATTGTATCAAAAACTTAAGCAACACACATTTTTTTCCTCTCATTTTTACTTCTTTCAGTTGACTTCTTCCACATTCAGAAAAGAAAAATTATAGACAACTGTATATTCTAATTTTATTAGGGATGAAGGTGTAATTAAAATTTTTTGTAAAGATTTTTTATTTATTCATTTGAGACACAGAGATAGAGAGCATGAGCAGGGGGAGAGCAGAGGGAGAGGGAGAAGCAGGCTCCCCGCTGAGGCAGGAGCCCGATGTGGTGCTCGATCCCAGGACTCTGGGATCATGACCTGAGCCCAAGGCAGACACTTAACCATCTGAGCCACCCAGGCGTCCCTGTAATTAAAATTTCAAATGACATCGGGGGGTACCTGGGTGGCTCAGTCAGTTAAACATCTTCACTCACATCTCAGGGTGGTGAGTTCAAACCCTGTGTTGGGCTCCATGCCCAGTGTAGAGCCTACTTAATAAATAAATCAATAAATAAAATCTTCAAAAATCAAAAGAAATTTCAAATGACATTGAATGCATCCAAATTGGCATCTCAGAATCGTTCTGGCACATTCTGCTTTCTTTATAAATTCTTTATAAATTCTTGCATGATCATATACCTATTTGGCTGCAAATACAGGCTACATCAAGTTAAAGTTTCAGTTGTTTTTTTAAAGTTTTAATAGTTTTAAGGTGGGAAGAGACTTGAATTAGATGGAATAGAATTACTTTTAAAGCCCCTAATAAAAACATATTGAGATTAAGCAATGTTAAAATAACTCAGTGAGTTTGCCTCTTCATCAGGCAAATGTTTGCTGAGTACCCAGCATGTGCTGGACACTGTGTCAGGTGCTGGAGGCGCGCAGAGAATAGATAGGGTCTTACCCGAAGGCTTACAATCTCCTATGGGAGGCAGATGTGTGGACAAGTAATCAGGGCATGATGATGAGTCCCTTAAGTGACCACCTGCTTTGGTTCAGGGCCAGAGGGACTAAATGCTGCCTTTGTTGCTCAGGCCATTAAGGAAGTGTAGAAACTTATGAGGTGAACACGCTGAGGAAGCGAATTCTAAGCAGCAGGCACAATGCATACAAAGTGTCCGAGGTGAGGAAGTAGCACTAGACTGGGAGACCTGTGTGGTTCTCCAGGGCAGTCAGGGCTGGCCGACCTGCAGGGTGTGTATGTGGCTGGTTGCCAGGTAGGACCAGAAGAACCGGCAGGAGCAAGATCATTTAGGGTCTTCGTGTACTGCACTAAAGAGTTTCAGTTTTGCTTTAGCTGCTAAGAGTACTCCTTGAAGGCTTTTAAACAGAGGAGTGGGGGGTGGGATGGGGGCTTTGGTGATAAAATTAGCTTGTGTTTCAAACCTACATCTCTTAATGAGGCTTGAAGAAAGGTCCAAGAGGGTGACAAGCTAGGGGTCTGTTGAAATGGTACAGGTGGGAAGTAAGGTTCACGCCTCATGGTAAGACTTCTGCTTTATTCATATTTATATTCTTGGTGCCCTATAGGGGACGTGGTGGAGATGTCTGGTAGGCAATTAGATATTCTGGGCAAGCAATCCAAAATGTGGGCATTATCAGCTAATAGGCTCAGTTGAACATGACAGGATTGGATGAACAAGACATAATTGGATGTAATTACCCAAGGAGCATGTAAAGAATGAAGTGTGAAATGGGTCAAAAAATTGTGGAGAATAACTAGGGTGTGTTCATATTATACCCAGGGCACATCTTAGTCATTGTACCCTTCTTTTTCCACTCTAGTTACATGCTGATCTTTTTCTAGAACAACTGTGAGGGCAGGGACTATGTCTTATTTATGGTGTCACTGCGATTGTTCACAGCGTAAGTCCTGTGTTTGGAAATAATCATGCAAGGAGAGTGTTTATAAAGAGATGTGAGATGGGTCAGAGATAAAATCCTTGCACAATTCCAGAAAGCGCCACTCATACGTCTGAGTAGTTGGGTCTCACTGTGAATGGTGCCTCTCGGAGCTCTGCTCCAGCTGTCCCTGCTCAACTGGTCGCAGCAGCTATCATGGTACCTGAGATATGGTGAGTGTTCAGCATGTTTGTTGAATGAATGAGTGAATGACACAACATCTAATGAGTGGCCAGAGAAAGAAAGATCTAGCAAAAGAAAGTAAGAAGTATAGGTCTCTAGGGAAAAAGGATAAACCGGGGGGAATCCGGTCATGGAAATGCAAGGAAGAAAGAGTTTCAATAATGAGAGAGAGTGCCAAATGCTACAGAGAGGTCAATTAATTAGGGATGGCAGAGTCACCACTGGCAATTAGGAGTCATTGGTGTCTAAAATAGCTTGAGCGGTGTGTAGGGGAGGCAGGGGGCAAATTCCATTCCACTCAGGTGGGAATGAGAAAAGGGATGAGGAGACAGTCAGTGTAGACAGGTCCTTAAGAGGCTGGGTTTGTAAAGGGAAGAAAGTAATCGGGGACAGCTGAGAGGGCGGCAGGGGTGAAGGGGGTTTTCTTCCCTTGTCTTCAGTTCTCTTCCTTTCTTTCCTCTCTCACATTCCTCCTTCCTGCTTTCAAGGTGACAGATACTTGAGGAAATTTATAGGCTAAAGGTCTAGGTTCAAAATATAGAATCTAGGAGAGGGGAGGCTAACCTGAGAAATTAAATATGAAAAGAAGCATCTTTCTCTGCCAAAGGAACAAAAGGGATGAAAGATGCATGTGGATAGGAATGGACCAGAGGAATGAGCTGAAGGGAAAAAATGGAATAAAAACAGCTCACATTTTCTCTATAAAATAGAATTGGCATTTCGGGGGCACTTTTTATGTTCTAAGCATCATTAAAACTACTTTCATATGTTAACTCTCTGAGTTCTAGCAACAGTCATGTGAGGATGGAGTTATTATCCTAATGTTATAAACAAGGCCACGGCAGCCCAAATGGACAAAGCATCTTGCTGAGGTTGAACAGCTGCTCAGGGGCAGGACCAGGATGCCTTTAAAGCTGTTCACCAGCTGGTGTGGGGTACATAGAGGACTTAAGATTTTGAAGAAGCAATATGCAAATGGAACAGTACAAATATTATTGCTGAGTCACTCCAAGCACTTAGTTTGTGCTGGAAATCATAATTGTGCCATTAATTTGCAAGGTTGAGAGATCTGCTGTAGCAAAACTTGCCTTACCAGTTACAGGAACGGAAATGTTTGAATGGTCTGGATTGATTCAAAATTGGGGATTGGTGGCTTGGAAGGAGTGGGGGTGTCAGAAAGAGAGCAAGTGATATGATGGAGAAGGAGCTGTAGCCTCTAAAAAGGAGGCAAGCTGAGGGAATGGGAGAAAATGGAGAGGCCAGGGGCCTGGGAGCTCAGGGAGGTTGGAAACCAGGGGCAGGAGGAGTTAGGGAATTGTGGAGGATAGAAGGTTGGGGTTTGGGAGGGATACTGACATCTCACAACAACCCTAGATTTCAGAAGTGAGGATTGGCACGGGTGATGATTGGTTGATGGCTTTGGGCGCACGTGGCTGAAATTGAATGGAGGTGAATCTTATGGGATATGATGAGGTCAAGGGTGAGGCTGAGATTGGCAGAGATGTTGGCACATGTTGAGTAGACCCTGTCTCTTGTTGGAGGATGGTGCCCGGTAGCCCTAAGGACTGGTCTGGACTTTAGAAAGCTACAACCCAAGTCTGGTATGGGTCTATCTAGGGAAAGATACAAAAGGTTAGCTGATCTCAGTAGAACATTGTCAGAAAAATGGTTGGATAGCTTCTATTTTGCACTGTAGTTTTTGAAGAAATAACTTACAAATACCAGTTGGCAAAACAACAGTTTTCACAAGCAACTTCAGATGCTTTAACCAAATCGTCTTTATCGGCCTGGAAAGAAAGGATTTTGTGCTCTGATGAAACCTCCTCTCCCTCTTCCCTCTCCCTCCTGTTTCTCTTCTCTGGGAGTGTCCAGCACTCTGTGGGCGGAGAAGCAACTGAGGATCATCAGGCTTCCAGCTGTTGAGCTTTGTTGTGATTTGTGGGGGTGGGGGTCATGGGAGAGGGGCCAGAAACTTGAGTGGGGCTCAGTGTGGTGTCTTTGCTTCTATAGTTAGCCATGTGATGGGAACCAGCAATACGCGCTCCCTTTGTACAGCTGTGCATACCACGGTCGGCTTTGCTCTTCTGCCCACTCAGGGTTTTAGGAAATCAAAATGAGATCTGAGGTGAGCTTAGAAGCTGCACATGTGAAGATATGGAGCTTCGGCCCAGGGACAGAATGTGTGTCCCAGGCCTACGCAAGTGGCCCATGCAGATAATGAATCAGGTAGGCTGTTCTGGGGTGTAAGGAACAGAAACTCCAACCTGGACTGGCTTCACTGGTGAGGAAAAGGATTTCTTCATTTAGCAGAATGTCCCGGGCTCTGGCTTTACTTCTCTGAGATTCTCTTGGCTCTGTCCCTACCATGTGTTCTTTTCATTCTCAACCTGATTGCCCTCCTGGTCCCCAGATGGCTACGGTTGTTCGAAGGGTCCCACGGAGATAGGAAACATCCAGTGGAGGGAGAGAAGCGGCGTCTTCGTGTCTTCTCAGGAGTGAGCCAATCTTTCCCAGAAGCTTCCTTGTCCTTGGCAAAGATGGGGTCACTGCCCTTTCCTTAAATCAGTCCATGACTGGCAGGCCCAACAGGCTTGCTGTAATTCTTGATTAACCAATTGGGGTGGACTGGATGTTGGGAATCACGTCCGTGATAGAGAGAAGGCTGGAGGCCATTGTTATAAAATTCCAGGCTTTTCAAGGGGAAGGAGCCTCGGATGTAGGCGGTCGAGCCCCACTCCTGCATGTGCTAGCACTATGAACTCGGACACATTACCAACTTCGGTGAGCGTCGGTTTTCTCTGAGAGGATCATCGTGAGAGTTGAAAACACTATATAAACTTTAAGGAGCTAATTTTTCATTTAATAATGGTGATGATGATGATACGAATAACAGTTCCATTTACTGAGCACTTACGTGTTCCAGACACTTGTTACAGGCTTTAATGCATTTTCTGTATTACTCACTAAACACATATTAAGCAACCATCATACTCGAGGCATTCTACTAAATGCTTTATTTCTGATCTCTACTAAGCTGCGATCTGGAACAGTAAGGCTAGAGACAGAGAAGGAGGTCGTGCTCAGGTTCACCTATGGGTTTCGGGGGTTTGGGCCATGTGACTGGGTAGAGGCAGTTGGCTGTGGGGCCTCTGCCAATGGCTCGTTGTCTGCCTCCGATGGTCTTTCGCTAACTAACTATTGCAGGGCTCACTGCACTAGGGATTTGCAACCCCCACGTGTACACGTACTTTTAGAATACTTGATGCTTTTCTTCTCCCTGTTCCTTTATTTCCCAAATACAAGATTTTTGCAAATTTATGCTTTTGAAATAGTAGAGGGATTTACAAATGTTTATTGGATGCTTGTCTGTATTGTCTCCCCTGAGCCCCATGAAGAAGTCAGGCCTGAATTTGCATCTGTATTGAGGCTTAGTGGTCATGAGGTCCATCAGGTAAAGAAGGTGGGTGGTAGGGGGTGGGGGTGTCTTTTTTTTTTTTTTTTTGATGTTGCAAATTGCCCTGCTTTGCACATCCTTGTGAAGTGAACTTCTCCCATATTTTGGTTTCTATCCGTAAGATAGTTTCCCTGAAGGAGAATCTAGGTCAAAGTGTTTGAAACTTTTTATATGGATTGCCTGATTGGCTCCTGGAAAGTTTTTGGATGGTGAAAAGGACACACTTGTAGTGTTATTTGGGGATTAGTCATTTTCTCATTCTATGGTGTTTTATCTGCCTGGGATCATAAAATATTTCCAGAAAACCTGAACTGTTCTAATACCATCTAACTTACATTTTCCCAGGTCCCCCTTGCAATTATAATAAAAACAGTGTTTCTGTGGCTCAGCCTATATCATTTCTTCCCCTTAGTTCATAAAGTCCTGGGGAGAAACTAAACTTGTCCATCTTGATTCATCCTTTCCTTAGGGTGAGTTACTGGTCTTGAGGCTTCTTGGTCTGCATGCAAATAAACTCCTCAAAGGTCTATCTTTGATACACATCTGCTTTTTATTCATAGTTCTGGCCTCATGCTGGGACCTCTGCTCTACTCTTAGTATGCAAGGGGCCCCAGGGTGGCTCGGTTGGTTAAGCAACTGCCTTCAGCTCAGATCATGATCCCAAGGTCCTGGGATCGAGCCTGGCATTGGGCTCCCTGCTCCCAGGGGAGCCTGCTTCTCCCTCTCCCTCTGCCTGCCACTCCCCCGCTTGTGCTCTCATTCTCTCTGTCAAATAAATAAATAAAATCTTAAAAAAAAGACAATACGCGAGTAAGTTGATGGGGACAATGAAGGGAGGTATGCTGGGTTTTTTGCTGATGCAGTACGAATATGGAGTATCTGTTTTGGCGTTGTGGTGGAAATACAAAGACTTGAATTCATATGACTTGACTTCCCATGTAATTCTCTC
The DNA here is from genome assembly GCF_011800145.1 of Mirounga leonina. Taxonomy (NCBI): domain Eukaryota; kingdom Metazoa; phylum Chordata; class Mammalia; order Carnivora; family Phocidae; genus Mirounga; species Mirounga leonina. The sequence goes on along the minus strand of NW_023270265.1, from coordinate 17,713,351 downwards.
AACAGTTCCTAAAAAATATTTCTCCCCAATTCTTCCGACCCCACCAGATATATTGATGAATGAAGCTATGTGAGCAATAGAAAGAGGAAGGAACTGTCACTATTCTTAAATGGATTTTTTAAAAATGGTAGTTGCAACCATAGTGTATACAATACAAATTATATTTATATTTTGTCCTTTGTACATTTCCTCAGCAAATTTTAAACACAAGTGTGTCAAGTGGGATAATAGGAAAAAGCAAGAGTGGGACCCTGGAGGGGACCATCAACAGACCACACAGTGTGACCAGGACTGGGGGTGGGGGGACACAGTGCTGTGGCAACAGCTAAATTGTTTGGGGGAGGGCCCAGTACCACCCCGTGCAGCAGGTAGGAACTGGAGACCCCGGAGGCCACTCCTACTGGGTTACACAGCAAGTCAGTGGGAAAGCCTGTATTTCTACTCAGGTCTTTCTACATTCGAATGGCACCTTCTTTATTTGCTTCTTTTTCCAGATTTGAATGTTTCAAAATTACCTCTAAAATAATCAGACTTTATAGAAGGGAACAAAAGGGCCTACTGTTTCCCCCACTTTCTCACATCTGAGGTTTACATTATTTTTTTTAATAAGAGTCTTTTTTTTTTTTAAGATTTTATTTGCTTATTTGACAGACAGAGGGAACACAAGCAGGCAGAGGGAGAGGGAGATGCAGGCTCCCCACCGAGCAGGGAGCCCGATGCGGGGCTCAATCCCAGGACCCTGAGACCATGACCTGAGTCAAAGGCAGACGCTCAACCAACTGAGCCACCCAGGCGCCCTTACATTATTTTTTAATATTTTATTTTAATTCCAGTATAGTTAACATACAGTGTCATATTAGTTTCAGGTGTACAGTATGGTGATTCAACGCTTCCATACCTGGTGCTCATCCTCCTGAAGCCCCATCACCTATGCCCCCATCCCGCCACCCCCTGCCCTCTGGTGACCATCAGTGTGTTCTCTAGAGTTAACAGTCTGTTTCTTAGCTTGCCTCTCCCCTTTTTCCCCCTTGTTCTCCTTTGTTTTGTTTCTTAAATTCTATATGTGAGTGAATCAGGTTTACATTTTATATCATCTCTCCCTTCTACCAATAGGATTTTTGTTTTGAATTTCTAAAAAATGGCTCTTAAACATTTGAAGTTTTCTTGAATTAGGCTTTGGCAAAAACCGTTTGCCTATCATGGATTCAGAGGTTTCCTGACCCTTATTGGAAATGTCAGATTGGCCACAAAACTCTTGTAACTTGGACAGAATGTTAACCCAAAAGAAGGGCTACAATTCAAATGGGAAACTACAGTGCCACTTAGTTCCTGTGGGTTGCTGAACAACATGAGGGGACTTGAAACAATCACTCCCCATCTTCCTGTCCAGGTGGAGTTCAGTTTGGAGAACCTCCCAATGGTGAAGGCTAGGCACTGAGCTAAAATTTCCCTTTCCGGCTTGAATCAATCAATTTGCCCTGAAAACAAGTTTAAAGGAGTTTATAATCGAGTAGGAAACAAGGTAGGCATTCACCTTGCCAGGTTAAAGCAGGGTGCTAAGCAAATAACTTGTGGAAACAAGATCACAGAGAGAATACATATATGCCTACAAGAAATCTTAATCAGTTATTTACAGTCTCCATTTACAAGTAAATGATCGGTCATGGCACTTATACCAGGGGTTTGCAAAATCCCCCGTCTTGGGGAGCTCAAGCGTGAAGTAGCCGAGTTGTGATCTAATAGGGAGGGACTGGGCTTTTGCCAAATTGAGAACATTCTGTCACCATTGGACAGATAACTTCGATTCTTTTTTTTTTTTTTTGAGATTTTTATTTATTTGACAGAGAGAGACAGCCAGAGAGGAAACACAAGCAGGGGGAGTGGGAGAGGGAGAAGCAGGCTCCCCGCTGAGCAGGGAGCCCGATGCGGGGCTCAATCCCAGGACCCTGGGGTCATGACCTGAGCCGAAGGCAGCCGCTCAACTGACTGAGCCACCCAGGCGCCCCTTCGATTCTGTTTTTAGTGCCAGGGATGCATCAGCTGACAGAACCAACAAAAATCCCTGCCCTCCTGGCGTTTACAGTCTGATTTGTCGCTGCCTTGGAAAACAAATGACTAAGCCAGTTAGAATGATCTGTAGAGCAAAAGTAGATGAGTCAGACACACTGGTGTATTCCTGTAATAAACTGCACAGATTTCAACTTTGTTCGTTTTGAGACCTTTTTCACATAGCCAGTGTTTCCGGGTAAGTGAGAGGACTGTAATTACAATATAAGTTGAGGTGGCTTCTTTTTGGCATTCTGCTGGTTTTGTTGCCTTAATTTGCCAAATAACCTTAATTATAAAATATTATTGGCCCTACAGGGCAGCCCCTGTAAATAAACCCCCTGGTTTGTTTCGTTCTAGTTTTGCTGTTTTATGGAAAATAGAGCATTGCGAACAATTCCGTCTGTCCTTGTGCTGATTGTGACGACTAATTGATGATGACTTGGCGCAGATTCTGAGCACCCCAGCGGACGGGTTCCCTGGCTCGGGGGCTCCCCTGGGCTGGGAGCTCCCCCGCACCCCCGAGCCCCCTCCCCCATGGAGCAGTGCTCTTGCGGGCCTGCTTGTCTGTCCAGCAGTGTGACTCTGATGAGGTCACTAGAATAACAAGCCTGGGAGCTTGGACCTAGGAAGCCATGTGCCTTTTCTTTGAGCTTCTTGTGGGAAAATGGGGATCGGAAGCATCTGTGACTGCACTTATCTCATTTTCGCAAACAGGATTTCTGCTGGGCCTGCAAAGTGAGGCCAAATTGATAGTTTTGAAGAAAGAAAATGCTGGCCACTCGCTGGGATTAGACTCCTCTGTTCTGTTCAGCCTTCAGCGCCTGGGAGACTGTCTTTAGCAACTGAACGGGTATTGGGGATGTCAATGTTGGTGGCCCGGATTCCTGTCTCTGGAGATGCTTGGCGTGTGTATGCTCGGAGCTTCTGCTTCTCTTGCACATCAGAGGTGCTGCGCTGAGCCGGGAGGCAGAGATCTGCCCAGCCAGGGTCTCAGCATTCCCGACCTGGGGCATTTTCCCCTGGAAGGACCTGTGAGTCCTGATGGCCACACGTCTTACAGAAGTGTCTTGGGTGGTCCTAGTGAATCTGTGCACCCTCAAGGGAACACATCACCCACTGAAATTGTGGCCAAACATCTCATGGACACCTCTACATCTACACAAAGTCCAGTGGGCACTCTAGGAGCCCCGTGTTTGTGTCTCCCCTTCATATGCTGAAGCTCCAACCCGCAGCGGGATGTTATTAGAAGGTGGGGCCTTTGAGGTTCAAGTTTAAATGAGGTTATGAGGGTGGAGCCCCATGATGGGATTAGTGTCCTTAGAGGAAGAGGAAGAGAAGAGCTGAGGAGAGGCCTTGTGAGCACACAGCCAGAAGGTGGTCCTCTGCAAGTCATGGAGAGAGCCCTCACCAGCGCCCCACTGGGCTGGCACTCTGATCCCCCCCTTCCAACTTCCAGAATTGCAGCAAAATAAATGCCTATTGTTTCAGCCACCTCAGACAGTGGTATTTTGTTAGGACAGCCCGAGTGGACTAGGACAGGCTTAGTGCCTCTTCTTAGGGTCTTACCTGATCTGTCAGTAGGGTTGATAATGTTGTTCCTTTCTTTTTTGACCTCTGACCCCGTGCTCGCCTGGATTTACCTTTACCTTTCTCAAGTTCCTTGCAGCCTCTGCTTCTTCTACCCCTCCCTGAAAGATTAGGATTCCTCCAAGTCCTACTCTCTCTTCTCTTCCGCCCACTGTCAGAACACCTGGCTCCTCTCATTGGGGTCTGCGGACCACCAGAGGCCTCCCTTGTGAGTTTATCAGAAATTCACCTCTCAGGCCCTACCGCAGACCTGCTGAATCTGAATCTGCCATTAACAGGTCACCCACAGAAGGCTGAAAGGCCTATTCTTCAACATCTCAGTGGCCAGTGGTGTGCCCTGACACCAAATGTAGGTCCTGATACCAGATCTCTCTCCTGGGCTCTAGACCAGTTTATCCAACAGAGCCCCTGGTCTGGCAACTTCAGGGTCCCACAGCGATATCGAACTTTGCCAGGTCTAGAGTTTTATTCCTTTTTTCCCAAATACGCTCCTCTTCCTTTGGGCAACCAATAGAAGATAGGGGTTCTCCAGAAACTTCTACTTTAGAACTCCCATTTAACCTCGTACTCCTGGTTAAATGGTTTCTTTGGGGTTAGGAGAGCTAACAGCCAGGCAGTATGCTCCAATCTGGCTGACCTGTTGTTTAGCTCGCCTCTCTTCTGACTGATCGGTGCCGCTAATTGCCTTTTATTAAATATTTTGAATATTGTTCATGGTGTCATGTTCAATTAGTAACTTGTCGAACTTTTTTCCTCTGTAGTAAGTTTGAAAGTGCACAGGTACTAAATAAATATTTTAAATTAGTATCATTCATTATATTTGTTATTAACTATAATATATTAAAGGTACTAGCACTTAATAAATATTTTTGATGGTTAGCAAGTAAGAGGTTCTTTGCCTGAAGTGCAAGATTTTCAGCATATTTGTGAATGACCATTGCTATCCCAAAGGAAGGTGCACTGGGAATGTAGTGTGACCTGATGTGTCACATGATTGAATCCTACAACATCTGTGCAACAACAGAGGATTGGTGACATCAATTATAGCTCATTCATATAAACGCTTTGCAGCTATTAGAATGATCAGAGTACATTTACTAACATTCATGGTATCAGCCTAAATGAAAAGAACAAATTACAGAAAAAAGTGATTATAGTTTGGGATTTTTTTGAAGTGTGGTGAAATATATATAAGGTGCAATTTACCATTTTAACCATTTTAAGAGTTACTTTCTTCCTAGTCTGTGAATTACATATTCTGTAATTTTCCAAAGAATTTCAAGGCTCATTCATCACAAGAGTCTGGGACATTAAGTACATTTGTATTGTTGTGCAACTATCCCCACCATCCCTCTCTAGCACTTTTTTTTTTATCATTTCAAACTGGAACTCCATACCCATTGAACAATAATTCCCCATTCTTTGTCCATCCAGCCCCTGGCAACCACCATTCTTTCTGTTTCTATGAATTTGACTATTCTAAATACCTCACATAAGTGGAAGCATATAAAATTTGTCCCTTTGTGACTGGCTTATTTCACTTAGCATAATGTTTGCAGATTCATCCATGCTGAAATGTGTCAGAACTTTTTAAGGCTGAATAATATTCCATTGTGTATATATACCACATCTTATTTCTTCATTCATCTGGACACTTGAGTTGCTTCTACCTTCTGGCTATTGTGAATAATGCTGCTATGAATATGGATGTATAAATATCTGTTTGAATCCCTGCTTTCACTTCTTTGGGGTATACACCCAGCAGTGGAATTGGTCGATCACATGATAATTCTATTTTAAATTTTTTGTAGAACCACCGTATCATTTTCCTGTGGAGGCTGCACCATTTTACATTCCCACCAGCAACACACAAGCGTTCCAGTTTCTCTGCGTCCTGGCTAGCACTTGTTATTCTCTGGTTTTGTTTTTTTGTTTTTTATGATAATCATTGTGATGGATGTGAAGTCTCAGTTTTGTTTTTAAAAAGATGTATTTACCTACGATATGATATAAAAAACATTTCTTCAAAGGATTTACTCCAAATAAAAGCAGTGCCTTTTGGGTGGCAGGATGTAGATGATTTTTATTACTGTCCTTTTGCTCTATTCTCTCCTTTTTCTGCATTGAGGATGTATGATATGTGTATTTAAAAACGCCTGAAGCTCAGTCAAGCTATATGAATTCAGGTGTTGGCAGTAACTCCTGTTTGCCTCCGGCTGTGCGGCCTTCACGTGGGCCTCCTACTTGCTGATTTTGGACTTGGCATCGCCACTGTCATGCGGCCACTCTTCACGTTGAGGCCGTCCACGGACGCTCCCACGCTCGAGGCCTGGCTGCCCCTCGTTCCTTTGCCCGGTGAAGCAGCACCAGGCTCTCTTGGCAGGAAACTATTACAACCAGGTCTCAGCATATGGCTTTCTGCTGCCCTAGACCACCTTCCTCCCCCAGTTGGATTTTTAGCACAAAGAAATCTCCTTTTTGGGTTATGTTTGCTCAGCAAGATTTTGGCTGGTCATCTTAGTTGATTACAAATGAAAGGGAAAGTTACTTTCTTCCTAGTCTGTGAATTACATATTCTGTAATTTTCCAAAGAATTTCAAGGCTCATTCATCAGGAGAGTCTGTGTCAGCTTCAAAAGCAGGAAGGACTGCCTATGAACCAGTCCAGAAGGAGCCAAAAGAAATCCTTTCACGGAGCAAGCGACTACATTTATGCAAAGAAGAGTTGTCCGGTTTACAGTAATAGAATTCATTCCTTTCTTTTTTTAATTACTATATTGAGTCATGTGCAGGCCGAAAGGGTGGCTTTTCTGCTTGTTTTTGAGGGATTGGGAGGGCACGGGAGACAGGTGTTAAGGGGAGGCTTCGGCGAAGGCTCTCTGTACTTGTGATTGGGTGTTTTAATCCATTATCTGCGACCTTTGGTGGGAACCTTTTCTTGGTGGTTTTGTTTGTTTGTTTGTTTGTTTAAGATTTTATTTATTTATTTATTAGAGAGCGAGCAAGAGAGAAACAGCATGAGAGAGGAGAGGGTCAGAGGGAGAAGCAGGCTCCCCACTGAGCTGGGAGCCCGATGTGGGACTCGATCCCAGGACCCTGGGATCATGACCTGAGCTGAAGGCAGTTGCTTAACCAACTGAGCCACCCAGGCACCCTTGGTGGTTTTGTTTTGACGTGATGATTCTAGCTGCCTAGTCGGAAGCAAAGTGAAGACACTGTGGAACGGTCCAAACTTGAGCCGTGAGCCCGGGCGCTGGTTTCCTGCACATGTGAGAAAGACTGGTAAGATCTGACGACTAAGGCTGGGGCCTCGGAGACATGGAAGGAGTTGGAGCTGAGGACAAATCACGTATCGGGAGGCACAAGAGCAATTCCACGTCCTCATCCTGTTCCTTCTGGAGAAGGCATCACGGTTCCTTTTGTCTCAACGTTTCTTCCTGCGCCCAGATTTCTCACCGACGTCTCAAAAGAGAAGCAGTCGATGGCTTTGGGTTTGGCGCCGGCCCCCTTCCTCCCTCATTTCTGGCCTCCCAGCACGCTGGCTCCTCCTCCTCTGGGCCCGCTATTGCTCTCTGTCGCCGTAGCCCCACCCGGCACAGGCCTCGACGGCCCACCTCGCCTGGGGCAGCTGCAGACTCCGCTGTAGGTGCTCTTCCTGCCCGCAGTCTGACTGTGGGCCCAGCTTCTCGGGTTGCACTGAGCACCCCCACCCGCGACACTTCCGGCCCCGTGGTCTTGCCCAGTGACTGCCTCTGACTCATCCGCTTGTGCCCCTTCCTTCTTCAGGCATGCACTGGCAGTTCCCTCCCGTCTTTCCCCGCAGGGTCCCACCACCTCCTGTCCAGTCTGTTCATCACCCTGTGCCTCGGCTCAGAGAAGGCAGCCAGCCATTGGGAGAGGTCCTTCACAGGCTGGGGTGGGGAGACGGGGAGGGGACTTTGCAGGGAGCTGTTATCATTCTAGGTGGCACTGGGATGGCAACTATGGATGTGAGAGGACGTTCCATTAGCGGTTCGTGAGTTTTCTCCTTACCAAAGTGAGTCACCACCTCATTTTAAAATCTTCAAATAAAAACAAGGCCATATTTACATAATGAGGTTGATCAAGGACCTACCACTTCTGTAAGACATAGTTAATATAAAAAGAAAGTAATGAAAAAAAAGAGGCCAGTTACATGAGAAATAAGTCGTTTTGACGTATTTGTAATTTAGTAAGATTTGTTATTCAAAGAGAGGGTTGCGTGATCCTTTTTTTTTTTTTTTTTTATCCCTTTTAAAGCCTGTTGTTTTGAATGATGTGGGGCTGCTTTTGAGAACATTCACTGGAGAGAAATGAACTTAGTGCTTGTCTGTTTTGACAAGGTACTTCTTACCGAATAGGAACCCCTTGACCCTGACCTCAGATTGTAATTTTGATTGTGGGTAGAACACGCGTTTCCTCTGAGCTTTGCCAGGCACTGTTTCTCATTTTTAAAATTTTTGCTACAGAGGTAAGAGAGAGTTGACTGCTGGCTTCTTTGGACAGATGGAGGTCTAATGGATATGAAGTTGGGGAATTCCTGATCCTCTGCCAAATTAATATTTATAAGCATTGTGTTGGTCTCAGTCTGTGGCAACCAATGTGATTTGGCAGCTGGAAACTTTATGCTCTTTATGGAATGGGTATTGACTTTATTGATGCCTGGCAAGGGCATAGCCAAGATGAGTGATGTTTATTTGCTTCTGTAATCCCAAGGGCTCAAGGCACTTGACACATTTTTTTTTTTAAGATTTTTTTTTTTATTTATTCATTTGAGACACAGAGATACAGAGACAGAGAGCATGAGCAGGGAGAGAGGCAGAGGGAGAGGGAGAAGCAGGCTCCTCGCTGAGCCAGGAGCCCGATGTGGGGCTCAATCCCAGGACTCTGGGATCATGACCTGAGCCGAAGGCAGACGCTTAACCGACTGAGCCACTCAGGCGCCCCGGCACTTGACACATTTTTGATAGCCCTCCAGTGCCTGGTTCCAAAATACTGCAAACCCCTGGGTAAGATGCTGAATTCTCAGGAGCATTGCCCGTCAGCTGGTGAACGCATGCAGGATCCAGTTCTCAGTCGTACCAGGAATATTTCTGCGGGCTTCCCTCCTGTCTGAATTCCAGCATCAGATGGTGGTTGTGCGGCCTGTATACTCCCCTCACTCCTCTCATGCAGGGCTTTTCAGCAGTTGTGAATCTGTGAGTAGCCAACCTATATAACTGAAATGAAAAGCACCACTGTAAGGATCAGATTGTCTTCTATTTATGAGACAATCTTTCATTTTCAATAAATATTTGTTGGGGGCTTGCTAAATGTTAAACTTGTTCTAGGTGCTGGGAACCCAGCAGCATTTAAATAAAATAGGCAAGATTCCCTCCCTCATGGAGCTTATAGTTTTGTCATGAAGGCAAATAATAAACAATTAAATTAATAAATGAGACTTCAAATAGTGGTAGCTATAAGGAAATGAAAAAGCCTAATTAGTTAGAGAGTTACTAAGGGGTTGGGGAGGTTAGCGAACATCGTAAATTATTATGGTGGGGAAGGGCTATCTTAGAAAGAGGCATCTGACCTTAGATCTGGATGACAAGAAGGAGTCATCTATGTGAAGATGCGGAATGAGGGAGCTTTCTAAGCATGAAGGGGCTTTCAAGGCATGAAGGGGCAAGTGCAAAGGCCATGAGGCAGAAATGAATTTGGCAAGTTCAGAGAACAGAAAGAAGGCATAGGACGCTACTTCTCCATGACTGAGGGGAGGAGTAGTAGAAGGTAACATTTGAAGATTTGAAAAGGGTCATATCATTCAAGGTCTTATGAATTATAAGGAGGTTAGGTTGTAGTCTCAGGGCATGGGGGAAACCATTAGAGAGTTTTAAGCAGGGGAGTGATATGATCTGATAAATAGTGCTGCCTACTACCCGACTTTGCATTTCTAGTCCATAGTCTTTCCTTTTTGTATCCTGACTTTTTAATATATAACATTCTAGAGGTTTTATAAATATGTTATATATATTTGGTAAAAATGGGGTAGGTCATGCTTAGTTTTATAACAATTCATTCACATATCTATATATCTGGAATAACTTTCCTTGTCAGTAATTATACTTCAGCCCATTGTATATAAATGAGAGATCATAGCTAATGTAATTAACCTCAATCAATTGAACTAGTAAATGTTACGGTCTTTATTTTTACTGTTATAGAAGTAATGCTTGTTTCTTGTTATATTTTTTGTTTGTTTTTTTGTTTTTTTTTCTTGTTATATTTTTAAGTAGTACAGAATTAGATAAAATAAAAAATTGTACCTCTTTCTAACTTTATCTTATGTAATCTGAGTGCCCTTATAATTTACAATTTGGAAAGAATAAATACATAGTTAACATGCGTACATAAAGTATGGTTTTGACCTCAATAAGAAAATGTTATTTTATATATTATTAGAAAGAGTGTTCTTTAATTAAGAGAAACATGCTCTTTTTTTTTAAGATTTTATTTATTTGAGAGAGAGAGCGGGGGGGAGGGGCAGAGGGAGAGGGAGAAGCAGACTCCCTGCTGAGTGTGCAGCCTGTGGGGCTCAATCCCACAACCCCAAGATCACAACCAGAGTCGAAGTCAGACGCTCAAGCGGTTGAATCACCCAGGCACCCCAAGAGAAACATGCTCTTAATGAAATCATTTTGGGTTTTCTTTTTCTTTCTGATGTCTATACCTTCTAATTCTTACATCAGTAATTGCACACAGGATAGCAATAGCATGTAGTAGGATGCATGCTAGATTAAGAGTCAGGAGATCTGAATTTCATTCCACTCTGCTTCTAACCCATTGTGTATGCTTGGGGAGACTGGGGCTCCTAGTCTAGGCCCCCATCTAGTGCTCGTTCCCCTGCACCATGTGGAATTCTCCCCCTGTGCTTGCCACTACCCTTGTTGCGCTGATGTGCTTTCCAACTTCAGCTAAAAAGACCTGGTCTTTGAGTTTTCAGAAATTTGATACAAAAATGTAATATACAATAGTTTGATTTTGAATAATACACATTTCTTATTAGTATAGTTACATGTTAACTTCTGAATTTCTTTGTTTTTACCTGTGTTCTTTAAGAGTACGTACATAAAAGCAAAGAAGCTGGATATTCTCCTTGGCCCAAGGAGAGCGTGTTTATCGATGTGGCGCATGACCAGATAGGATGATTCTGAGTAGACACAGCACGTGGATCTAGTAGTCCCCCTGTGTCCTTGGGGGATGCATTCCAAGATCCCCAGCAGATGCCTGAAGCCAGGGATAATACTGAACCCTATTTATACTATGTATAAGGTGCCCCTCTCATATTTTTAATTCCAAGAGGTTTTTTTTAGTTTCCGAATGTTTCTTTATTATAGCCTCCTTTTCCCATTTCACTTACGAGCTGTCTTTTCTTTATGTCTCTGAGGATAACTATAGTGGTTTTAAAATTTTTTTTCTTTAGGGGCTCCTGGGTGGCTCAGTCGGTTGGGCATCTGCCTTTGGCTCAGGTCATGGTCCCAGGGTCCTGGGATTGAGCCCCACATTGGGCTCTCTGTTCAGCTGGGAGCCTGCTTCTCCCTCCCCCTCTGCTAGTCCCCCTGCTTGTGCTTTCTCTCTCTCTGTCAAGTAAATAAATAAAAATCTTAAAAATTTTTCTTTCATGTCCTTGTCTTTTTCTTTTATGCTCTGAATTGTCCTTATTGCCTCTGAATTCATTACCCCCCCCTCTACTCCTGAATCCTCCATCCCAGCTCTTATATTAGAGGCTTTTAATTAGCTGGTGATCTTTGGTTGTCTATTCATTTAGGAATGAGACACTAGGAAGCTGATTAGGAGGGGAGGACTTGTGAATTGTCAGCTGCATTGTGATGAGCAGTTTTGTTGGATTAGTTCCTGCATCTCCCAAGTGACAATGCCTTTTTTCTCAATGTGGTCAGTTCCTCCAAGGATATATCTTCGTCTTCTGCCTGGAGGTTAGAAGACTGGCTGCTAGTCAAATAGGGCCAGGGTGTTTTACCATTCAGCATGATTTTTATTTAATCTGCTTGTGTTCACGTGGTGCCCCCCCCCCATTCTGACTCTATCTGCTATCCCCAGTAACATAGTGTGCAGCGTTTCCACAGAGTAAAATCTAGTTTTTTTCCAGAGAGGGGATGGCTAATGGTCTAGGGGGCAAGAACTTTTAAAGACTTTCCTTTCCATTAATGCTCTATTTTTAACCCCATCCCATACTCACTGCCTTTAGAAACCTCTGTTCCTTCATTCCTGACACTTACTGGGATTCTGAGGTTGGCTTACTTCTTACTGTATTCCTTCCCTGTTGGATTAACTTTCAGTTCCCTGTGTGCTGCGTTGTATACCATCTGTCCGTTCACTTTCAGCTTCCCAAACGTGGCTTGCATCTTTTACCTGCTGCCCCCTTCTCTCCTGTGCCCTTTATTTTTGTGGCTTCTTTCTTTTTTGTTTCTTCACGATTAGTGGTGTTTTAGGAGAGAGTAGATATAAGCATGTATGTTCAATCTGCTATATTAAAGTGGAAGCTGAATGTACCACAATTTATCCAGCTGATTCTCTGCTAATGAAAACTTATTCCAGTGTGTTTTTAGTTCTAACTAATGCTGATGTGCCCTTATACAAACATATCTGCACATATGGGGGGGGGGGCGTTTCTGTATGATATGCCTAAACTAAAGTTCAGTTCAGTTAAACTTTTGATAGATACTGCCTACTATGACTCAAAAAAATTGAATTAACAAATACTATTAACAGTGTGAGACTGAACACATGTTTTTATTCATGAACCATTTCTGTGTCCTCCTTGATCCTTGACTGACAGACTTCTTTGTTGGATGGAAAACATTCTACTTAATAATTTTGGCAGACTTTCATATTAGATAAGTGAAAATTTCACTTACCTACGAAAAATCGTATTGTGTGGGTGGTTAGTTACCCACAGGAATGGAGCCAATATGATTATTTGGGTTTTCTTTATTTCACTATGTTCTTGTGGCTCATAGTACTTCAGTCTCATAGGCTTCCAGAATTTTAAGCACTAAGGGAACTGATGATTGGTGTGGTAATAGTCTGCTTTGGCAAAATTGCTTTAGTGAGAACCCTTCATTTGTCTGTTTCACGTTATAAATTCATTCTCCTGATTCTTCTACTTCTGACGTGGCTGCTAGCCCATCTGATTACATGAGTGTTTGTGCAAAAGGAGATAAAAACGTGTTTGTTTAGGCCTGTAGAACACGGGTAGTATAAGTATGTGGGATGGAGAGCCAACTGAGGAATTTGGAAGAATTTGAGAATTGGGAAGAACCACAGATGGGGAGTTTGACAGCTTTGGGTTTGCACCCTGCCTCAGCCACAAATTCCTGCGTGATCTTGGAAAATCATCTAGGTTCTGAGCCATGAATAACAATGATTACAAAAACTAGATATGATTTTTGGGTGCAAGTGACAGAAATCAAATGCAACATGACCAAAAACAAAAAATGAATTCATCGGTATACTTAACAGAGAACCCCAGGGGCAGAATTCAGACATAGCCGAATTCAAATGTTTACACAATTTCAGAAATATGTATTTCTCTCTCACTCCTTCTCTTTCCTGGGTTGACTTCATTTTAGGTGGGGGTCCCTCCAAGTAGAGATAAAAACAGCTACCAGCAAACTCTATAGATCCATTCTGGGACTTGGGAACCCTGTGTAAAGAAAGCACTCTTTCCCATTTGTTTCAGCAAATGACCCATGGCTGACTTACTAGTTGAGCTTGGCTCACAAGTCTCTGGATAAATCAGTGTCTCCAATTGGCCAGGCCTCTCCAGGAGCATGTAGGTTCCCAAGGCATGTGAACTGAGAAGGGATAGGATGCCCAAGGAGATCTACTGTTGCCCAGAGGAAGGGCCATGGGTGCTGGGCAAAAAGAGAAGCACGAGCTGACCATTACCCTTCTCTGTTTTTCTCACTAGAGGGTTGGAGGCTGAAATACAGTCATATTTTGAATTATAAGCTCCACAGTGCTATATAACCAATGTAAGGTATTCTTTTTATTCCATTTTATGGATACTCAACTATGACTAAGTAGTACAGATTAACCCACACAAATTATTTGTAGTTAATTTTTGCAAGTTCTTTTAGGTCTGGATGGGTTGTCCTCATGCTTGTTCCTAAACTGGTCTTGTCTCAGGCTACATGAGCTGAAGGATAACTTCAAGGGAAAATCAATAATAACCTTTAGTGGATAGTCTATGTATGTTTATCATCATTTATATAGAGTCTTGTTTAAAATGCCTTGGTCAATGAAATAATGATCATGATAAATTATTCTGTCTTGGTATATAACAGTTATGGCCAATGAAGATACACACAGTTTTAAAACAGTGAAATTGATCTTTTGTTTGCTCGTAAGTATGACACCAGAAACAAAAGAAGCCAGTGGGAAGACATGGTTATCATGTTAGCACAAAATGTGACAGCATTGTCCAAATAGTCCCTTTTTCTCTTGGTAAGCCATTTTGATATTATCCATGAATTGGTCTAAACTTTTCTTGAATCTGTTTATACTTAAATTGGTATTGCGTCTGGAGATGAGTTCCATAACTTTTTTGTAGGTCCTATCAATATGCCTCATTTTCTGTTGATGGTATGTGGAATGAGCACTACTTACAGAATGTAATAAAGCTGCAATTTTATTTTTCATCTCCTATTTTGCTTTAGAACTTGTTCAGTGCGGAATAGCCCTCTGCCATCTCTGAATGAAAACCTGGACAGGTACCATGGCTTTCCATTCATTCTTGGGTTATGGGTGGTCCCTTGGTCACCCCAAGTCACAAACACATTCTTGATTCAGAAATTAGAATAGCTAACTCGTGCAAATAATAAGAACATAGAATTTCATTTAATGCCAATCCTCACCTTCTCCCCCAGGCAGGGCCACTAAAAAGTTGGCTGTTTGGAGTGGGAGAAGGGGGCATGATTCTTTCCCCTTTGCCAGCCTAATGTTTCTTCCTTAGGTTGTTGTAATTTTTTTTTTTTTTTTAGCTCCTCTAGAGCCTGGCTCAAGTAGAAGAGGGGATTAGGAGAACAGGGCACAATCTTACACTTGTCAACTCTTTATCTAGTGGGTGAAGTTTGTTTGTTTGTTTGTTTTTTAGTTCTTGTTTTTTTGTTTTTTGGGTTTGTTTTTGTTGTTGGTTGGTTGGTTGGTTGGTTTTTTGCTCAACCCTTCTAGGCCAACACCTATGAGGCACGTAGTACTTCTCTTCTGGCTGGTTGCAACCTCCTTGGCTCCTGGTTCTCCAGCAGTTATGGACCTTTGGTTTTAGAGAAGCACCCCACTCCCATCCCAGCAGGAAGCCCTCCTGGACAGGACTATAATGGCTCCAGACAGCTCTTTCCTCAGCAGGGTCTGTGTCTGGCCCAGGGGAAACTCTGCTGCACTTGTTGAGTCATCTTGAGAGAGGGGGGAGTGCCAAGGTCAAAGCCGGGTATTATCAGCCACTCTTCTGACTCCCTGGGCTTGGAGTCAGATCCCCCTCCACTGTGTTTTCAAATGCAGAGTCCCAAGTAGGCCCCCCAGTGGTTTCACTGACACCTTTTTCTAAGCTTGAGGCAGGGTGGGGGCATCCCCCCATCTCTAAAAAAAAAAAAAATTGTCTTTTAAAAAAAATCCTCTTTTTGATTTCCACTCTCTCATCTCTTTTGTATTTTCAAAGCTGGGTGAGGAGCCCAAGAGCTGTGCAATGAGAATTTTGGGGGGTAAATTCTGGAGATAGTCATCTAGCCTGTCACAGTAGAATTTCACGTTTGTTTTACCTGGATGTTTCAGATGAGACTTCAACATTAACATACTTGTGGTATGATAAAAAAATATATTTGGTCTTTTTCCTGGCCCCTGGCACAGCACTCCTAAAACTCTTGGAATTTCCTGAGTGATAGGAGAATGTCTTTTGTTCTTCATAAGGAACCCCTTTTGAGCATACCTGAGTTTGTGCTGATGAGGTAGCTTAGGGTGGGGCCCCTGGTATCCTCAGGATGGGTCTGGTCACTAGAACATCATGTGATTTGGACTTTCAGCCCTACTCACTGATATTCTGGGAGGGGAGAGAAGTGGGCAGGAGATTAGGCTCTAAAACAACTCTTGAACAACAAGATTTGGAGAGCTTCCAGATTGTTGAACACATTCACATGCATGCACCTGCCAGGAAGGTGGCTCACCCCAACTCCATAGACAGAAGCTCCCAACTCAGGACCCTTCTGGACCTTGCCCTAAATACCTTTCCGTCTGGTGGTTCATCTGTATCCTTTATAATAAACTAGTAAACATAAATAAAGTGTTTTCCTGAGTTCCGTGAGCCATTCTAGCAAGTTATCAAACCTGAGGAGGGGGTTGGGGGAACCCCAGTTTCTAGCTGATCGGTCAGGTGGCCCAGAACTTGAGATGGCATCTGGAGTGGGGGCAGTCTTGTAGACTATGCCCTTTAACTTGTGGGGTCTGATGCTGACTCCGGGTTGATAGTGTCAGAATTGAAATGTGGACCTGCCATTGTGGAGGATTGTTGGAGAGTTTGGGAATCAGAGAATATTGTTTCATGTATAAGCTACCGCAATCTCTTTTGGACTTCAGGAATTGCCAGCAGGTTCTGAGATATGTTGCAAGTCCAGATTCATCATACCTACTCATCATGATATTGTAATATTCGAGCCCATCAACCTTTGATTTATTTCTTTGCCTGTTGAAGAAGAGCCCTACTTTTAAATTCCTCTTCCTATGAAGACTCTTCATGTCTTGAGACACTGTAGTCATCCACCTCTGACCCTTCTGAAATTGTTGTCTTTTTCTTGGTTTTCAGATGAACAGAGCTGTAGCATTATGGATGCTGATGTTTGATACAAGGGGAATTATATTTTTTAGTTTGTTCCTATTTCCCCTTGATGATGACCAGCAATTATATTGACTCTCTTGATCACAGGAGCACATTGAACTGATACCTTTCTAGTCAACAATAACTTTTACACCAATGACTAGTCAACAATTACTTTTACACCTTTTTTTCATCATTTCTGAAATAATAAACCTTATTGGGGCACCTGGGTGGCTCAGCCGTTAAGCGTCTGCCTTCGGCTCAGGTCATGATCCCAGGGTCCTGGGATCGAGCCCCGCATCGGGCTCCCTGCTCCGCGGGAAGCCTGCTTCTCTCTCTCCCACTCCCCCTGCTTGTGTTCCCTCTCTCGCTGTGTGTCTCTCTGTCAAATAAATAAATAAAATCTTTAAAAATAATAATAATAATAAACCTTATTATATGTTCACCTGTTTAAATACATGTAATCCAATGTTGACTCAAAAGGAAATGTATATCTGAATGATTAATATCATTTTCCTCTTAAAAGCAGCCACAGTAGGAATTTTTAAGGTCAACCTATCATTGTTCACAATATTTTGGAGCCTTGCTTTTTGAAACTACGTTAAGCCATTAGCATATTCTTCTGAATGTCATCCACAGTGGCTATTCACTCTGAGAAAGTGACTGTGATTTTTGGAAACACCAAACACTCGTTGGGAGCCACGTCTGGAGTGTGATATTGATGATCACATTGAGCAGTACTGTTTTGGTCAAAATAGTGTGTCTATAAAGGGGTGGGCCTGGTTTCCTTATTTAAATGAAAACAGTACCAAGATTAATTTTAAGGGTTTTTTTTGACAATGATCATGCCACTGATATTAATATGCCCACATTTTCTAGAGATGACTATTTAAAAGTAAAAAGCACCATCATTCTTTCTTTCCTCATGAAAGACTCCTTCTGTGAGGCTGAACAGTATCCAGTGCTGACAGGGATGAAAGCCACTCCCTAGTCACTTTTCTGACATGGCCATTTTCATTTTGACTCTTGTCACATCAAAGCTTCTACTTATCCTGATACTGTGCAGAATAATCTCAACCAGACTTTGCTGTCTCTGTCTCAGAGCCTGTATCTTGGTTCCCCGTGAGCTCTCTGTGTCCTAGGCCATAGCCTTCCTCCTTATTTCTTTTACAAGAGGGAGGTGGTCCTTTGGGAATCCATACTGCTCAGAGAAGAAACATCTCTGGATTTCTAAGGCATCTGGTGGGAAACTGTCACCCTGGTTGGTTTGTTGGTGCTCCTATCCAATGCATATGCATTACAATGACCAAATTAATTAAAACTAGATTATTTTATTATTTTTAAAGTTATTTATTTATTTATTTATTTATTTGACAGAGAGAGTGCACAAGGAGGGGGGGTGTGGGAGAGGGAGGAGCAGCCTCCCTGAGGAGCAGAGAGCCCGATGCGGGGCTCCATCCCAAGACCCCAGGATCATGACCAGAGCCGAAGGCAGCCGCCTTACTGACTGAGCCACCCAGGTACCCCAAAGCTAGATTATTTTAAAACTTCACTGAACCTCTCCCAAGTCTATCAATTTGTGGGAGAGAGGGTTTCACTGCCAAGCTCTTATTAGCACTTCTATAGGCACAGAATCAATTTGGGAAGGAAAGTGAAATTCTGCTAACCAAAATCATGGTACCATGATGCAGAGCTCCACCAACAATGAAGAGCAGGTACCCAGATCCTCTCCTGAAAGACCATCACGTATGTGAGTCCCTGAGCGCAGTGCCTGGCCCGTAGATCAATGCTCACAAAACAGTAGCTGTTGCTATTATGATGATATTCATCTACAGAATTAAAATGTACCTTTAAATACCCAATTAGTCAAATGTTATTTCCCCTTAGAGAAGCCTGGTTGCCTTGCCCAGGATGGCCATGCTCGTTCGGAGGAATCTGACCCCTCGTACAGATTGCACAGTCTGTGGCCTCCTTCCCAGCCAGCTGTGAAGGGGATTCGTGGTGGCCCCCACCAGCTATCTGAAGCACTGCCCACTGGCAGTGAAAGGGTCTGTGTGTCACCCCGTTCTTCCAGATTTCATCCTTGACTGTCTTTTGCCCTGCAGGGGTCGATTCTCTACCAGCAAGCACACACATCTCTTCTGGAACACTGTGTATTTACTGTCTTCTGACCTAGGACCTTTGACCTACCAACTGCAAAAGTAACTTTTCCTCAGAGTCACATTATCCATATGAGAAGCAAAGCTGAGGAAAAGAGAAATAAGGGATCGAGGAGGCCTCTGTTTCTGTAACACTCATTTCCTTTTCCCTCTGTTTTTAGACTTGTTTCTATTTATTTCATGTCACAGTCACATAATTTACATATGTAAATCACAAATTGCATTTGACTCTGGCTTTGACAATTTTTCTTCCCCAGAGAGATTTAATGATTTTTCTTTTGAATCCTGAGCCTCCTTCTTTGACTGAGGTGAGGGGATGCCCATTTCTCAGTCTTTGTGGACTTTTTCTTTTTTCATATATAGAAGGAGACTATATGGGGCTCTTACATGCAACCCCAGACACTCCTCGTTGCCAGGCCGTGAGGGGCTGTCCACCAGCCCTGCAAGACACGCATCATCCATCTTCGGAGACCCAAACAGCTCCTTAAGAACTCTTTCAGCTGATGGCCACAAATACTAGAGATTTCAGCCTCTGCTCTGGTTTATTTAATAAAATGACTCCAAGCTTTTGAATTTTCTGAGTCTTGTCTTTTTTTTTTTTAATCTTTCTCTCTATTTCTTTTTGTCTAGGTTGTCTCTATTGCTCCTAGACCCATAGCAATGATCTCACCCTTGGTTACAGATTTGTCTGTGATACCATCCCCCCTGCCCTGCACTGTGACTACTGCTTATCATTGGTGGGCCTGAAACCCATAGCTTGTTCATGTAGAATGCACGGTAAAAATACACTGGCGGAATGTGGACTTTGGCCAATCATCAGCCTTTTTTGCTGTGTTCTTAATTGGCTGTGTTTTTGAGAAATGAGAAGTCCAATAAATTGAATTTATATTATTTGACACTTGATTCTCAGTGAGAAATACTGGTTTAACACGTGAGTGATTAAGTAGACACAAAGCTATACTTTTCAGTCTTATAGATGATTGTTTTGATGAAATCAAAATGTTTATTTTCTCTCTTCAGATTATTCTTGTTCCAAGATTCTAAAACTATCCAATATAACTCAAGCCTTTATTTATTCTTATCCTGAAGACGTTAATTCCTTTTCCCCTTGTCCCCAGTGAGGACAATTTTGTCATAGTCAGCATTCTCTCAAAAACTTTGTCAGGGGCACCTGGGTGGCTCAGTCATTAAGCGTCTGCCTTTGGCTCAGGTCATGATCCCAGGATCCCATGATCCCGCATTGGGCTCCCTGCTCAGCGGGAAGCCTGCTTCTCCCTCTCCCACTCCCCCTGCTTATGTTCCCTCTCTCACTGTGTCTCTCTCTGTCAAATAAAAAAATAAATCTTAAAAAAAAAGTTTATCATGGGCGCCTGGGTGGCTCAGTTGGTTAAGCGACTGCCTTTGGCTCAGGTCATGATCCTGGAGTCCCGGGATCGAGTCTCGCATCCAGCTCCCTGCTCAGCAGGGAGTCTGCTTCTCCCTCTCCCGCTGCCCCCTCTTGTGCTCTTTCTCTCTCTCACTCTCTCTCTCAAATAAATAAATAAAATCTTTAAAAAAAAAAGTTTATCAAAGAAGAGGGAATGATATTCTCATGTGAACCTAAAATGCCGTAAGAATGTCACATTCTCATTCCATCCAGTGCAATTGTCCTAAGGTGGACTTTTTCATTCCCTGTTACTTACCCATCAAATATTGCAACACTTTCTAAGAGGAAAACAAACTTGAAAATTGTAGTAAAAGACCATGCTGGAATAAATATCTTTATTTTACACACATACACACACACACACACTATACCACACATATATGAAAACAATAAAAACTAAATTCTGTCAATTGAATCTTTCCATAGACAACCTTAAAATATGATTAGAAAGGTTTTCTTTCCACAGGTAGATTTCTTGTTTTCGCCCTGTTGGGAAGAAAAGACGTGAGGGGTGACCTTTATTTAATTCATGTGTGAGGAGTGGTCCCAAAGTAAAGCCTCCTCAAGTATTATTGGGAGGATAACATCTTGACAAGTTGGAATAAAGACAGCAAACATGACAAATGTATTCAATGTGAAATGTCACCTCTGTCAACTATATAAGAAACCCTGTATAAACTGATGGAAAAAAACCGCAAGTCCACACTTAGTTACAAGTCTGTAAAAATGATTTTATTACTTTTTATAAGAAGGCTTGAGTCTTCCAAGAAATTCAGAAAAGACCATTCATAATCCTACTTTCTTCACACAACTACCTTCTCTTTTTGTGCATTGCCTTCTCATCTTGTCTTTCTGCATATGTATTTTCTGTAGTTGTATTCATAGCACGTACATTTTGTGTTCTGATTGTGAGTTAGCCCAGCATCAGTGTGGATTTGGTGTCGCTACAGTCCTCATGACCATCCCTGGGAAGGGTTTTATTGGAATCCACAGCTGGGATGTGCCATCGGTGTATCTCTTAGGAAAAGTCATCAAAAGGGAAGAGAATGTGGATACAGATATTCGGTGTACAGATAATTGCCTGCAAAGAATTTCAGTGTGCATTTCAGTGTGCACTGCAAAGAAGTGAAAATTGGTTTAAATGGTCAAAAACCGTGGTATTTCTTGGAATTTTTCTTTGTCATTTTCTCTGCCACTCTCTGCCCATTATTGACCTCTTTTGTATTGTCTCTAGATCATAAAAGAAAGTTGACACAGCAATATAAAGTCATTGGGGGTCTCCTGGCCTTTTTTCCCTTTGGATGCTCTAGGAAGAGAAATACGGGTGCTTTCAGCTATGATGAAGATATTCATTTATTAATGATTTGATAATCATGTCACTATTTGAACTAGTAGCTGGCATAAGTTTAACTTAGGTAAGCATGTTTTGAGTGTGGACTGTTAATACGAGAATATTTTAATAGGAAGGAGGTGCTTTTACATGTACTTTGCCCTTTACTCCTCATGAAAGCCCTATTAGGAATTTTGAGCTCAGATGTCCACGGCAGGAGTCTGGGATTCAGAAAGCTAGGCCCTGAGTCAAGGTCATTCAGCCAGTGGTTGTCTGAGCTGAGTTTCCAAGCCAGACATGTCTGAGCCACCCCAGGTGCACTGGTGTGTGTGCTTAACAATGTGATGCAGTGTTCATACTTGTGGCAGGTTTTTTAAAAAGATTTTTATTTATTCATTTGTCAGAGAGAGAGAAAGGGAGCCCAAGCAGGGGGAACGGCAGGCAGAGGGAGAAGCAAGCTCCCCACTGAGCAAGGAGCCCGACATGGGGCTTGATCCCAGGACCCCGGGATCATGACCTGAGCCGAAGGCAGATGCTTAACTCACTGAGCCACCCAGGCACCCCTCATTTTTCTTTTAAAAATTTTTTTCTAGCTGGATTATGTTACTATTTACAACAGCATCATGGCTTAAGGGCCTCTTGTAAGCCTCCTTCTCGGAGAACTGCTCTCTCAGAACATTTTTCATACCCAGCCTCCGAACACACATACTGCTCCAGGGTGAAGTCCCTGGACAGAGAAATGTGATACGTCTTCTTTTGCAGTTTATAAAGTTTTACTTGATATAACTGTTACTCTCCCAGGCTATCTCGATATAAAAAATTATAATAATCATAGAATATTGAAATCTTAAATTCCTCACCCCTCTCCTAATGTTCATAGAGGCAGTCTATAACAATGAGAGTGATAATAGCTAACATTTATTTGAATGCTTATGCTGTGGGGAGATCCTGTGCTTCGTGATATAATATGGATTACCTCATTTCATTTTCCAAATAACTCCATGAGGCAGGAATGGGATTTGAAAAGATCAATAAAAAACACTCATCTTTTCCCTAAGTTCAAAACCAGTGTAGAGGCAGAAACAGGTATCCAACCAATGAAGATCAAAATGCCACCTTCAGTGCTCATGATACTGAGAATTGGGGAATGAGGCTTAGGATTACCAGCCAAGGAGGATTGCAATACTTTTCCCATAAAAAATACAGATTTACCTAATCGCAATCCCTGCCAGCCCCCAAACAACCACAGGCTGACTTGCAAGGGCACCTGCCCCTACTTCATCTGTAGCATGGAAGACCCGAGAAGGATGAGCTCTCTCTACTAACAGCAGATCCCAAGGGAGCGGGGGAACACAAGGAAGAGAAGGGCTGAACTGACCAAAAGTGCAGCCATATCTGTTTCTCCCAAAGTCACAAATCAGATAACCGCTTTCCTCCTGTGGAGAAAAGTCAGCGAGGAGGTCGAGAAAGGCCAGCGGCGTCACATCTCCCAGGGTGCCTGACACCTGGAATCAATGCAAAGGAGGTCTTTGTCTCCAGTTGGAGGTATTGTCCACAGGTCTGTCCTGCAGATAAGGGAACCGAGGCACTGAGACACTCAATAAGAGCTTGCAGTTTGTGAGTAGCAGAGAAGTCTAAATAGGGTCACTCTGTCAGGGACGGATGGAGCTGGGCCCGCTGTGGCAGCCTCCGACTTGGGTCAGGTACAAGACAAAGGGAAATGAAAGCGGGAAGGCAGATGTGAGAGGCACACAAGCGGAAGTGGTCAGAGTTGGCCTCACTTGTTATGAGACCTGGGGAATTGTCAAGGGGCCTCAAGAGAGTTCTAGTATGCCTAGTTGGAAAATGCTAAAAGCATTATACACGCACACATACACACACACACACACACATTGTGTTTCCAGGGGAGAAGAGCCTGGGCTTTTTTTGGACATGTGCGTTTGAGGCACCTTGTAGGCTCTTGGAAACTTGAGGAAGGTTGGCAGCAGAAACACAGGTGTGGCATTGTCCCTTTAAAAGTGATTGCTGGCTGAAATTAAGGGAGCACAAAAGTAAGAGCAGCAAAAGAGGAGGTCAGTGTCACAACTGAGTTTTGTATTTGAAATAAGCCAAAAGATTTGAGTTGATAACTCTTGTGACTTGATCTTGTTCAAAGGCAAGCCCACAATGGCTCAGGAATTGACCTCATCTTTCAATCATAGCCCTGGTGCACGACACAAGCTTGCAGCCCACACTCGTGTGCAGGATGCTTCCATCTGTCCCTCTAAGTCCACTGTCTGTCCATTTCTCCCCTGGGAGCCTGACATGCAGGAGCTGCAGTCCCTGGGTCCCCCTTGGGTCCAGCCACCGAGAGGACTCTGAAGGCATCAGGAGTGCGAGGCTGGTGTATTTATTTCCTTGGCTCTTTTACTATCTGATCCTTGTACACTGGCTCCTTTCCTTTGCCCAAGATTTTCTACGGTTAACTTTATAGAAGGTTCCAGTAGTTGCTCTCTCCCTCTGCCCTTCAGGCCCAGAGGTGGTAATATCTTCCACTGTTACTAGCCCCGGGGGACTCTACTGACCTTTGTTAGAGTTTATGAACACAGCTCACATCTTTATAAATGTCTTTGTTGAGGTCTCCCCAACTTCCTGGCCCCCACTAGGATAAATAATACACCTAGTAAACCAGAAGGAATTTATGTTCTCTAAGGCACTAGCCCTACCCGTAATAAACACAGGGGAGCTTCTAAGCTGGGGGGGTCTCTGACCTGGAAAGAGATGAGAGAATTAGTACAGAGTGTGCAAATCCACAGTACATGCAACACCGCCCATGAACAGAATAACATCTTACTCAGTTGTCAGGCTTAGTCAAATGTTTGTAAGTGCCTTAGGGATTTATAAAATAAAATAAAATGTATTTGCAAATACCATGAAATTCATTTTAACAGATGTCTTTAAATATTTTTTTTTCAAAAGATTTTATTTATTTATTTCTCAGAGAGAGAGAACACAAACAGGGGGAGCGGCAGGGAGAAGGAGAAGCAGGTTCCCTGCTGAAGCAGGAAGCCAGATGTGGGACTCGATCTCAGGACCCTGGGATCATGACCTGAGCCGAAGGCAGACGCTTAACTGACTGAGCCACCAGGCGCCCCTTTATATATTTTCTTAATCAACAAATAACACTAAAAATATAACTGTTGGCATGTTTGGCTAAGGAAATATTTTCTTTATTTACTTTTAGGAAATATTTAAAAACGTATAGAGTGAACTCACACGCGAAAAAGTTGGTTGAGAACTACTTCCAAGGCCTTTGTTGTGAAAGTTCACCAACCTTTTCTCTGGGTCCCAAACTAGGAGGGAGTAGAATGACTGGTTCAGTTCTAACTATTTCTATCAGGATGGAGACAAAGACGACCGCCCACATCTTGAAAGAATTTTTGTATAATCATTTCGAAGTTTTTCATTTCCAGAAAGAAATTCTGGTTCTCGGTCTCGCACTAAAGAGTACACCACATTCTCAGCCTTGGCAACACCTTGTCCTTTGTGTGACCTACCATGGCTCAAGCAGTGAGCAGAGTCTACAGAGCGCAAAAATAAACATCTCTAAGGGCCTGTGGAATTTGATGGCTTGTGCAGTGTGGGGCAGACAGTGGGCCGAGTGCCAGGCTCTGTAGGTGAGCCCTCCAGCAACCCGCGTGCATTTTTAGCCACTCTCTTGGTCACCAGAAAGGCCAAGCCATGATTAGAAGCTTGGGATTTTCAGCCCCGCGCCCCCCTCCCTTTTTCCGAGAGAGGAGAGGCACTGAAAATGGAGTTAATAACTGATCACGTTTATGTGAGGAAGCCTCCATAAAATCCCAGTAGTGTGGGGCTCGGGGAGCTTCCAGGTTGGTGAACACATGGAGGTGTGAGGAAAGTGTCATCCCCGGACAGGGCACGGAAGTCCTGTGGCCCTGCTCACATACCTTGCCCTACATGTCTCTGGCATCTAGATGTTCATCTGTATCTTTTATCATAGCCTTTCATAGTAAACTGGTAAACATGAGTAAGTGTTTCCCTGAGTTCTGTGAGCCGTTCTAGCAAATTAGTGGAACCCAAGGAAGAGGTCATTGGCACTGCTGAACTATTGTTTGTTTGTCAGAAGCTCAGATGATACCCTTGGCATGTGACTGCTGTCTGAAGGTGGGGGGTGAGGGACGGTCTTCTGGGACTGAGCCCTTAAACTGTGGGATCTGACACTTTCTCTGGGTAGAAGTCAGAATTGAGTCAAATTCTTGGACACCCTGCTGGTGTTCAAGAATTGCTTCTTGGTGTGCGGGTGACTTGAAGTGTCAGACGTGAAGTGTTTTGTGTGAACAGTAAAGGAGACTCACGGGAGAGAAACACATAGTAGGGAAGAACTGGATTTTCCCTCCACAGGAAGGAAAAATCCGAGTTTTCCATTACACTGGCAGTGAAGTTATGTTTGCAGGTTTGGCCTGGCCTGGGGGCAGGGCCTGGCCATGCTGGTGTACTCAGTGAGATAGGTTCACTTAAGGCTCTGTTGCCCAGATGCTGGGAAAGCTGGTTAATCTGGTTTGATAGTGGATAAAAAGAACAAAGAATGGATGGGTAATTTCTTGCCCCCATCCCTCAAGCTCCCCGGACCCCTTCCCCATGTGATTTGAGAAAACGTCCAGAACTCGAGAATTGGGGATGTCCGTTCCCTAAGTGTCTATTGAGTGCCTGTTCTCTTCCAGGCAGTGTCTGAGGGACTGAAGCATCAGGGGTCCCCCACTCTTAGGGAGCTCACACTCCGCGCAGACCTGAGTTCTGCCTGCGCTGGCTTTCAAACGCCAGTTCTCCACAACGCTGCATGACTCGAGGGGTTAACTGCTAGCCGACTGAAATATCGGACTGGTTGCCTTCCCATTCCAACAACATAGCGGTAGCCGTGATTACAGAGTGTGGAAAATGTGGTGGTATAAACAGCCAGCACTGTTCTTCAATAAAAGGCTCTCTGTGAACTAACAGAAAGATTCTGTGCGATGCATCTCAAGCCCCAAGCTTCTCCTCTGCAGCCGAGAGGCCTCTGATAGAACATATTCTGACCTAATAATTCCATACGCTGTAAGTGCAAAATTAGAATTCAAGACTTCTGCAAGCCCACAGAGTTAGACACAAGAATTTATTCACTGAGCCACACCAGCTTTATACCAGACACTGTTCCAGGCGCAGGCATCACTGACTGCATGTTATACTTTTTATCAGAGAGGGCTAGAGCCCAGGCCTATCGCTGCTTCTACGTGCACTTCCAAAGAGGAGAGACAAGAACTCCAGCGCTGCAGAGAACGGTAATTGGGGGCAAGCGCCTGGTTTTGAATTGCACCGTCAACAAACTATTAGACGCAGAAGTAAGCATTTTTCTGATGTTGCCTAGAATCAGCAGCTCTGTGGGGTAGCAGCTGGGCAGGGAGGGAAAGAAGGTGCTTTCTACTCTCTGCGTCTTACATGAATCACAGGTTGTACCCTTTTCTCCCTCTCTGTAGGCCATATAAATTGCTCTGCTGTTTATTCTAGGTCTTGTGTAAAGTATTCCTGTCCCCAAAGTCTCACACCCAGTGTAGGAACTCGGGCGGCTTCATTACTGGAAGTCAGTGTTTCAGTTTAATGCTCAAAGGTGTCCGACAGACACCCCCAAAATTTCTGGGTGAAGTCAGTAGTTATTTATTCCCCTGTTACCAGGATCCGTGGGAGGACTAAGCAGAGAGAAGCAGAAAGGAGAGGGGAAAAAAGCAAATCACTAGTTTTTCTTTACTAAGAGCAATATTATTTTTCATAGCACATGTGTAATACCATTGAGCAACAAAAATAAATAAATCCATATGCAGTAGAAGGCATCCCTAAGACCCAGAGACTCCAAATGGAAAAAATAGCTGGCTCCCTGGGCCAGAGACTGTTCAAACCCAAGCCGCCAGAGGAGTTTCTTTAACTTCCCTCCACACTGGGTCCTTTTCAGATCGTGTGCTCGCCCCAGGCTACAAGTCTGTAAGAACACCGCTCCGCTGCTCTGAAGGCCGTGCGGAAAAGTGTTGGAATCCTCCTAGCAGACTTGGAAGATGGCCCTGTGGTGCACATGGTGTTCTTTGTGATTCCCAGCCATTGAAAGTATCAATCAACTTGGACAGATTCGACATCTTCCATGGAATGAACAGGGTATCTCTCTCTTTCTCTCTTAGGCATTTATAAATTTCTCTTAGCACTGTCTTGTAGTTTTTAGTGGAAAAGTAATGCAAATATTATGCTAAGTTTATTCCTGGGCATTTCATGGTTTGGGATGCTACCATAAAGTGGTATTTTTAAATTTTAATATGTAATCACTCGCCACTAATATATAGAAATACATTTGATGGCTACACAAGAAAAAATAACAAATTCCAGTTTATCAAAATTAATAGCTTCTGCTCTTCCGAACATACCATTAAGAAATGAATGGGCAAGCCACAGAATGGGAGAAAATATTTGTAATACATGTCTACAAAGGACTTGTATTGACAATATATAATGAATTTTTATATCTCAATAAAAAGACAAACAACCCCCCCCAAATGTGCATGATATTTGAATAGACAAAAGAAGATGTATGAATAGTTAATAAGTACATGAAAAAAATGGTTAACATTCTTAGTCATCAGGGAAGCACAAATTAAAACTACAATGAAAATCCATTACACGCTGGAACAACTGGACTTCTAATATATTCCTCATAATATTGTGTAGCCATTTTGAAAAACAGTCTGGGAGTTTCTTCTAAAGTCAAATATATACTTACAATATGACTCAGCAATTTCATTCCTACATATTTACTCAAGAGAATGAAAATAGATGTCCACATAAAGACAATATATGGATGTCACAGAAGCTTTGTTCATAATGGTCTGAAACTGGAAACAACCTTAATGTCCATCAACAGATGAATACATAAATTGCAGTATATCCATAATACAGATTACTATTCAGCAATAAAAAGGAATCTACAGATACAACATCCTAGATGAATCTTAAAACATTATCATGAGTGAAAGAATCTGGAAACAAAATGGTCCATATTGTGTGATTCCATTTTTACGGAATTCTTGGCTGACAAAACTAATCTATATTGGATAGAAAGCAAACCAGTGGTAGTGTGGTGCTGAGGTTGGTGGATATTGACTGCAAAGGAGCATGAGGGAGTATTTGGGGTGAGGAAAATATTCTCTATTTTGGTTGTGGTGGTTATGGTTATGTGAGTGTATACATTGTCAAAAGTCATCAAAACATAGACTTAAAAATGGGTGTGTGTAAATTATATCTCAATTTTGAAAAGTTTCCAGCAGTCTTTGCCAGTTTAAAGTACTTGCTTTCATCTTAGCTCAGTTGTTTTGGATCAATATTTAGTTAAATCCAAGGTTAATCTCTAAGTAAGTGTTGTTTCTCCTTTCTGTGGTATTTATCCCTCTGTCTCCTTTCTGCCTGTCTGGCTTAGGGGAGAACTCATGTGTCCTCATAGTAATGGTGGATGAGGTGGTTGGCATGTAGGTCCCTGAGTTCTCATTGTGTCTAGGCATTCTGCGGGTGACACTCATCTTGCTGGTCTCCAGGTATTGGCTTCTCTCCTCACTGTGTCCTGTAGAAGACTACCCAGAGAGGGAGGGCGAAAGGTTTTTTAAAAGGAAGAGTGATGAGCTGCCTAGGTTTTTCAGGGCCGCACTTCCAATTCTCTTAAGTCTTGACCAGAGGTAGATAAGTGGTATGGTGAGAAATTAGGAAACTACTTTCCCTTTGTGCGGTAGAAACTTCCCCTTCAGCACAAGCCTATGATTCCTTATTTATGGATGAATTTATTATGGATGGGACTCGTCTTCTTGTTTCTTACAGCAATAAACTTCTTGGCTTAGCCTTAATAAGAGAAGGGGGCCAGGGAGAAAAAACCAGCTTGCCAACAAAAGGTAATAAATACCTCAAGAGATATTCCAAAAATACTATCTAGAGTACAGGAATATTTTAGAAATGCCTAAAAAATGAGAAAGACTGGCAAATTTCATGATTCTTAAGTAAAAACAAAGAGTAGAACCATCGGTTTACTGAGAGTGCCTGGTTGACCAGGTAACTCACACATGAGGGAAGAGATACCTAATAATCAGTCACCTGGTTTGAAGGATAAACAGCAATTCAACTCCCTGGTTTTAGAGATTAGGAAATGGTAGGAGAGAGGAAGTGATTTGCACAGGGTCATACAACTACGTCATGTCACTTAGACCCAATGGTCGTAATTCTCACCCTTGATATCTTTCCCCCTCATACCTTTATCTGTTTTGTGGCTGCAAAGCAATTTATAAAGAAGGGTACAGCTAAAGGTTAAGGCACTGGAAGTAAAAGGGAATGGAGGAAGGAAAGAGCAAGAAAGATAGTGTTGGGAGCCCTAGCAAAACAAGTGGTTCCGGGACCACCGTCAATTTTTCTGTAGCAGCATACTGACCGTAAGAGCTACATAAGTCTTCTGCGGACAGAAGAGATCACTTCAGGGGCACCTGGGTGGCTCAGATGGTTAAGCGTCTGCCTTCGGCTCAGGTCGTGATCCCAGGGTCCTGGGATCGAGTCCCGCATCGGGCTCCCTCCTCGGCAGGGAGCCTGCTTCTCCCTCTCCCACTTCCCCTGCTTGTGTTCCCTCTCTCTGTCAAATAAATAAATAAAATCTTAAAAAAAAAAAAAAATCTTTAAAAAAAAAAAAAAGAAGAGATCATTTCAGAAAACTTTACGGAGGACAATATGAAGGATTTGCCCCACAAATGCAATGCTTTCCTGGAAAGTTATTGATTGTTAGCAAGAATTCTTTGCAAATGGTTAGATTTTTTAAAAAAGATTTTATTTATTTATTTGAGAGAGAGAGAGAGAGAGAAAGCATGAGCAGTGGGGAGGGACAGAGTGCAGAGAGAGAAGCAGACGCCCCACTGAACAGGGAGCCTGATCCCAGGACCCTGAGATCGTAGACCTGAGCTGAGATCAAGAGTTGGATGCTTAGCCAACTGAGCTACCCAGACACCGCAGAAATAATATCATATTTATAGAAAAGTTGTAAGAATAGTACAAAAACTTTTTTAAAAGATTTTATTTATTTGAGAGAGAGCGAGTGAGAGAGAAAGCACAAATGGGGGGAGGGGCAGAGAGAGAGGGAGAAGCAGACTCCCCACTGAGTGGGTAGTCAACACAGGGCTTGATCCCAGGACCCCAGGATCATTACCTGAACCCAAAGCAGATGCTTAACCAACTGAGCCACTCAGGCACCCTTGCAAATGGTTAGATTTTTTTAAAGCAAGGAGGAGGATGTGAAAATGAGCATATATCCTAATTTGTACTATTAAGGAGTAATCTTAGAAGAACATCATGATATAGAGTCTCTCTTGTTCCAAAAAGGTTTTTCTGAAACCAGAATGAGATGCAGAATGCAATTGTACTTTAGTGGTTGGATGTCAAATGAAATAAATTGGAGGCTGATTAGTAAAATGAAGAATCACCTGATGGTAACATGAAACGTTTCCTTTGCATATAGTTTTCGGTATACTATTAACTCAGTAAAGGACTTTTTTCTTATATTTGTGCCATGTCAGGGCAGTTAATTATTTATAAGAATGTGCAGGCTAATATCCTAGGGGAAGTGCAGGCTGTTCCAAAGTCTCCATGAAACTACGTTAGCCTTGTCTAACCTGTGCTTTTCTTCTGAATACATAGAAATCTATTAAATGACCTGGTTTGAAAGAAACACAAGTGGTTTGTTGGTCAGTATACCCTTGTGTTAGCCTGTGGGCTTCCTCCCCCTTTCTTCTGTCATGATCACTCACACGAATGGGTGCTCAAGCTTTATCATTGTTTGTATGGCTTGTTGAGAGCAGTGCCCAATAGCTGTTTGGAAATCTGGAGGGTGGATGGGCAAGCGCACTGTCCAAAACCTGTGAGGGTCTCTCGTCTCCACCTGTATGTCCATGTAGCACTGCCAGGTGAGTCCCTTCACTCCTCTGGGCTTCAGCTTCATCCTCACGAACGGGAGAAAACAGCGCCTGTCTCTGAGGCTTGTGAGGCTCAAGTGGGCCTGTTCATGAGGAATTATGAATCGTGGTACCGCCTACCAATGCTTTCAAAGCTGCTTCTCCCCACCCTGGAACCCTGTGAGAATGTTCCCGGTTCTGTGGTTTTACCCGGGTGACTTTAACTTACAACAGACCTCTGTTCACGGTGCCGTCCGCCCAGCGCTGCTTGGGCATGTTACTCACCTCGCTCATTTGGATTCTTGCAATTGAATTTTTTTGGGGAGATCCACACAAATTGGTTCTTAACTCATAAAATGTGGGAATGCCAAAGAGCGGTTGCTCAACTAAAACAAATGAAAATGGAATCATCTGGAGACACAAGAGGCAAAGGAAAAGTTAATGATGCTTAAGATTTTTGTAATGAGACGGAACATTTCATTTTGCTGGGGCTTGTTACGTACATCACGTCCTCTACTGAGCAATCACCTAATTTTCACTGTGTTGTTTCAATAAGTGATACGGTTCTTTCTAGTCCTTGAGACACTATACAAAGGAAATGTCTGTGCTCATATTTTTTTCATCGTAGGAGTAGACCTGAACTATCTAAGAAAACTACATATAAAATGGTATTGAATGCAATTTTGAAAATGATTCCTAACAATTATACCAGCTATATACCTTTTTGCATCATCTTTGCAACTGTATACCTTTTTTGCATATCCTTCTATTCTTTGCGATAGTTGCAAATATACAACTTCGACATAAGTTTTACCTAGCTTCTCCTCACACAGTTTTAGAGACTTCTTTTTGCCTTAACATGACATCATAGATGTTTTCCCATATCACAATATTATCTTCTTGTTTATGGTCTTAAAGGATTGGATACTGTTGCATTTGTTCATGTGTCATAACTCTTGAAACACTTCCCAGTCGTTGGGCACTTAAGTTGTCTCTGTTTTATATATTATTCATAATGCAACTATTATTTTCCACCCCTAGTGTCCATCTTCTCTTAAATTGTTTTCTTAGGATAACTTCCCAGCAATGAGATTACTATTCAAAGAATTTGAATAACTTTCTAATTCTTGGTCTATTGCAGTACATTTCACTGCCTGTTTCAGCATTCTTTTTTTTTTTTAAAGATTTTATTTATTTGACACAGAGAGAGAGAGAGGGAAAGAGCACAAGCAGGGGGAGTGGCAGAGGGAGAGGGAGAAGCAGGCTCCCCACTGAGCAGGGATCCCAAAGGGGGACTCAATCCCAGGACCCTGAGATCATGACCTGAGCCGAAGACAGATGCTTAACCGACTGAGCCACCCAGGCACCCCTGTTTCAGCATTCCTCAACAGCACTGGGCTGCACTGACTGAGGATGGTCCAGATACTGGACATTTACATGTTGGTGGATTTACAGTCTTCAGTTGGAAAACAGCTTAACCTTGGGGTTATTTTAAAGGAAAAACTATGAAGAGGCTAGAACTAAACCAAGGCAGAGGTTTCTGAGCTTCGGCTGTTTTACTCGTACAATTGATTCTGCCATTTCGTGACACTTGGCACCTATTTATGTCTAAGCAGTGAGTTATTTCAGTGTGTGTGTGCGCGTGCGTGTGCACACAGGTGTGGGTAGAATGTGAAGGCTGGTCACATTGAAATTGTGAGAGGGAGCGCAAGACATAACGCATCCCATGAATGTGACTCACAGCTGGCCGTTCAAGGAACTCTGACTTACGGTAACATGGTATTGGCAAAAGTAGAGAAGCTGTTGCTTGCAGGGGCCTGTCAGGTGCTGTGTGTGAGTGAGACTGCGGGGTAGGACAGGACAGGAGGTCAGGGACAGGGTGAAGTGGGGAAGACAGGCCTTATCCAGGAATGTGCTTCTCCTTCACTCCCTCTGATAGCTGCCACAAAGGAATGCCTGACTGGTATCTTTAGCACTTACAATTTCTCAAGAGAATTGGGAAATCTAAAGTTTTAGGGGTCTTTGTCCATTTAAGCTACTATAACGAAACTACTCTCGACTGAATGGCTTGGAGAGCAAACCTGTATTTCTCACAGTTCTGGAGGTGGGAAGTTCAAGATCAAGGTGCTGGCGGAATTGTTTTGGGTGAGAGCCCATCTCCTTTCTCCTAGACAGCCTTCTTTATGATGTGTCCTCATGTGGCAGAAGGGGTAAAGGAGCTCTCGGGGCCTCTCTTATGAGGGAATGAATCCCATTCACTATCTTTGCTCTGTATTTGCTCTCTGAACTCACAGGCTGCCAGTTTGTTCTGGTGGCTTTAAAGATTGCAAGATTCTACTGTGAGCCTTTTCTTGAAAAAAATTTGTATTCATGGGGCTCAGTCGGTTGGGCATCTGCCTTTGGCTTGGGTCATGATCTCCAGGTCTTGGGATCAAGCCCCACATCAGGTTCCCTGCTCGGCAGAGAGCCTGCTTCTCCCTCTCGCTCTGCCTCTCCCCCTGCTTGTGCTCTGTCTCTCTCTCAAATGAATAAATAAAATCCTTAAAAATTTTTTAAAAATTTGTATTCATTTGGTCTGCCCATAATTTACCAAGTGGTACATAGGCTGTGTTCCAAATAATACATGCTTTGTCATATTTGAAATGATGTTTCATTGAATTAATATTACCTTGGATTTCGTCTGGTGATCATAATCAAATTATACCAACAACTGAGTAATTTGCTCCATCCAGTGGAAAAAGGATCTGTCAAACTCTTATTTTTGTCTCTCAAACAATTCATCCCTAACTATAATTCAGAAGCCTGTTTGACATGCTAAAGAATACTTTAAGAAGCACCTTATATCACAGTTTCTGTGGGACCAGAATCCAGGATGGCTTAACAGGGTGCTCGGCTCAGCGTGTCACAGGCTACAGTCAAAATGTCGGCCAAGCTGTGTTCTCAACTGGAGGCTTACCAGGAAAAAATCTGCTTCCAAGCTCACTTGGGATGTTATGGAAGAATTTGTTTCTTTTTTGTTGTAGGACTGAGAACTTCAGCTTTTTGCTGTCTCCTAGAGGCTGTCCTTAGCTCCCACAAGCTGCCCACAGTCCTTTCCACGTGGCCCCCTCCATAGGCAGTGTGCAATATGGCAGCTTGTTCTTCAAGGCCACCAGGAGAGTGAGAGCAAGTTTTCTAGCAAGACTGAGTCTTACACAACATGAGATTCATATCCTGTCACCTGTGCCCTACTCTGGTTAATAGCAAGTCGCAGGTCCCACCCTCACTCAAGGGGAGGGATTATATACAGTCAAGAACAACAGGAGGCACGGGTGGCTCAGTCGTTAAGCATCTGCCTTCGGCTCAGGTCATGATCTCCGGGTCCTGGGATCGAGCCCCGCATCAGGCTCCTTGCTCAGCGGGGAGTCTGCTTCTCCTTCTCCCTCTGCCCCACCCCCTCCCACTTGTGCATGCTCTCTCTCTTTGTCAAATAAATAAATAAATAAATCTTTAAAAAAAAAAGAACAACAGGAGACGGGACTATAGGAGTACCTTAGAGTCTGCCCACCATAAGGATTCCCAGTGCCCTGAAATACTGCCTGGCACCTAGTAGATGCTCAGTGAGTGTTGGTAGTTGAATGAATGAATGTTGCAGATATTACTTCTTTGAACCATGTATTGCTAATTTTTTTTTGCAAGTCTATGGTTTATCATTTGGCTTTATTTATTACATCTTATGATATGTAGAAATGTTAAATTTTAATTTAGATAAATCAACCAAAATTTCCTCTGAGTTTATTACATTACGTCTCAGGGAGTCCTTCTTCTTCTATCTAGATATCAGATAAATATTTGCCTATATTTTCACCTAGATTTTTAATGATTTTTTTTTTTTTTTTGCTTTTAACATTGACCTATCTAGAAGGTTAAGAACTAGAGGGAGAGTTGTAACATGATATAGTGAGTAATCTTTTTATCTCCACCAGTCTCTGCTACCTTATTTAGTTATATTGAATTATTATGTACTTGCTGCTGGGCTCTCTATTCTGATTCATTTATTTGTCATTCTCTTCTTGCCTTAATTACACACTTAAAAAAATAATAGCATTGAAGAAAAAAATTTAAAAATAAAAAAATAAAAATTATAGCATTGCTAGTCAGAAATGCCAAAGAAGTTACTATCAGACTCATTTGGTGTTATAAGTAGGACATGGTCTAAGCTGCTGTAACAGAGAGACGCCAAAACACAGAGGCTCAAATAAAATGGAAACTTTTTGGTATTTTGTGTAATGGTGTAGAGGTCTGTGAAGTCCAGAGCTGGAGAGGCAGCCCTTCTCCACCATCATCTGGGGACCCAGGCTCCTTCTACCCTGTAGCTCTGCCAGCCCCCAGGGAGCCGTCCTGGTCTGTGTGGGTGAAGCTGTCTCACCCCCACATCCATGCTCGTCTGTGGGAAAGGGGGTGGTGGAAGTCCTAGGAAAGTGCCTTTGCCTTTGAGCTCATGAACTAGAAATGGTGCATCACTTTTTCTTCCATCCCTTTTATTTAGACTAAATCTACCACAAGAGAAGCCACATCTGCCTTCAAGAGAAGCTAGGAAATATGGTATCAAACTGGGTGGACATGGATTTGGCTAAATTTTGGGAGGATCTCTTAATAAAAAGAAGAAGAATGGGTACCAAGAACAACTAATGGTCTTTGCCTCAGTCCAGCATTCATAGTTACAAATAATCATATTTAACAGGAAAGTAATGATCATTTTTGTCAAGTGAAAAATCATCCTTTGGGTATGAAAATAAAATACAAATATATCCTGATTTTTGGTTTTAGATGGCCAATAACCTATGTGCCAGGTAGCATTCCATGCCAATCTTGAATGCCAAGAGGAAGTCACTGGACAGCAAATCTCTTCCAGGATCAGAACTGGGCTATTGGAGTAACCCAAGAAAGAAGAAAAAATAATTGAAGCCATGGCCAAAGGAACTAGAGTTCGGTCTACCTCTCCTCCCGATGGAGGCTGGGGCTGGATGATCGTGGCTGGCTGTTTCCTTGTTACCATCTGCACCCGGGCAGTCACCAGGTAGGTGGGATTCTCTTCATCATTGATTAAGATGATCTGGCTTGTCTTTTCTTCTAAGTCTGCTTCATTCTATTTCTGAACCTGTCATTGTGAAAATATGTGTGTGTGTGCATGGTGTGTGTGTGTGTGTGTGTGTGTGTGTTTCCTTTGTTTGGATGTCTTTTTCTTTGCCAGGAATGGGATTTTCTGACACTTGCAAGTCCTGGATAGTGGTGTCTTCTGTAATATCTGGCACAGAAACCTGGAGCATTAGGGCATTTTTAGATTAAATGTTATGGCTGTTTCAGCCATTTGTTTTCATAACAGCTCATCCCAGAAAAGAAAAATACATAAGGTCCAAACAATCCTTGAAAACCTCTTGACTCACCAGATGCTGAGCCGTTGGAAGCTTCAAACCTAGAATTTAAATTCTTCTGCTTCATTTTACACTTGACCATGGTGCTGGAGGCTAAGTTCTAGATTGAAGAAAAGTAACAGTAGAAGTACAGGCTTCTCTTATTCTCACTTGTTCATTTCTTCTCTCTTTCTTTTATCCAAGGGTGTAGTGTTGAATATGCTTGAGTTACACCTGTATATGTTGGGACTCATTCATCTCATCTTTATATTTGGAATAAGTGCATGCTTGAAATCTGCATATGCTAGCTCTTTCTTCTGCATGTGCTTTCATTCAAGTAGAACTCCTTGTTCTTTTCTGACAATGCACCTTCAGCAGTGAAACAAAGTAATTTGCCCTAAAAATTTTATTTGATGACATCCTTCATAAAAGCATCGGTGTTTCCCCTCATAACAATATATAATGCAGGAAAGAAGCAGGATATTTGTTTTTACTACAATAAAGGTTGGTTGATTATGTATCATTTAAAAAATTATAGATTCATTTAAAATGATGTGATTGGTATTGAGTCTGAATTTTCTTCCATCTATATCACGGATCTTGTGTTCTGGGTGTAGGAGTCTTAGAGTTAAAAAGGAATCTCTTGGTTTTTACATGCGGAAGCTTCCATCATTTCCATGACAGGAAAGTTCTGGAAGTGAGTTCAGCACTTTATAAGGAGGGCTCAGGTCCATATCTTTCGGGTAGTGGAGTCTTCATGACGCAGTTTAGGCAGAATAGGCTTATTTACCCCCATGTCATAGATTAGGACCCTGGTGTTCAGAAAGGTTAAGTGACTTACCCACAGTTTTGGTCTGCTGGGACAGAACTGGACTGGATTTCTAGTCTTTTTTTTTTTTTAACTTCTTATCTGTGTATTTGCTATTGTATGTGCGCACATAATCCATCGACTCCTTCCAACACAAACCAGGTGTTTTCCTATCCTCTTATTTCTCATACACACACCATACTTCTGCCTGATCTTCCATATGCATGTGTATATCCACACACATGTCCTTTCTCGGTGCCTTTGCATTTCGAGAAGTGACTTTGCTTCAGTATTCACCTTCGTCCTGCTCCAAGATGTAGGCACTTTGAGGAAGCTCTGTGGTCAGTTCCTTGCCCCCTCAAACACTCTGCACCTTCTCCTCTTGAACAGCATAGTCTTACCAGACATAGGTTTTTTAAAAATTGCCTTGGTGATGGCATCATTGTCTTAAGGTAAGCTACTTCCTAATCTCCACAGGGTTGTCACATCCAGTAATGAGAAGTCATGGGGCCAGGGGACAGCTGCTTCTAAATTCTTCTGACAGAGGCTCTCTACTCTCCCTGTCCTGTTGCTAACTAGTCATGAGAGTGGTCATCCTCAAGTCATGTACAAACAACTACACATTAAGGCTGGGGATATGTGGATTCTTTGAGTGTTGTCCTCTGGAACTATGGAAATAACTTGGGGTAGGTGTCTGTCGAAAACTGAGGACTTAGAGCAAAGACACTAATTTACTGATGTTCTTTAATGCTCGTTTAGCATCTTGTGTGGCTTGTCTTGTTTGGCAGGACACTGAATCTCAGTTTTTTCTCAGTCACAGTGGATTTGCCAGTGGAACCCGTGACTGTCACCAAGGGCTGAAAGTCTTGCATTTTTTTTTAGGTTGTACCCTTAAGTTTTCAACTTTGATTTAATAGAAATCAGGCTCACTAATATATAACTATACATTCACTGAGGACAAGGCTCTATCTAGGCGCTTCCGAAAACACAAAGATGTTGGAACACCACCCCATAGACTCAGGCACAAATAACTGAAATACAAATCAAAATGTGCTAAATATACATCAGGTAAAAACAGAGTGTAAAATAACACTGGTGAGAGAGGGGTTCATTCTGACCGGCAGTTCAGGGCAGGCTTTCTAGAGAAGTTGTCCCTGGAGTGAAGTCTTGAAGAATGGGTAGCATTTGGGCAGGAAGAAATGACAAGAGAAAGAGGTTTCCAGCTGCATCAGGTCCATGCACTTCATCTGCTACTCACTTTGTGATCACAGTGGGCAGCCCCCGTTCCTGACCTGCTACAGGTTTAGCCAGAAACCAGGAGAGGGTTGTGGCTGGTGGCGAAGACCTCTTATCAGACGTTAATGGGAGAGGCTGAGAGGGGCATAGCTGAGCAGAATTAAGCTCAGAGGAGAAAAGTGTGAAGACACAGCCAGCATTGGAACTCAATGTCATGAACACGCAGCAACCAAGAGGACTGGCGATCGGGCCAAGGAAAGCAACTGCAAGGGTGATTTGTCAACGCAGAGGATCAGTGCCTATTAGGCAATTAAGTCTTTTTTTTTTTCCTATTTAAACTGTATACTTAAAAATTAAACCATACTGGGGGCGGGGGGGGGGGAACCTGGGTGGCTCAGCTAATTAAGCATCTGCCTTCGGCACAGGTCATGATCTCGGGGTCCTGGGAATAAGGCTCTGAGCTCAGCAGGGAGTCTCCTTGTCCTGCTCCCACCCCCTCTGCTCATCCTCTGGCTCTCTTTCTCTCTCCCTCTTTCTAAAATAAATGAATAAATCTTTTTTTTTAAGATTTTATTTATTTATTTGGCAGAGAGAGTTGCAAACAAAAGCAGGGGGAGCGGCAGGCAGAGGGAGAAGCAGGCTCCCCGAGGAGCAGGGAGCCCATTGCGGGGGCTCGAGCACAGGATGTTTAACCGACTGAGCCACCCAGGCACCGCTAAATGAATAAATCTTTTTTTTTTTTTAAGATTTTATTCATTCATTTGACAGAGAGAGACAAAGTGAGAGAAGGAACACAAGCAGGGGGAGTGGGAGAGGGAGAAGCAGGCTTCCCGCTGAGCAGGGAGCCCAATGCGGGGCTCGATCCCAGGACCCTGGGATCATGACCTGAGCCAAAGGCAGATGCTTAACGACTGAGCCACCCAGGCCCCCTCAATCTTAAAAAACAGTTAAGCCATACATCCAGATGGTAAAAATTTGAATACAGAGATGCATAAAATAGTCTTTTTCTCCTCACTTCCTGAATGCCAGTTTCACTGCCCAAAGTTAACCTTGTTAATCGTTTCTTCAGACCTGCCCCCCATAATTTTTAAGAACTTATATCCATATATAAAGCATATTCTTTTCATATTATACATACTGTTTTGAACTATGTTTTGCTTAATAATATCTCTTGGAAATTTTCCATATCAGCATGTGCAGTTGTACCGCACTGAAAAATAAATGCTTAAAATTCCATCACG
The DNA here is from genome assembly GCF_011800145.1 of Mirounga leonina. Lineage (NCBI taxonomy): Eukaryota > Metazoa > Chordata > Mammalia > Carnivora > Phocidae > Mirounga > Mirounga leonina. The sequence goes on along the minus strand of NW_023270265.1, from coordinate 17,673,257 downwards.
AGGATGTGAGCATAATTTATTTAACACATTTTTATTGAAGGACTTTTGTATTGTTGCCTGGTTTTTGCTTTATGAACGATGCTACCGTCATGACCCAGGCCACTTTAAAATCATATTTCAGCTCTTGCCTTGTAACTGATGATGCTGCCTTCCATGTGAAATTTACATAAAGCTTAAATTGTCCAGGCCATTAAAGCTGTCCTTATTTCTTTTCTCTCTCTGTTCATTAATGTGTGTTGATTACTTATGTTTTTCTTCAAGATATCTTATTAGCAAACACATTCTCTATTTTAAGAATCTTGTTTCATTGTGAAATTACATGACATTCTATTGGTAAACTGACAGCTTGAGTTGGAGTTGACTTGAAAAGCAATAGTTGATTTAAATGTTCGAAGAAAGCCTCCAGCTATAAGACCTATTATTTGCAATAGATGTCTACAGTCCTGTGGGATTGGGGAGCTCTTTTAACAACAGCTGAATTCCTGTTAGTAATAGCTAATGTTAGCTGAGTCCTTGCTCTGTGCTGGTTAACATTGTTCCAAGCACTCTTCATTCATTAAATCATTTAGTCCTTGGAACAACACACAGAGGTCAAATGATATGCAAAGTCACATGGTTATCCTGAAGCCAACATTGCACTGTATGTTAACTAAAATTTAAATAAAAATCAGAAGAAAACCATACAAATAATACATTTACTTTAATAAGAAAAATTAAAGAGCTGCAAAAACAAAAAATAAAGTCACATGGTGAGTGAGTAGTAATTCTTTCAACTATTAGGCTGCACTGTCCAGTGGATCACTTCCTGCACTGATGTAGTGGACAACTGCATCAATCAGAGGAAAGTCTTGACCAACCAGATGTTGTCAGCATCCAGCTCTTTAGAAGCCAAAGAAGAATTTTATAGCAGAGTGGCAAGGTGGAGACAGTAGGCATGTTGGCCCCTTGAGAGAAAGTGTCTTTGAGAATGTTATTTCATACCAGATGACACTTGGGTGATATTTTGTTTCTTTTTTTTTTTTTAAGATTTTATTTATTAGAGAGAGAGTGATGGAGAGAGAAAGCACAAGCTGGGGAGGGGTGGAGGGTGAGGGAGGAGCAGACTCCCCACTGAGTAGAGAGTGGGACTCCATCCCAGGACCCTGAGATCATGACCTGAGCTGAAGGCAGACACTTAACCGACTGAGCCATCCAGGTGCCCCAATAATTTGTTCCTCATTCTTAGGAATAGAGCCTATCAACCCCTGAAGGATGTTAGGAGTTGTTTGCTACTGCAGCCTGATCTAATGCATTATGGCTGATCCAGTTATGTTTATCAAACTGCTTATTTAATAGATGGGGAAGCGTTATCAAAATTCTCAGTTACGGGCGCCTGGGTGGCTCAGTTGGTTAAGCAACTGCCTTCGGCTCAGGTCATGATCCTGGAGTCCCGGGATCGAGTCCCGCATCGGGCTCCCTGCTCGGCAGGGAATCTGCTTCTCCCTCTGACCCTCCTCCCTCTCATGCTGTCTCTCATTCTCTCTGTCTCAAATAAATAAATAAAATCTTAAAAAAAAAAATTCTCAGTTACTCAGTGTGAGGATCAGAGATCAGGACCCAGCTTTCCTGACATGTCAGATGCACAAATTTTCCAAAGGACAATAAAAATTATTTCTGGAATGAAAAGCCCATGTGCTCCTGATAACATTTGTTTTCTTTAAGGCCGCACCTATATTTAGAAGCCATAAATCATGAACTTTTACCATTTGAAAAGTACTTTCCCTTTTGAGAACAAATAAGAAGTTATACAATATTTTATGAAAGTCACAGTCCATCAGAAGCATGTTCGTGGTTACTAAATTTTACCTCTGGCAAACCAGCTGACATGTTTAGATAAGAATCTTGGGTGTTATTTTTGAATTTTACATACCTAACGTTTGACTGATATGACTAGTCAAGTCAATTAAGAAAACCATCAAGCAGAAAACAAAACAGCAATAAAACAAGATAACAAAAAAGCCACAAGAGACAAACATAGTCGCACAAATATTAAATCCCTCAGAATGATTTCGTGATGAGAAGAGCCTGATTTACAATCGCAAAGTGTCATCATCATCTGGGACCCTTTTCTCTTAGGCTGCTGCTTCTCCAGCTTCTGCATTTCCTTCCTACTAATTCGAATGTCTTACGAACTCAGATTCTTCACATCTCTACTCTACTTTTTGTAGCTACACCTTCCTGGGTAGCCACCATCCAGTCTTCCTCCTCCTTTTCCCTCATTTATGTCCTTGAAGTTGCTACTCAACCTTTTTTACTTCCTCAGCTTCCAGTCACTTCTTTACCAATGCTAATCCTTCCTTCCTTCTTTCTTTCCTTCCTTCAATACCTCGAACCTTGAACGATATTTAATGAGCACCCAGTACATGAAAGGTGGTGTACTGGATATTTGGGATTAAGTGCAAGACAAGACAGACATGGCCTTTGCTGTCACAGAGCAGCAGTCTAGTGGAGAATGCAAACACATGCAAAGGGGATTGCTATATGCCTGTCATGTGGTAAGTGCCCCGCGTGTCGTGTAAACATTTAAGAGAGGCATCAAACCCAGACTCAGGCATCAAACCTCCTCAGCCTTCCTGGAGGAGTTGACTGTTATCTTGAGACTAAAAGAATGAGGGAGGCTGAGAGAGCATCCTAGGAAAGAAGACAAATTTTGATGCTCAGGGGTGTGAAAGAGTATGGGGGTGTGTGGAGAGTCATGGAAAGCATTCAGCCTGACTGAAGTGAGTAATGCATAGTGGTGGGGAGCTGGGGGAGACACTGAGAAGGGCCAGCTCATGCAGGATCTCAGAAGTCGTGTTAAAAACTTTCAAGCATCAGGATCTATTTCGTGTTCTAGTAACTCTGACCACTGAGTGTAAAATGTACCCAAGGCAGCCATGTGGGTTCAGGGAGAATAGTTGGGGAGGGTTTGGGCTGCAGTCCAGGAGAGAGGTATTGGCATGAATTACGAATAAGGGAAATGCAGAGATGTGGAGGCATTTGAGAGATATGTATAAGGTAGAATAAGTAAAACTTGACCACAGAGTAGATTCTCAACCAGGCTGATTTTGGTTTCCAATGGACATTTGTCAGTGTTTGGAGGCATTTGGGCTAAAGGCCAGGGATGCTGCTAAACTCTATTTGATGCACAGGACAATATGACTAAAATGTCAGCAGTACTTGCATTGAGAAGCCTGGGCTAAGGATGACTTAACAATTTTGATAATGAGGCTATATCCAAGAGGCACCTGAGTGGCTTAGTCAGTTGAGCTCCCAACTCTTGATTTTGGCTCAGATCATGATCTTGGGGTGTGGGATCAAGCCCTGCACTGGGCTCTACACTCAGAGCAGAGTCTGCTTGGGTTTCTCTCTCTTTCCCTCTGCCTATCCCTCCTGCCCCCGCTCACGCACACGCTCTCTCTCTCTCTCTAGATAAATAAATAAAATCTTTTTTAAAAAATGAGGCTATATCCAAGAAGTTATTATTCTCTTTAATTGAAGTCCTTGTGGTTAGGAGAAAATAATAGACTTTTTAGTGTTGGTCAAGCAATCTTTAAGATGTTAAGAAACATGGGTGTCTGGGTGGCTGTCAGTTAAGCATCTGACTCTTGATTTTGGCTCAGGTCATGATCTCAGGGTTGTGAAAACGAGCCCCACATAGGGCTCCACGCTCAGTGGGGAGTCTGAGATTCTCTTCCTCCCCCACTCCTACCCCCTCAGAGGCCCTCTCTCTCTCAGATAAATAAATACATCTTTTACAAAAAGATTTTAAGAAACATCACAGAGTTTTTTGTTGCTGTTGCACTGAATTCATGCTTTTAAAAAAGCTCTGCAATATTTTAATTAAATTGAAATGCAAATGATCAGCCCGGTAGTTTATGTCACTATTCTGCATATCATTACCTATGACGGTGTTGCAGTACTCCAAACGCTGATCTAATGATCCTTCTAGCATCAGATCCACTGCAACATGTTGTCTGGCTTCTTAAATCAGTAGATGCAGAATGGCTACTTTTTACACCCTGTGACAGATAATCACCTACGGTACTCAGGGCGGTGATCACAGAGCTGTGCCTCTCAGACAGCGTCAGCAGCAGCATGTCCATCAGCAGACCACCTGCAGCTGTCAGTGCCCACGGGCTCCCCCTCACCCGCGGGAGGGCTACCTCTCCCGAGAGCACGCCTTTCCAGGGACACCCACATACCGGGATGGATCGAGGGAGATACACAGAGCCTCTGGGATTGGGGAGGATTTGTCAGTCCTGCATCACAACTTGGCCTCTCCCTCTGCCTCATCCAGCTTCCATCCCCTCCTTCCACAAGTGTGGGCTACTCTGTACTCTGTGCATCAGACTGCAGTCCAGCGTTTGCTGGGACTTAGTACTTAGCACCCCCTACTGCCCCCTTTCCCTTTCCCATCCCCAGGACCCGCAACGTAACTGCAGGGCCCAGTGCAAAATGAAAATGCAGGTCCCTTTGTTCGAAAGGTAAGAAAAGAGTGCTGTTAGAAGTGCTGAAGTAGAGGGGTGCCTGGGTGGCTCAGTTGTTAAGCGTCTGCCTTCAGCTCAGGTCATGATCATAGGGTCCTGGGATCGAGCCCCGCATCGAGCCCCGCATCGAGCCCCGCATCGAGCCCCGCATCGAGCCCCGCATCAGGCTCCCAGCTCAGCAGGAAACCTGCTTCTGCCTCTCCCACTCCCCCTACTTGTGTTCCTGCTCTCGCTGGGTGTCTCTATCAAATAAATAAATAAAATCTTTTTTAAAAAAGTGCTGAAGTAGAAAGTTTTTCCTTTCTTCATTGGTCCCCCTCAATTTTTCGTGGAGTTCTTAATTTGCTGTTCAAAGTTGTTCTTAGGAAAGAAAAATGGAAATATTAATTTGCTAGCATGAATTTACCATTCAGCTTTATATCCTGCCATACTAGTTTTGAACGCAAATGTGAGTATTTAACTCCTGTGTGGAATCACTGGAGCTCGTGCCTGCATAGGTAGTTCATTTTCACCAGAATCAGGAGAACCCTGCACAAAAAACTCTACTGATTTTACTTCACTTCTTAATACATGTACTTTCTCCCCCCTCCATTTTTATTTAAATTCTAGTTAGTTAACATGCAGTGCAATGTTGGTTTCAGGAGTAGAACTCAGTGATTCATCACTTACATACAACACCCGGTGTTCATCACAAGTGCCCTCCTTAATGCCCATCCCCCATCTCCCATCCCCCACCTCCCTCCCTCCATCAACCCTCAGTTTGTTCTGGGTCATTAAGAGTCTCTTACGGTTTTGTTTCCCTCTCTCTTTTTTCTTATCCCCCTCCCATATGTTCATCTGTTTTGTTTCTTAAATTCCACATATGAGTGAAATCATATGGTATTTGCCTTTCTCTGACTGACTTATTTCACTTAGCATAATACATTCTAATTCCACCCACATATATACCCAATGGACTATTACTCAGCCATCAGAAACAATGAAATCTTGCCATTCACAACAACGTGGGTGCATGCACTTACTATCAATGTTCTGTATCTTCCACTTCCTGGTGAGTAAGGAAAGACGGAAAAGGAAAGGAACTGTGGGTAGTCTTCCCTTTCCCTTTCCCTCCGTGCCATCATTTTCAATATAAGTGGTTGGCTAGTAAAATACTGAGGCATAACCTGAGTAGGAAAGGATATAGGAATCCTCCTTTGTGTTTCTTAGAGCACTATTGCCTTCTTTCTGTATTTGAAGCAAGTTTTGGTTTGAAAAAAGCATGGCCTCTCTACCCCCACCCTGACTCAGTTACAGATGTACCTTTCCCTGTGCTCACTCTGAGTCTCACCAAACTCCCACACATTGGGAGTCTACCAGAGTTTGTGTCTCTAATACTACACGTGTCAATGGAAAGGCAAAGAATCGCAAACACACCTTGTGTGTGTATCTCTTCTGGTCCTGTGCATGCCCCATTGTTCCTTTGGACTTTGCTTGCAAAACACAAATTCAAAGATAAAATTGTTAGGAATTTTAAGACCACGACAGCTGAAATTCCATACTTCTGAGTACCAGATTCTGTGCAAATGCAGAGGATGCAAGCTGGTAAAGCCGGACCTGCCTAACACAGTTGTCCTGGTTATACCTGATTCTCTTCCTTCTTCTTTTTCTCCATCACCCACCTTCACATCCAGCAGCAACTGGAGAGGGGAGGAAGAGTGAAATAACAGGTTACCGTGGGCTGCTGAAGCATGATGAGTTAGACTGTGGTCCTCCCCAAAGAGACTGATGACCTCCTATCTCATCCCCATCAAGGCCTGATTCACCCTTGCTGTCACCGAGTACTGAAACCTCCTGCCCTGAGTTGGGAAACTTGCTGATCTGTATGACGTTCATTTCAAGTTGTACAGTGATACAAACTCTCGCTCCTGAATCACTTATGTCTTTTTTCCTTTAGTAATTAACAATTTTCCACATGAAGTTTCTCTGTCTCTGTATGTCTGTCTCTCTCTCTCTCTAGAGTGATCATTTATAATCTCACCATTCACATGTAATGACAGAGTACTTTTGGTTTATATGCTTTGGCCTTTTTCTATTTATATGAACTATGTTTTTTAAATCAAAATAAGCCTGATTATATAAACTCCTTTGTAACTTACTTTTTTACTTAACATTGTATTATGAATTTATTCTCAAATCAATAAATACGTATCAAATCATCCTTTCTAACACTTAAAATATTTCATTTTATTGATAAGTCAAAATTTATTTAGCCAGTCCCTTATTGATGGGCAAATAGGTTCGTTAGGATATTTGGTTATTACAAATTACATATTACAAATAGTTCTCCAGCATACATCCTTTTATTATTGCTATTATTATCATCATTTGATTATTACCTTTTGTTGAAACCTAGAACTGAAATTGCTGGGTGATGTATAACTCTTAATTGTCAAATTTTAACTTGTATAACAACCTCTTAGAAGTTACAGTTGTTAGTAAAATATTAAGATAAATGAGAACCCATGTTTTTGACCTGCCATCATTTCCATAAAACCTTTCCTACAGCAGTGATCCTTATATCCACTTGGCTTCAGAAGCCCTTCCAGTGCATGAACATTGGTTTTATCCTTTAGACGGCCCAACAGCTTCTGACTTCCCACTTACTATGGTCTGGCAATGTACCACTGAAAACCAGTTAAAGCCTACGGAGATTCAAACAGCTGATCCGGAATTTGAAGTTGTGGTTTAGATCCATGTTCATTCTTTTTTTTTTTTTTTTGTATAAAATGCTTGCATTGTATTTTTCAGATGTATTTCAATTTTTTTTGTGGAGTTCCAGACATACTTCACTCAGGATTATGCACAAACGGCTTGGATCCATTCCATTGTAGATTGTGTGACCATGCTCTGTGGTGAGTATCACTTACCAGGGATAGACTGGTTACTCTTGAACTGTACATAACAATGACCTTCCACTGCTTTTGCTTACCAGTTTTTTTCTGAGTAGGAAGGCTTTGCTAAAAATTGGCTAAGACTATTGCTTCTCAGCCTTTTGGCTAAGATCAAGTATAAAAATTGGCTAAGACTATATAAAAAGAAAAGACCAATCCTACTTTTAGCCAAACCCAACCAGACATGCTCTTGGAATTAATGGTCTTGGCTGATGGCAGGTGGAACAGGTAGTTAATACTCCCAAAAAGACATATATTATTTGGTTCTCCCATAATGAGATAGGGTGTTGGGCATCACAGGACTCCTCCTGATTTGGGAAGCAGTTAACCATACAGTATATGCTTGGCTTCCCTCTTCTAAATGCTATGGTCCCCTCATTCTCCAGTCATGTAAACAGTCATTGGATAGCACTGTGAGCCATTTCTATGCAGTCTCCTTAAATGAGTGCCAGCAATATGTGCATCGCATCTCAAGGCTTGTTTTCATTCTGTTAGCTTCCCAAAGGTTCAAAATTGGGCTCCTGGATTTCATTTTTCATGCATAAACCTTCATTCTTAGAAAAGTATGAGGGAAGGTAGGATGGTGCAGTCATGAGAGAAGCACACTCACCATGGTTATAATTTCATTCAAGAAACCCCAAGGGTACAAATAGGGTATATAGAGTAGTCTCAAAACTCATGGAATCTCTCAATCCCCCTATATAATAGAGGATAACTCACCTTGAGATTTTTCTTTTTGAACATTTTAAACCAATGTTATTATATGAATGTCTTAGAGAGTTTCTGAGATTGGGATCCAGTTGAAATGATCTATATGCAGTCTAGGCCCATTTAATCATTTCATTTAGATGAATCCTTAGTATTAAAAAAAAACACTGTTATCTCTTCAGGCCATGTCTTGGTGGCAGAAGGGAAATACTATATTATTCAATAACTCATAAATAAATCAACTGATTCCATTCTAGGTACTGATTCATATGTATTTTTAGAAAAAATGTACATACTCAGGAATCAGTTGAATTGCACTGAAATGTATTTCCTTTGTTGGGAGGAATTTGAGAGCAAGTCTAGGACTAAAAGCAGGTTTCATGAGAAGGCTAAGTTGACTCTGGCTACTGATAACACTGGAAGGTCTTAAGGGATCAAAAAATAATATCTTTGTGTTTTCTAGTCTTTTTTTTTTTTTTTTAATCAGTTAGACAGTCACTTTGTTTTCAGGGTCACATTATTAGTCACAGCCTTTGTATGAACATGCCAAGTGGGTGAGCCATGTTTATCTTTCTCAGAGGACACAGGTGACTCATTTCCCTCACTGTTATCTTTTGGAGAATATTTATAATCCCCAGAAGAGGAATAAATGGCCTTTGGTGACCAACATGATCACAGTGACTGTGTGATAAAGCAGGGTCATGTTAGATGTAGCATTTTTAAATTCAAGGACTTGAGGCCATGCGAGGGGTCAGGCCTGTTGTATCCAATTATCCTGTACCCACTTGCTCACCTGGCAACATTAGTTGAGTTCAGGAGATAGACAAAAGCCGGCAGAGTCATATATAGGACACTCACTGGGGCACTTTGCCCTCTGATAAACAGAGAAGTAAACATTTTTCACTGAGGGCGCCTGAGTGGCTCAGTTGGATAAGCGACTGCCTTCGGCTCAGGTCATGATCCTGGAGTCCCGGGATCGAGTCCCGCATTGGGCTCCCTGCTCGGCAGGGAGTCTGCTTCTCCCTCTGACCCTCCCGACCTCCCCCCTCTCATGCTCTCTCTCTGTCTCTCTCAAATAAATAAATAAAATCTTTAAAAAAAAAAACAAAAAAAACATTTTTCATTGAGTTTGGTCTAAATTTTGTCACTTTCCGATAGAATTATATATATTCTCAGGAGGTTTGCTCCTTCCTGTTTTCCAGAGGTTATACATACAGCCAGCAACTGTGTTAACTAGACAGGAGACATCAGGCTGATGACTGGTTCCATCACGTACATTTGAGTCAGGCCCCAGTTTCAACCTGATCAATACAAAAGTATACTCCACGGATACCCAGAGAACTTGCTCTTCTGATCTTGTTACTAGGAGTACTGCTATCAGCATGTTCCATTGAAAGAATTCACATACTTTCCCCACCCACGTCCCCTGCCATCAGTCTGGGAGGCCCAAGGAGACAGAGTAAGAGGGTGAAATAGCGCTGCACTTGGTGTCAAGTGCCCCAAGCGGTACTTCTTGGTGATCTTGGACATGCCGTATTCCCCTGAACTTCAGTTTCTCCTCAGTATGTCCCAGCTTTAATTAATATTCTATAAGCCTGGCAGTCGGCACAGTTCTGACACATTGTTAAACCACAAGCAGAGTGAGGCCAACCAAAATATCACCATGGACGGGAAACATTTGTTTTGATTTCTCATCCACAGGGTTTCCTAAAGCCTGAAACCAGTACCAGATTGTGAAATTTGTCTGTGCTCTCTTTCCCTGGCCTTTCCTGCATAAAGCTGCTGGCCACACAGGGTTGCCCACTTTGCTTCCCCACCAGCTAACTCATAATTATTGCTAATGGTGCATGATCAATACCATATAAAACATACAAGGCACATCCCGGTGCAAGTGATAAGTAATTTAAATAAGGAGCTGATTCACTGTTTAAAAAGCACCCTAGGGGCGCCTGGGTGGCTCAGTTGGTTAGGCGACTGCCTTCGGCTCAGGTCATGATCCTGGAGTCCCTGGATCGAGTCCCGCATCGGGCTCCCTGCTCGGCAGGGAGTCTGCTTCTCCCTCTCCCGCTCCCCCTGCTTGTGTTCCCTCTCTCGCTGTGTCTTTCTCTGTCAAATAAATAATAATAATAAAAAATAATAAAATCTTTAAAAAATAAATAAATAAATTAAATTAAATTAAATTAAATTAAATTAAATTAAATTTTAAAAAAAGCACCCTAGAGCCCTGGGATTATGACTGTAATAGAATGGAGAAGTGGGAGGGGCAGTGAAATGCAAGTCAGCAGACTCGATCCTAATTCCAGCTTTGCTACCTGTTCTCTGTGTGACCGTGGGCAAGTCGTTTCCTCTCTCCTCAGTTTCCAAATGTGTAGAGTGAGCAGGACAGGCTTGTTGCTGTAAAGGCCCATCCTTCTCAGCTCTGCCAATGCAGCAGCATAGTTTTTTTCACAGTGCCCTCAAGGTGTTTCTGTTGAACCGATTTATTATTGCTTTTGAAGCTCCTCTTGGGAGTGTTGTCAGTAACCACTTATCCTGTCAAGTGGGAATCATGCTGGGTGGCTTGCTTGCATCTACTGGTCTCATCCTGGGCTCATTTGCCACCAGTCTGAAGCATCTCTACCTCACTCTGGGAGTTCTTACAGGTAAGGACACTTTGTACCCCTTGTCTCACCCCACCCCATTCAGGTTTTGTCAAGCACATCAACAGAATCATAATCCATAAAATATTCACCTCATTAGATGAATCATTTAACTGACCCAGCTTATGCCTACCTACCTAGCAGTTAAAAGAGCTGGACATACAATTGATTGTACTGCTGTAATAAAAATGTATCACTGCTTGAATTCGGCCGCAGGATAGAAGTAACTGCTAGCTTTCCCTTCGGCAGCTGTGCATGGCTGAGATTCTGTACTCAGAAGCAATGAGGTATTAGTCAGGGCCACATATATTTTCAGCAGTGATCATTCTCCCAACATCGTTGCCAAGACATAAAAATACTATCTGTGGTCAACCTGAGTTGCCCCTGCTTTATAGTGACGATCACTGTCCAATAAATGGGGGTTTATAATTTAAAAAAAGCCAGCCCCTTATTGTGAATATTCTTGTGTTGTACATTCTCTCAATGTTATGGAAGTATACTTTAGAGAATTATAATGAACCCTGTGGGAAGAGAAGTAATCTATGTGCATTGCATAAATCACACCCTAAGGGGACTTCTTAGCATCAAGGTGGGATCGGTTGGTGGCAATGGAGTGGCAATTTGCCCCATCACTCAGAGGGATGTGGAGTAGTGCTAACCTGCGGTCTGGGCACAGTGCCATAGGGGTAGCATGATCTGGCCAATAAAGAACATAATCTCGTAGTGGTTTTATAAATCTGGCTCCGCTAGCTAAGAAAAGGTATCTGTCCCATATAACCCAGAGGGTCCAAATGCTAGGATGTGTCCAGTCATTGCAGTTTACCAAGAAGCACCCTGGTCTTAGCACTGAAAATCTCTCATCTGGGAAACTTATCTGTCCAGGCAAATCAGGATCATTGGTCACCCTACAGTATGGATGGAAACAGGAGCTGCCGGTGGTTCTGTTTTTCCCTTTAGATGCCATGAATCCCAGGTTTTACACCCTTTAGATTTTCTTGACTTAAAAGGAATAGAAGCTGAAAATCTTTAAGAGGCTCTCTGCTGACTTTAAGGCATATTTTCAGGTTACTTTGTGTATATGCTATGTTCATGTATAAAGTTGGCACGGAGTTTCCCAATTATGTGAAATTACCCTGGAACTTTCATGGGGCCATATATGCTATTTAAACCCAAATTCCAGAGTAGTCCAGATGATCAGAGTTGTGTTTTCATAGGCAGTGAAGAGCTGAGGTAATTCTCTGGATAATTTAAGATAAAAAGAGGTGTTGGTGGGAAGAGTAAGTTTCTTAGGCCAGCGTTATCCTGATTTTCTAGCTAATTCAAGTTCAGTTTGTGTAATAATTTTTAAGTTCTTCATTTCATTTTAAGAAGTCATATTTTTTAAGGGTTTCTTCCCAAGAAGGAAGTCATATATATGCTATATTTTCCCAACTGTGGATGACTGGTTGGGGGAGACTCATCTTCAGCTTGGGGTAGAAAATAGTTTTAAAAGGGTTTGACAGACAGCCAGATTCTCCTTCATCCGAATAACTGAGATGTTTTCTTTCACCGGCTGTTCACGGAGTACCAGCACTCATAGACTTCTCTCTATCCTCCAGGCCTTGGGTTTGCACTGTGTTACTCCCCAGCGATTGCAATGGTCGGCAAGTATTTCAGCAGACGGAAAGCCCTGGCTTATGGGATCGCCATGTCCGGAAGCGGCATTGGCACCTTCATTCTGGCTCCTGTGGTTCAGCTCCTTATTGAACAGTTTTCCTGGCGGGGAGCCTTACTCATCCTCGGGGGCTTCGTTCTAAATCTCTGTGTTTGCGGTGCCTTGATGCGGCCTATTACTCTGAAAGAGGACCAGACAACCCCAGAGCAGAACCACATCGGTAGAACTCAGAAACAAGACTTTAAGCGAGTGTCTCCCTGCTCCACTTTGACTAAGAAATGGGTGCATACCTGCCTCGGTTGCTCTTTGCAGCAGGAATACAGCTTTTTACTGATGTCGGACTTCGTCGTGTTAGCCATCTCTGTTCTCTTTATGGCTTATGGCTGCAGTCCCCTCTTTGTGTACTTGGTACCTTACGCTCTGAGTGTCGGAGTGAGTCACCAGCAAGCCGCTTTCCTCATGTCCATACTTGGGGTGATTGACATTATTGGCAATATCACGTTTGGATGGCTAACTGACAGAAGGTAAAATCTGCTGGGACCACAGCTGGGTCCCTACCAGGGGGCTCTGAGCTTTGAGTTCCCCTCATCCCCTTACCCTGTAGAAAATCTACTTCGGAGAGATGTTAACAAGTTTGCAGTACCTGAAAGCAACTCCCTTGCTAGTTCTTCTAGTCAGAGGTCGGCAAACTTTTTCTGTAAAAGGGATAGATAGTTAACATTTTTGGCTCTGTGGGTCACGTGATCACAGTCACTCAACTCCGCCGTTGTGGCACAAACCAGCTGTAGACAACATGCAGACTAATGCGAGTGGTTGTATGCCGGTCAGACTTTACTTATGGATACTGACATTTTAATTTCTCATACAACTTTTACATATCAAAATAATCTGGTTCTTTTGATTTTTTTCCAACCACTCAAAAATAGAAAACCATTCTTAGTTCACAGGTAGGGCAAAAAACAGGTGGTGGGCTGGATTTGGCCAGAGTTTGCCGACCTCTGTTCTAGATGGTTTAGGATGGTGGGTAGGTCTAAGCTGCAGAAACCTGTGGTAACTACAAGCTCTGGTGACAGATTTAATTCCACCCCAAGTCAAGTCAGTGCTCAGGCTGGGTGTTGTGGTTTTAGTTATTTTTTAATGACGGCAGAGACTGGCTGGCGATGGAGAGAGGAGCAGAATTCAGTCCAGGCAGGAAGATCAGGGGCAGTAATAGTACATTATCTGTAGGCACATATTTGTGTTTGACAAAACAAATAGCAAATACATTCATTATAATTTTAGGCTTAGAAATTACAGTTATCAGAAATCTACCAAGTAGTTTCTTCAGCTAATGCTTGTTGTTAGGATTGAAGAGAGCAAGGTACTCATCTTCTCCTAAATGGACTCTTCACACTTGAGCTATGACCTGGGAGAGCAATCATCCTGTGGCTTCTTACATATTATGTCTTTGGTAATTATTCAGGGTTCCACTGCCATTCTCCAGTGCTATGAATATTTAAAATTAATTCCAAATATGCAATGGTTACGGAAAAGAGCGGAGAGCCGGGATATCTTTCTTGACAATCAACTCAATAAGAAGTAGCCCAGTGTAGGTTTGATAGTGGCATCTCTAGTCGGAGATATACAAGACCTAAGTACTTATGCTGACTCTGCCCCTTATTATCGCTGTGACCTAGGGAAAATCACTAACCCTCAGATCCTTTAGGGCCTTCATCTGCAAAACAGGCCATTGCCATATTTTTCTATTAACCTCTTAGCATTTTGTGAGACTCAAAGGAGATGGTAGGTTGAAAACTGTTTGTAAGGCATAAACTGCTGGTGCTGATATTATGCTGAGTCTTTGAAATAATGATGGTATCAATGCCATTTGCTATCAATGATGAGTTTGGAGCTATAGAGGGAAAGTGGAATGGAAGTACCACTGGGGAGGGCTCAAAATAAGACTTAGTCCTAGTACAAGACCTTCATAATCTCTGGCAAATCATTTTAATGTCTTCATATTCTAGCTTCTCCCTTTTATACCTGGGGGTTTTGAGCATATATGATGTACCAGATACCAGTGGATGACCTATCTGAAAGCATCTAATAGACTGCTAGAAAATGTTAGTCTCCTGATACTGTACATGTTATTTTATAACTATCCTTAGGGTAACCCTACAAGATAGGTAACATTCCCATTTTATAGCTAAAGAAATTGAGATTAGAGGTAAGCAGTTAGTAGGTGATAGAGCTAGATTCAAACTTCCATCTTTCTAACTTCAGAGCGTATATTATTTTCTGCCACACCATGTTTCCTGGGAAGATGACTTCTTGTGTTTTCATATACCAGAAGAAAGATAGGCAGACAACATAGATAATGCACCATGGGAAGCCTCTATAAGTAATAGCAATGCTTATTGCTTATTGTGGCCATGGTTCTAAAGCTCTTTGATAGAACCCGCGCATACTGCACTCATTCTTGATCTTCAAATCCACAGGTGCCTGAAGAATTACCGGTATGTCTGCTACCTCTTTGCCGTGGGACTAGATGGGCTCTGCTATCTCTGCCTCCCAATGCTTCAAAGTCTTCCCCTGCTCGTGCCTTTCTCTTGTACCTTTGGCTACTTCGATGGTGCCTATGTGACTCTGATTCCCGTAGTGACTGCAGAAATAGTGGGGACCACTTCTTTGTCCTCAGCGCTCGGTGTGGTATACTTCCTTCATGCAGTGCCGTACCTGGTGAGCCCACCCATCGCAGGTAGGTTTCCAGAGAGATCCCCCAATCACCGCTTCTGTTTTTCATACTGATGTGAAAACAGTGAACTCACACATAGACAATGAGGATTGGAAGTTAAATTGGGAAGAGTGAAAGAGAAAGGGATTCAAGAGCCATCAAAAAATCATGGTCTTACTTATATCCTTGTCTTACCATTTTCTTCCAGCCAATGGGGACCTTAGCCTGCTTGGAAAGAAAAAATCCAAAATTAGGGTCCTGATTCCATTCCACGCTAATGATGGGAGCAATGGAATGGAGCAGCTGTTCAAAACTTATAAATAAGTCAGGCACACGCAGAGGGAAGTCTAGAGGGAGTACAGGATTCCACTTGGGGATAGTGGGCAGAGAGGCTGAAATGGTAAGTGAGTGTGTCATAGTCGGTGTCTTGAGTGCCAGCCAAAGGAGCCAAACGGGCCCTATATTCTTCAGAGACTATGGATAGTAGTATAATTTTTGTGCAAAGGGGTAATATGGCAAAGAGTATATCTTAGAAAATGGGACCTAGCAATTGATCTGGTACTTTAGGGGAGAAGCAGTTAGGATTCCATTCTAATAGTTCAGGAGCAAACTGATAAAAGTCCTGAACTAGGGCCGCTGCAGCAAAATGGAAATGAACGCCGGGGGCAAAGAGGAGGTTTTGGAAAAAAATATCAGCTGAATTTAGCATGTGGGGGCGAAGGAGAGGAAAACGCAAAGAAAACCTAGAAAACAATGGCATGGTTGGAAGAAATATGGAAGTTGGAAAAAGTGCCTTTGCCAGAAAAAATAATGAATTAAAAGTTTAGAAATGTTCAGATATCTGAAATACCCAATACAATGTCCAACAGAGCTGTTTAAGGATGAAATCTGAGCTTTAGAGGGAGGCCAGATTTGGATTCAAAGATTTGGGGATCATCAGATAAAGCATCTAGATAGAATGTTTTGTAAACTGTCAAATGCTATAGAAATTGAAAGCGTGATTAAACAAGTAATTTGACAACCCTTTATTGTTTGTGTGCATCAACGTTGCTTTTGGGGCTGCTATAGCAGCAACAGGTCAGAGTCCCTCCCTCCTTCTTAGAGTATGTGGTCTAGACCAGTGTCTCTCAAAATGGAGGTCCTGGGACCCCCTGCGTCAAAACCCCCTGGGGCCCTTGTTACAAAATGCAGATTCCTTGATCTTGCCTTGTGATCTGAATCTTTCCAAGAATGTACATTCTGAACCAGCCTTCTTGTGGTGCTCATGCACACTGAAGATTGAGAATAATTGGTTCTTTTTTTTGTTTAAGATTTTCTTTATTTATTTGGGACAGAGTGCGCGAGCCCAAGAGCAGGGTGAAGGGCAGAGGGAGAAGCAGACTCCCCACTGAGCAGGGAACCCGATGCAGGGCTTGATCCCAGGACTCCTGGATCATGACCTGAGCCAAAGGTAGCCCCTTAACCGACTGAGCCACCCAGGTGCCCTGCCTAAACTAAACCAAGAGAGTGAAGGTCCCTGAAGATAGGCAAAAAAGAAATGAGCCAAACATCTGCTTAGAAGAAAGGAAGGGAATTTGTGAAGAAGGCAGGATTTCTTCTTTAGCTGATGTTGTAAATAAACAGTTTAGAATTATTTCCAAACCCTAGTGATTGCTAAAGCAGCAAACTAGGGGAAACTGTGGTTCCTTCATGGTTGTGGATAAAAAATCCTGGTCAGTTTAAATTCGGTAATATAGGACTACATGTTTAGTGCTTCATTTTGGAAAACTGCCCCCAAAACGTCCCCACATCCTTCCTCAATAGCCAATTTTTGTGTTTACCAACCTTTAGGAGCAGTATAATTCTCTAATTCTGTTAAAAAGTCACAGTGCATCAATGAAATTGGGATTCCTGGATCTTTTTTCAATCCATGGCTTTACTTTGGCAAATCAGAGATTATACCTGTTGCCAGGCATTGGAGGATTAGGGTGTGAGGTTCTTACCATAATACTTCTCTTATTTAATTACCTTTAAAATGACAACTCTCTATTCAGTCTCTTCTGTTTGGTGCTACAGAAATGCATAAGTAAGTCACACAATAGCTAAAATATTTCAGAGTAGTTTGGATTGCAGGAAACTTTGTGGGGCTTATAACAATTTCTCCATACCATTTTTCACTAATGAATTGAGGTGGGTGAAAGGAAAAATCATATACTTTTCCAGTGGATTTAAGTTTAGAGGAATTTTTTTAAAGGATTTATTTTATTTATTTGAGAGAGAGAGAGAGAAAGCAGGGGGAGGGATAAGGGGACAGAATCTTCAAGCACACTCCTCACTGAGTGCAGAGCCTGATGTGGGGCTTGATCTCATGACCCTGAGATTGTGACCTAAGCCGAAACCAAGAGTCGGATGCTCAACCAACTGAGCCACCCAGGCACCCCAATTTAGAGGAGTTTTTAAAAAACTTTTTAATCCCAAAGTAATTGCCTGCCAAGGTCTAATTTGACCCCATTGATTTTCTGATCATTGTGGCCTATGTTTTGCATATTATATGCCCTGGTTCTCCTCAAAATTTAGAGCTGGAATAGTTATTGAGATTAATTTGTCGCAAGAAGAAATAAAGGGGGAAAAGGCCATGATTGCAAAATGATACCTGGTGAAGTTTACATTGGCAACTTCTACAATGGCCCAAAGTTCTGATTTTCAAACTGCAGTGCGTGCAACGACTGGTTCCAACTGAAAATTTGAATTCTGCTTTATCCAGAAGCATGTTATGTTACTCCAGATAGACAGTACATGGGTACTGGGAACACTAACATTCAGGACAATGATACTCTCTTGACAGCAGACATAAATGATCCCAACATCAGTACTTTGAAAGACACTATTTTATCTTTTCTACCACATTTGCTGGTATTGATAATAATATTTGTTGTGTGATTACTAAGAATGGGACACTCTTCCAAGTACTTTACAGAACAACAATCCATTTTAGTTTTCCTAGGAAACAGAATGCGTTTTTCAGTTGCTGCACAATATTTTTAGATCTGCTTTTTGTGTCAAAATTACAACGGTGGCTCTAGCAATCTATTGTTTATCAGCCTTAGAAATTACTAGATTTGGGAGTAGGTACGTAATTGGATTTTCCACTCAACAATGTAATTCTGCTGTTGCTTGTTACAGGACGGCTCGTCGACATGACTGGGAGCTACACCGCGGCATTTCTTCTCTGTGGATTTTCAATGATACTGAGTTCTGTGTTGCTTGGCTTCGCTAGACTTGTAAAGAAGATGAGAAAAACCCAGCTGCGGTTCCTTGCCAAAGAATCTGACCCTAAGCTGCAGCTATGGACCAACGGATCGGTGGCTTACTCTGTAGCAAGAGAGTTAGATCACAAAGATGAGCAATCCGTGGTTCTAACAGCACCTCGTTACAGCCCCACACGACCAATGGCTTGAGCCTGGGAACCTTCAGGGCTGAGAGAGGGGGGACCACTGGGTTGTACGTGTCTCGGAAGCGTTTAATTTTGACAGAAGCATTGCTTTCCAAAGAAATTATTCTTATTGTTTTATTAACATGTTTATAGGGGAAAATAGCAACAAAGCAAGCTGGACCAGCTCAGAGTTTCCTCATTTGGGATTTGTACTCACAATTGAACTATCTTTCAGGCAATGAGCATCACTCTATGGAGAATGTTAGGACACTGCTGCTATAATTAGCTGTAATTAGGGGTAATTACAAAGCATGACCAAAGCAGATGACATTGGGAAGCTTTGTTGCAAACTCTCTGCCCCTCCATCTCACTCCCTCAGTTAGAATGTAAACAGAAACAGTGACATGTAGATTTGCTTACTTTATGCTTTTTTGGAGAAAGGGGTCTGTATTAATCACTGCCTTTTGAGAAATCTAAAGCATTCTTCCACAACTCCATGTAAAACCCTAATGAGAAACTCCACTATGAGACAGGTTTGGCATCTTCACCTTCCACCTCCACGGAAAGCTTTCTTCCTAAGGCTGAGCCCCTCACCTCTGATCAGGCACTCACCTCTGTTACTATCACATATAATACTGAATTTAACCGAATACACCAAGTCACAAGTGTGATTTCTAAATCTTACCTGAAATGTTAACACCAACACTTCCTTCTCTCTCTCTTTTTTTTTTCATTAGAAACAAAGCTTTTATTTGAATTGTACACACATTCCTGCTAGGAACTGAAAAATGTTGGCAGTATTCCAACTGGGCAGGAATTGAATTCTTGAATCAGCAGGTCTCTGATGGGAGTTTTCTTTTCAGATCAGACATTTTGGTTCATCATTACCCAAAACAGAACTTGGGAGGTTAGCCTGAAAAATATTCTAAAGGTGAGATTCCTTTCTCCCTGTGTTAATTCTTGTTCCAATGTCCACTGCTCTTGACCTCTTTATGGATAATCATTAGAAACTTGATGGGCCTCTTCAGCTGAGTAAGAAGGCTTCAGGGGTTCAGCTCAGCATCAGAGCACTCTCATTAATTAGAGCTTTGGTCAGGGGAGAGAGAAGAGAAGGTTAAGAAGGCTACTGGTGTGATACTTTACAGTTCATAGAACTCTTTCACATACCTACACCCACTGGATTAGAATAGTTTACTCATTCTCAAGTACTCTGTTTTCCTATAGTTTGGAATAATTTCTGACTTTCCAGAGGGAGAACACGGGAGAGAAGAGAAAGGCCAGATCCCCCAGCTTGTCTCCAACCACTTTAAATCCGCAGAATGATAGTGCTACATCCCCAAATCATGTCATACCTGTAAATTAGGAGCAATTACACAACTGAAAGGGGATTTTAACTATTGAAAAATTTTAAATCTGAACCTTAAAGAAATATTTTGACCCTGAAAGCCATTTAACCCACTGTCCCTCGGGAGGCCTCACAAACACCAGCACTGAAGAAGATCCTGGGTTGACTAAGCATGTGTAGCAAGAGTCTTTGCCTATAACTGGATTATTTCATAAAGTTACATATTAATACATTGCTTTCAGAATGAAACACTGACTTGATTTAATGGAAGAAAGCTGTAGTATTTCATAGTTGTTTTCCAAAGATAAATTTGAATGTTGCCTGTTATCTTTTTACTTAAAGACTTTAGTTTAGGGGCGCCTGGGTGGCTCAGTCGTTAAGCGTCTGCCTTCGGCTCAGGTCATGATCCCAGGGTCCTGGGATTGAGTCCCACATCGGGCTCCCTGCTCAGCAGGGAATCTGCCTCTCCCTCTCCCACTCCCCCTGCTTGCGTTCCCTCTCTCGCTCTGTCTCTCTCTGTCAAATAAATAAATAAAATCTTTAAAAAAAAAAAAGACTTTAGTTTAAACCCATTTACTTTGTCACTTGCAATTTTAAAACAATATTTGGGAAAATATCTGTAAAAAGTCAAAGTTAAAATGAACTTATGTGTGTTTGGAACAGCACTTTACACTGAATGCCATTTTTTGAATCTTCAAGCCTGAAGACTTTTTGAAATACAGTTATAAATATTCTCATACATATTTTTTCCTAGTGATCACAGTAAAATTTTGTTTATCCAGTTCTGCAATATAATTTCTCTAAAGTATTATAAGTATTCATGAAAAATGGGTATAGAAGCCAGAGCTTTTAAAAATTCATATAAAATATTTTGGATATTTTTACTGTATACATGCATCAATTTATACTTTACTTTCCCTTTTAGAACAGCATTTTTGGAAAACCAGCAAGGAAAATGCAGATCTTAGAGTCTACCATTGTCAACTTCACAAAATTTTACTGTTAAGGTTCCAAGTGCCTATGCTGTTTATTTCAAAAGGGAGGAATTTGTAAGAATGATGCATTTTGTGGAATCAAGAACAAAATTGTGGTGTGATGATTCTACACCTTAAATATTACTTTATATCACTGCAAGTTCTACTTTGAAATTGACTGACTAGAAAAGCAAAGAAACTAATTTCTATAGATACATTATACCATTGGGCCTGTTTTTCAGATTGTGATTTTACTAATAGATCAGATATTTATGCTAATATTTTCTTATTTCAAAAGCTTTATAATAAAGTGAGTTTATATTTGTGTTTGGAAAAACGTTTTTCCCTGTACAGGGGGTTTGGATTGAATGGTGAGTGGGCTTGTCTGAATTATGCTAAAATGTAGCTAGCATACAAAGATGTGGTAAACAGGGGTGCCTGGGTGGCTCAGATGGTTAAGCATCTGCCTTCGGCTCAGGTCATGATCTCCAGGTCCTGGGATCGAGCCCCACATTGGGCTCCCTGCTCCACGGAGAGTCTGCTTCTCCCTCTCCCTCTGCTTCTCCCCCTGCTTGTCTCTCTCTCTCTCTCTGTCAAATGAATAAATAAAATCTTTAAAAAAAAAAGATGTGGTAAACAATCAAATAATTTACAAAAGCCAAACCCATTCATTGAATACTTCCAATGTATCAGCTACTGTGCTAAGCACTTCCTATGCATTGTCTTATTTAATTCCCATAATAACCTATATTATCACCATTTGATAGATGTGGAAACTGGGGCACCAGGTGGTCACTGCCTTCCTCTGGCTCCAGTGAAATCCTGTAAAGCTAGGAAGGTGTCTGATGCTGGAACCTGCCTCCTTCCCTTTGTGCCTACTTGGGTTTTCTTCTTATGTGGGTTCAAAAAGCCATTTGGAAACAGGCCCTCCTTTGGGAAGATAAAATCCTTTGGATTATGATTCACTCTCCCAATTCGTGTAGATGGAAAGATTCTAGAATGGAGATTTCCAGGAATTTTCCCAAGAGTCTGGTCCTATCAAGGCCACTACTTCCAGGCTAAGTGATTTAATTTGCTGTTTATTGATCCAGGCCTCTCTTTGGGAGCATTTATGTATGTGTTAGCAGAGAGAAGGTTGGGAAGCATACTTTGTCCCAAAAGAGAGTTCTATCTTCTGCACTACCAGAATCATGTTTTCTCAGTCAGGAGTTGAATTCTTTCTTAAGTGCCTGCACCATTGCCCAGTCATGACGAAGATGGTAATGTCTATCTGGTACTCACCTTCCTGGTCTCAATGGGTCTAATTCTGAAATTGTTTATTGAACTGAAGTAGTGTGAACTCAAGGTAGATATCTGTGTTTCTCTTCTCATACTTTAAAGTTCAAGTCTTTATTTTTTTTCTAACTCCACCAAACAATAGATGTTTAAAGATTTTTTAAAGGATTTTGTGTATTTATTTAAGAGAGAGCAAGCACGAGTGGGGAGGGGGGCAAAGGGAGAAGGAGAAGCAGACTCTCCGCTGAGCATGGAGGCCAATGCGGGGCTGGATCCCAGGACCCCAGGATCACGACCTGAGCTGAAGGCAGACGCTTAACCAACTGAGTCCCCAGGTGCCCCAAACAATAGATTTTTATACCTGTTGCCAGAGCAGCTTCCAGTGAGACATGACTGGGGTTTTGTCCCATAACACAGAGAAATATTTGGTAGAGGGATCTGGAAATACCAAATCACAGTAAAAAGACTGACATTTAAAATAAAACATTTTATTATGGAACTTTTCAAACATGTACAAAAATAGAACAGTAAAATGAACTTGACATAATCATCCCATAGCATCTACAATTATCTGCCCTTTACCCTCCCCCATGATGAAGCTGTTTGAAATATATGAACATGCTGACAGGACAGGTCTTCCTTCAGCTGTCAAGGAATAACTGAACCTGGCAAGAATAATTTATTCATGCAAGCAGAGGGTATGGGTGGTTGGTATCACCTGTTAATGAACCACATCATTACGAAGCTGATTGGGTCCCCTTTCTTTCTGTGGACTTTGGGTGTCTGAATTACAGGTTAAAACTCTTCTTCCTTCTCTCCCCAGCCCTGATGTGATCTATCTTCCTGTAGCTTAAGGAGGTGTCAAATAACTGAAAAGTGCTTTTGAATTTTGGAAAAGAGTGATGATTATTACATTCATTATTATTCTTAATTATTTAAGCATCAGAGGCCTCTTTGAGGAGTCTAGATGTAGGGCTGATCCAAAATTAAATAAAAAGCATTTTATTTTTAAGGAGTTAATGTGTGATCAACTTAAGATTTGAATTGACATTTAAAAGCATTAAAGTTAACATTTTAAAATATGATCCTTTCAGTTTTCCCATAAAATTGTTTCTTTTGTGATGGAAAGTTAGGTTTTTGTCACTGACACAATGATGGAAGAATTAGAGGCCCCAGTCCTAGCAATGGTGAAGACATATTCACATTCCCAGAGAGCTTGATTCTACAACTGGGTCCTGAGCAGAGTCTGGGTATGCTTCAGGGTGGGGAAGAAGATATGAATGAAGGAAAGGGATATGTGGTTACCTGAGATTCCAGCAGACTCTGAAAGCCTCTGGGTCTAAATTTGCCAATCCCTGCTCAAGCAGAGGGGAAAATTTGGACATCTGACTCTAGTTTCAAGGTTCAACAGGGGAGAGGAGAGCCTATTTTAGAATCACAAGTTACAGGTCTGGTATGAGCATTCAGTGCTGGAATATGGTCTACAAGGTCCAGCAGGGTGTAGCCCCTGCCTAACTTCCAAACCTCACGTTGGGCTGCACCCCTGCGGCTCGCTATACTGCAGTGCCCTTCTCTATAGGTTCCCCAGGTCATTTTGCGTATGCTGATCCTTCAGTGTGCTCATTTCTCAACTTTTGGGGGACAGTTTAAATGTCACTTTCTAGGGGCGCCTGGGTGGCTCAGTCGTTAAGCGTCTGCCTTCGGCTCAGGTCACGATCCCAGGTCCTGGGATTGAGCCCCGCATCGGGCTCCCTGCTCGGCAGGAGGCCTGCTTCTCCCTCTCCCACTCCCCCTGCTTGTGTTCCCTCTCTCGCTGTGTCTCTCCCTGTCAAATAAATAAAATCTTTAAAAATAAATAAATAAATGTCACTTTCTAGAAAGCCCATCTTTAACCACTGCCCCATCTAAATTATATATCCCCACTATCACCTAATGGGTAAATTGAAACCAGCACCATGAGAACAATACCATGAAGTTGTCAAACGCTGACCTGAAGCTAAGGGCACTGCATACTATGGAGGTTAGGAGAGGAGAGGAAGAATTCTTTAAGTGCTAGAGAAATTTGAGGCCATGTCAAGGAAATGTTCTGATGAGGGGATCTATAAGGGTGTCTGGGACTTTGGATATTGCTGAGATTTGGGGTTGCATTTGGTGTCTCTAAATTATATATAATTAAAATATACATATTTTAATTATAATTAATATTCATTTGTGTGTTTACTTTAAGATGTCATCTCCTCCACAAAACCACAAGCTTTCTGAGGC
The DNA here is from genome assembly GCF_011800145.1 of Mirounga leonina. Taxonomy (NCBI): domain Eukaryota; kingdom Metazoa; phylum Chordata; class Mammalia; order Carnivora; family Phocidae; genus Mirounga; species Mirounga leonina. Next base: position 17,648,831 of record NW_023270265.1, on the reverse strand, counting down.
TAGGGATCATACTGACTATTCACCAGTCAGTCCAGTGCCTAAAATATAGTAGGCACTCAATAAATACTTGGTGAGTAAATGAATGAAAAAAAGAATGAATAAACAAACCGCTAATGAGAATTGTAACACAGCGGGACTGGGGCTGATTGAAGGGTTGGGTTTGCTTGAAGTTGCTCTTGCACCCATAATGGATACAATGTGTTAGATATTTACAATTTGTGGGTCTAAATAAGACACCCGGTGAGGGGCGCCTGGGTGGCTCAGTTGGTTAAGCGACTGCCTTCGGCTCAGGTCATGATCCTGGAGTCCCGGGATCGAGTCCCGCATTGGGCTCCCTGCTCGGCAGGGAGTCTGCTTCTCCCTCTGACTCTCCCCCCTCTCATGTGCTCTCTGTCTCTCTCATTCTCTCTGTCTCAAATAAATAAATAAAATCTTAAAAAAAAAAAAAAATAAGACACCTGGTGAGAAGTGTCCCATGAATAGTAGGAGCTCCAGAGCACTGAGTATCATGGGACAGGTTTGAAAAAGCAAATAAAGGTAGCAAAGAGAAGAGTTGGTAGAAATATAGGAAATAACGAAAACTTTTGATTGAGGCCTGAAAGTAAAAATGATATGACTTGTGTTCAACCCAAACAGGCTTAATTAGAAAGCTCTGTTTTGTTCAAATTGAGTAGAAGGCCTAGGGGTGGGGGCTTCCACAAGGAGCCCTGGGACATTAGGAAAAGGTGGAGCACCTGTGCCTCACGCATGATGAGCTGGGAGTTCAGGGACAGGTACCGCACAAGCTGCTTTTCCTTTACAGGAACACTACACCACTATTTGGCCAGGAGCAGAAATCCCTGCCTGGAGTCTTTTGCCCAGTGCTATGGCCGGCCTCAAACTGAAACTTACTGAAAATTAGCATGCTGGCAAACATTCTTAAGAGTTGGTGAGAGGCTTTGATCAGTTAATGACTATTAAGCACCTCATCAGAATCTGATATCATGTTTTTATGATAGGGAATTAAAAATACCGAGAGCACACCTTCCATGAATTCAAGTTAATTGCCTAATTGGTAAATTGAAACCATCACCATGAGAACAATACCATGAAGTTGTTAAATGCTGACCTGAAGCTCAGGGCACTGCATAAAGGTTAGGAGAGGAAGAATTCTTTAAGTGCTGGAGAAATTTGAGGCCATTCCAAGGGACTCAGGTACTGGGCTGAATGGGCTGGAATCATCCTGTACTCTTCTTAGGGTAAGAAGCTGGGAGTAGGGGAGAGGGACGTGGGGCAGCCACTTTATGTGGCTAGCTGAGGTTCCAGCAGATACCCAAGACCAATGGAGCACTAAACGCTAGTTAACACTAATAAATGTTCTGATGAGGGGATCCGTAAGGGTGTCTGGGACTTTGGATATTGCAGAGATTTGGGGTTGCATGTGGTGTCTCTAAATTGAAAACAGGAATTTTCAGGGAATGGGGTTATACTTCAATATTTACTTCTCAACTCTAAAAGGGAACCATTTAGGGGTGCCTGGCTGGCTCAGTTGGAAGAGCATGCAAACTTTTGATCTTGGGTTTTGAGTTTGAGCCCCACGTTGGGTGTAGAGATTAAATAAATAAAACTTTTTAAAAACCAAAAAAAGAATCATTTGTGAGTTTTCTCTCTTAGAGTCCAGAGCTTCAGGAAGGTTGGTTTTGTTTTGCTTTGTTTTAAATTGACGTGTTATACAGCACTGCCATCTGCTGGAATTAGTGAGACCACCTCCCAAAATTTGGTGACTCTTCCGATTATAGTTCAATTGGACAAGGCCAGCCTTAGAATAAACATGGAAGTTTGTTGTGTCCTTCTCTTCCAGCCCCCAGTGGTTTCAGAGCACCTTTTAACCCCAGCATCAAAGGCAGTTAATGAGGACAACTAGTTCTTTTTCGTAATTCCTTCTGGGAGTTTTGGGACCCTATGTAAAACAGTGTTGGGTGACCTATGATTGTAGAATGTCTGAGCTTGGTGTGATCCTCTGTAGCATTGTCCTACAGTCTCTGTAAAGATTGGTCCTATCTTCCCTTATTCCAAATTTTAATACTATTTCGAAAATACTGTATGGTGGTCAAATGTTAGATTCTAGAACCAGACATCTAGGGTTTGAGTCCCTTTTCCACTTCTATTCTTAGCTATGTGATCTTGGGCTTACTTAATTTCTCCAAATTTCAGTTTATTCATATGCAAAGGAAAGAGTAAAAATGATTATCTATAGGGATTTTGTGTGGATTTTGTAAGTTTAATACATAAAATGTACTTAAAACAGTCCCTAGTACGTAGTGTATTCTGTGTAGGAGTTAGCTATGGTTATTCATATGTCACCAGCATCTACAGATGTAGCTAAACTAGCATTCCCTTTTTCTTAGGGCTTTGCTCCAAACTGCTGGTTAGTTAGAGATATGAAGAGAGGGAACCCCTCTATAGGCTGACTTCTGAACTCTTGTGTGTTCATCTCTTTCTTTCTTTACCTTCACCCCCTTTTACCCCAGTTGTAGGAGTGTAATCAGCTTAGACAGAAATGGCTTTTTCTGAAGGACAGGCCAGTGTGTTGTCTTCAGTGTTCAAGTGACACCAATCCATGCTTGTCCTTCAGAGTTTATCCGTGAGGCACATCTGTCCTCTCATGAGACATGACTTTCCCAAAGCTTACACATCTCACCTTCATTATTTCATTGTTTATTCTGCCTAGGTGCCACCATGAAAGGAGATCTTGAGAATTCTAGTTCTTCACTTATAGAGACTTCTAGGTTCAGAGCAAATACGGGAATATATACATGGCATTTCTGTGCATGTTTCTAGTAATTAGGTGCTGTTTTTTAATTCAATTATAGTGAAATACAACAAAATACTTAATGAAAAATTTATTTTAGTAAATATGAAACTACCAGAGAAGGTAGGAGTTTTGTTTGGGGTCAGATGAGGTGTGTATGACTTAATCACAGGAAAAGAGGAAGCTACAGAGAGGAAAGCACATCTCAGTGATTCAGAGAACCTTGGCTAAGAAGAGAATTGGAGAGACACAAGAATCTTCGTCCTGGGAGAGAAGTGGGGAAGAGGAGAGGAGGAAGTGTCAGAGCAGAAAGTTACATGATAAAAGGTTGGCCATTAAATATAAAATAGCTCTGGGGCGCCTGGGTGGCTCAGTCGTTAACGCGTCTGCCTTCGGCTCAGGTCATGATCCCAGGGTCCTGAGATTGGGTCCCACATCGGTCTCCCTGCTCAGCGGGAAGCCTGCTTCTCCCTCTCCCTCTGCTGCTGCCCTTACTTGTGCTCTCTCTCGCTCTGTCAAATAGGTGAATGAAATCTTAAAAAAGAAAAAAGAGGTAATTATTTAAAAAATAAATAAATAAACTAGCTCTGTTGTTTTGTGGGGAGGGAAAGAGCAAGAAAGGTCAGGTTTGGGGGAGGAGGCTATCCCAGCCTGCAGTGGGTGCCCATGGTGTGCTTATAATGCTATTGATCTATTTAATGTAGACTTTATTGATTTCCTGCTATGTTAAGAGAGGATTTAATTACTGCATGTAAAGAACTCTTATTCCAATTCCCCCCAGCTTTGACAGTTAGGACTCAATTCTTAGTTACTTTATCAATTAGTTTTGTAATTTATAATAATATATTTAAACTTATTTGTTCTTCCATCAAGTTATAACTCAGTCTCTTGACTTCCTTTTTTATAAGATGAGGTCTTTTTTTGGTTTCTACCCTCCCTTAACCTCTTTCCCCCTTTCTTATCCAACTCAAATATTACAAGGTTGGAAAAATTATGTTCTGTTCTTTAACTATATTACTGATCCAAAAAGTCAAAAAACAATAAACGGCATTTAATATTATGTGAACATGATTTACCCTACAGCCAATTAGAATCATCTAATTGCATTTCTTTCACTAGGTGAGTTAATTTGACCTCCAAAAGCAGACACCAAAATAGGACTGAATACAAGAACCTTATTAGGAGGGCACCTGAGTGGCTCAGTCGTTAAGCGTCTGCCTTCTGCTCAGGTCATGATCCCAGGGTCCTGGGATCGAGCCCCGCATTGGGCTCCCTGCTTGGCGGGAAGCCTGCTTCTCCCTCTCCCAGCCCCCCTGCTTTTGTTTCCTTTCTCATTGTCTCTCTCTCTGTCAAATAAATAAAATCTTTAAAAAAAAAAAAAAAAGAAACTTATTAGGGAAAATTCTGTGAGAGAAAATGGACAGGAGCAAAGAGAGGCTGGGAAAGCCATGGGATTCAAGTCTGACACCAAGTGCAGGAGAGAGAGGAGAAAAGTTGGATGGAAGCATCTTAGAGTTCAGTATAGTATTTTTTTTTAAGTTTTTATTTTTAAGTAGTCTTTATAACCCAACATGAGGCTCAAACTTACGATGCTGAAATTGAGTCACATGCTCCACTGACTGAGCCAGCCAGGTGCCCAAAAGTACAGTATAAAGTAAAATTTGGCAAGGCTGATGGGGAATCCTTGAGCCTAGGTCACCTGTCAAAGGAGTTGTACATCTCCCACGTCAGGGCCTGAGTTAGTGTCCCTACCATGCTGGGAAGAATGGCCTCAATGCAAATGCAATGATGGATGTCAGTATATAGCAGATGGGACCCTCAGTCAGTATAATCCTTGTAGCTGGAGATTATAGGGTTATAGTGTTATTGTCCCTGAACTACTCAAAGGAGACTATTCTAATTGTTAAGGCCAAATTGATTCTCATTTCTTAACATCCACCGATTATACAAAATCATGCTACATTTTAATTTGTTTTATATTTCTGTTATATTCTTTAATCTCAACAATAAACACATTCCATAAAAGAACCATCCTTGGGCCTGCTGGTGTTGTGGTTGATGTCATTTAGGCATAGTCACATCATGGCCAAACTGTCAATTAAAGTTTAATTGGTATAGGAATATTATTGATTATAGGTAGAAATTGTCAGTGAAGAGTACTGCTGAACCAGGAGCAAGGAGAAGAAATTATAGTCCATAAAGTAGATAGGAGATCTTACGTGACGTCACCAATCTGGGTCCCAACTTTCTTATTGATATATTTGGTTAGAGCAGGGTCCTCCTGGTTCTAAAGTTCCGTGGGTCTATGCAGTTTTTCTTGAACTGAGCTAATTTGCATCTTGGACTTCTAGAAAAAAATACTGATTGCTTATATTGTCCTTGAAAGTCGAGCAGATAGCATGTAATCAACTGCTAAGATCAGCTCTGCACCCAGAGAGGACAGAAAATGTTTAAAAGGTCCATTACTCTGAAGCCAGTTTTCCTGCCAGCTGATCCACTTGTTGAAAGGGTCCATCTCAGCTTTTGTGAGGCTGGCAGCATAGCTTCAGTGCTGAACAAAATAGCTTCCAAGAGGCTGAAAGAGGCGCTTCTGTTTTCTTGAAGGGGCAAATTACCTGAAGGGCAATCACAACCACTTTCTGAGCATATTTTTTGGTTTGTCTATTAGGCAAAGAAATAAACTCAGGCCTGATATCCTAGACTTTATCAGGCCATATGATGAGTTTATCTAACTAGTCTGATTTGGACCCATTTTACAGGTTTTGAGTCAATTGGCAAGGCGGGCTTTCAGAGGTGGGGGCAGGATACTATGCAATTCAATTCAGGCAACTTTTGTTAGACTTATTATATAACAAGCATTGTGTTATATACTGAGAGATTCAAATAAAAACAAGATACTTGAGGAATTTAGGATCCCCTTACTTAAGCCTATTAGCCTAATTAATTTTATTCTCTGTTTATATTTTCCATGTTGTAGACCAGAGGCTCTCAAACTTTGCAGCACAACAGTTTCACCTAGGGAACTTAAAAATCATAATGTTGGGTGCCTACGTGGCTCAGTTGGTTAAGCATCTGACTTCAGCTTGGGTCATGATCTCAGGGTCCTGGGATCAAGCCCTGAGTTGGGCCCACGTGGAGTCTGCTTATCCCTCTCCCAGTCCCTATCTCTCTGTCTCTCCCCCTGCTCATGCTCGGTCTCTCTCTCTCTCTCAAGTAAATAAGTAAAATCTTTTTTAAAAAAAAAATCGTAATGCCAATTTAGTCAGCCTCTGAGGTGGGACCCAGACACCAGTTTTTTTTTTTTTAACTTCTCAGGTGATTCCAATGTGTAGCCAAATCTGAGGAGCAATGTTGTAGACTCTTACCTGAAGAACAGCAACATCATTATTACTTGGGAGCTTGTTTAAAGTGCAAAATCTCGGGCCCTCTGTGAAATCTACAAAATCAGAACCTACCTGTTAACAAGATTCCCAAGCGATTTGCATGCACATTAAAGTTTGATAAGTGTTGTGGTAGGCCATGTTTCCCAAAGACTTGTTCTGTGTATAAGGCGGCTCTTGTCTGCAGATTTCTAAAAACAAGTTAGTTGAGACAAATAACCTTTTCTATCTGACTATCTGACTCACTATCTGAATGTCCCCTGAATGTGAGAGTTTTATGAATTAGGTGGCAAATGTTGGAGTTATTATGTACTTTAAGGTAAAGGAACAGGGTGGCTGTCTATAGTTCATACTGAGGTCCCAGAGAAAGGCCATGTGGAAGGGAGGGAGAGCTGAACCTGAAAATCCAATTTTGCAGTATAAAGGGCTAAGGTATATGTGCACCTGAGAGAGAGAGGGAGGAAGGAAAACATTTTAGTGGGCAACTCTTTTGGATTTTGAGGAGACTCTTCATATAATTGATGAGGTGGAATTTGGGGAAGAGACTCAAGGTAATCCTGGGTTAGCTCATTCTACTTTAGTTGATGTGGCTCCGAAGTTGTGAGTCAGGCTGGCATTCTGAGGCAAGATCCTTCCCAAACCTGGTTCACCATTCTTGCTTTTTCCTTCAGTTATTTCCCCTCTTTTTTTGGAGAGCTTGCACATAACAGATTGAGAATTCTGTGTCTAAATTTGGACTGTTGTTAACATTCACCTAACACACAGTTCCCCTGAGGATTTCTACTTGCAAATGGAATGCATAGGGTATAGAACAACAAGGCCACCCACCAATGGTATTATAGGCTCTAACAGTCATTTCCCTACCCGGCTAATCCTCAGAATTACCTTGGGTGCTTTATAAATACGTAAACTTCCAGACTTGACCCCTAGAGGTTCTGGCTTAGTAGGTCTGTGGTGGGACCTGGGAATTTGATTTTTAAAGAGCTTAACCAGTGACTCTTAATTTAGGGTTAGGGTTCTGAACCACTGATACAATGGAGAGAGAGTGGACTATAAATTAGGTCAGATTTGGTTTTAAATCCTAGTCCCACCACTTAGTAGCTTAGTAGTCGTGTGATTTTCAGAATGTTACTTAACTTCTCTGAGCCTGGCTCTATTCACTTGCAGTGCTGAGATGGTTAAATAAGGTGACACACTAAAGTACCTAATATGGGGAATGCAAAGCAGTATTTTTACATGGGCCTTTGCCATCACAGAATACATATATATATAGGCTAACCACATGGGTAAACTGGTTTAGTCCTTCAATGTCCAGATCTTTCCATACCTACTTTTATCCTCTCTTCCGTCACCTTGAATTTGAACTAGTCCTGTTCAAGCCCTGGAGACCTCACAGCAGCTGGTTAATAAGCTGGTAATGGCTTTTTCAGGGGTTGCTCAGCTTTACTGGATGTAGGTCATTATTTCAGTTAACACAATCATCTTTGGTACTTCAGACACATTCACAGGCCATAATGCCTCTGGTTGTTTTATTTTCTGAAGTTGTCTGAATTACAGTCAGTAGCCATCACTACAATGTGAGTATGTCTTCTTCCCTCCCTCTATCTTCCATACACCAGGCTGCCCTCTATGAGGCTGAGGTGGAGAGCAGATCTGAAGGAATAAAAAAGAATAAGAGAACTAGACTAAGGAGACACAGCACCTGAAATCCCAACAAAAAAGTTTACCAGGGGCTTCAGTGTTAAGAATGACTCGTTCATTTTTCACAAGAAAAAGTGCTCAATATCGCTCAGCATCAGGGAAATCCAAATCAAAACCTCAATGAGATACCACCTCACACCAGTTAGAATGGCTAAAATTAACAAGTCAGGAAACGACAGATGTTGGTAGGGATGCGGAGAAAGGGGAACCCTCCTACATTGTTGGTGGGAATGCAAGCTGGTGCAGCCACTCTGGAAAACTGTATGGAGGTTCCTCAAAAAGTTGAAAATAGAGCTACCATATGATCCAGCAATTGCACTACTGGGTATTTACCCCAAAGATACAAAAGTAGGGATCCGAAGGGGTACGTGCACCCCGATGTTTATAGCAGCAATGTCCACAATAGCCAAACTATGGAAAGAGCCAAGACGTCCATCGACAGATGAATGGATAAAGAAGAAGTGGTATATATATACAATGGAATATTATGCAGCCATCAAAAGGAATGAGATCTTGCCAGGGTATTATGTTGAGTGAAATAAGTCAAACAGAGAAAGACATGTATCATATGATCTCACTGATATGAGGAATTCTTAATTGCAGGAAACAAACTGTTGTTGGAGTGGGGCGTGGGGTGGGAGGGATGGGGTGACTGGGTGATAGACACTGGGGAGGGTATGTGTTCTGGTAAGCGCTGTGAATTGTGCAAGACTGTTGAATCTCAGATCTGTACCTCTGAAACAAATAATGCAATATATGTTAAGAAAAAAAAAAGAAGAAGAAGGTAGCGGGAGGGGAAGAATGAAGCGGGGGAAATTGGAGGGGTAGACGAACCATGAGAGACGATGGACTCTGAAAAACAAACAGGGTTCTAGAGGGGAGGGAGGTGGGAGGATGGGTTAGCCTGGTGGTGGGTATTGAGGAGGGCACATTCTGCATGGAGCACTGGGTGTTATGCACAAACAATGAATCATGGAACACTTCATCTAAAACTAATGATGTAATGTATGGGGATTAACATAAGAATAAAAAAATATTTAATTAAGAATGACTCTAGCTCCTTTTTTAAAATATTTTACTTGCTAAGGACAGCTGTATGGATGGGGGAAGAAGGTAATTTGAATCTATATACCCTTGGTGTTTTGGCTGTCAGTATCCAATACCAGTTTTCTTGATAATTTCACCCCTGCACCTTACAATTCTTGTGCTTCCAGGGAAGTCAATTTTCTCCCTATTCCTCGATTTCGGGGCCAGCTATGTGTATCAAGCCTAACTTAACGAGCATGATAACTTCCTCCCTGGCCGTGATGACTGATTGGAGAATGGCATGTAACCTCAGGTTGTCCCATCAGACAGCAAACTTGGACTTCTTAGGTGGCTGGAGGAGCAGAAATGCTCTTTTCCACTACATTGGGACAAGAGTACATGTGGCAGCTATCTTAGTATCACAAAGAGCCAAATTTGATCAGAGCTCAGTAGAGAGTGATTATGTCTTGGTCACACTGCTTAAACAAAATTAGGTCTTGCTTAAAAACAAGATTTATGGGGTGCCTGGGTGGCTCAGTCAGTTAAGTGTCTGACTTTGGCTCAGGTCATGATCCTGGATCCCTGGGATTGAGCCCAGCATCAGGCCCCCTGCTCAGTGGGGAGCCTGCTTCTCCCTCTCCCTCTGCCTCTCCTCTCCACTTGTTCTCTCAAAAAATAAAATCAAATCAAATCTTAAAAAACAAAACAAAAAACCCCAAGATTTATTTTTGTTACTATTATAAAGACAACTTAAGTTAGGTTTTCCATTATCTGTGGTGTTATTTGCGATGATTAGCCTTTTATATACAAACTTTTTCTCAACTTCTTTAAGAGGTACAGGTTATCTGATTTGAAGTGCTGAATGCTACCAAGTGACATAAAACACTTTCAAAAGCCAAATGCTCAGGTATAGGATGTGGAAAACATGCCCTAAAATGGCATGTGTGGAAAAACCAACACATGAGTAGATACCAAGAAGAGATTTCGATTTTGGCTACATTAGAAGTATAGTTTATAGAAAAAAGAAAGGATCATTCTACCATAGTCCTAAAACCTCACTTTGGATATTGTTAACCTCTCAGCAAAAACCACTAGCCAAGGATAAAGACAATTTGGAGAGAACTAAAATTGACCATGATGAAGATGGGGATGGGGTGAAAGATAATAGCATGTTTAACTTCAAGAATTCTTGGGGGACATAGAGCAATTTTCTTCAAATGCTTTTAAGACATGTATAATAGACATTTGGTTTTTGGCTACTCAGTATCACTTGATTTACTAGCCACTGATATATATTTGATGACTCACTTATCTCTTCAAATTTATCCGAAACTCATACTGCCTCTGGATTATTAAATTACAACAGCCACTACATTCCCATTTTTGCTTAGGTCAGTTTGAGCTGGGTTTTCTGCCATTTGCAACTAAGAGTTCTGATACAAAATGTCACCTCTCAAAAGGATTAGATCTTTAAGGTCCCTAAAGACAGCCCAAAATGTGTAAACTTCAGGCCAAAAGTCTTCTGTTAAATGAGAAGGACCAAATTTCTAAGAAGAAGGACTATCTGAAAATGAAATTATCATTTAGGAAGATAATTCAAGGTCTAAGTTTTGATGGCTAATTGATAAAGGACTCTGAGGTCTTTTTTAGACCCAAGACTCTAGGAAATTATCTCTAAATAATTTTAAATTTTAGGAAGGCAAGCACAATTAGTGACAAAATTTGCAGTTATTATAAACATACTAATTTTAGTTCAGTATTCACTATAGAGTATTTTTCATATGCTGATTTTATACTTTTTTGGTATTTATGACTTCTTATATATTGGTATGTTATATCTAGTGAATTTTAAAGTCACTTAATAGACTTTAGTCTAAATATTTAAGTAGAGGCTTATGGCTGTATTGTTGTTTTGATATCATAACTGTATTATATTGCATGTGAATTTCCTACTTGGGAACACAACTTTAATTACAACATTATTCCCAATAGGGGAAAATGACTTGCTGCAAAATAAAATATTTGCTGCAAAATGTGACAAATGCTTCTACTGATAGGTCAGGACTTCAATCTTGAATTTCTGAAATACTTAAGTAAAAATCATTCCCTTCCCCATTCTTCCTTCTTGCATAAACAAATGAAATGAGCAAAATAAACAAAAACAGCAGGGACTTAAGTAAAACAAACATTTTTAAAATTTAATTTATGAAATACATTGCAGTATGGATGTATGTTTGAATATGCACAGAAAAATATCTAGAAGGATACATATTAAATTGTAAACAGGTTACCATGGGGGGGTGTAGAATTAGGGAAGGGTGAGGGGGGGCTCTTACTTTTCAACTCATATGCTTCTGTTATGTTTGAAATTTTACAATGAGAATTCATTACTTTTATAATAATCACAATAGAAAAAATTTTTTTTAAAAAGTAACAAAAAGTAAAAAACAAACATGTATCTATACAGTAGTTTTAAGAGCTACATTAGAGGTATGGAGTATTAAATCACCTGGCACACTTTTCCAATAATACTGTGGTGGTAGATATAATTGTGTAGTATATAATCAAAGAAACATTAGAGAAGCTACTTTTAGCAACATCCCAATTAAAAATGTCCCCTGGGATAAGAGCCCTTAAACAGTGACCCTTCAAGACGGATATTAAAACTGAAAGCAGAGCTTAACTATTCCTATAGGATCTATAGGAAAACATGTCAATCTGAAAACTTTAGACAAAAGAAAAAGCTTCACAGAAGTAACTTTGGAATACTAAAGGCCAGAAACTGGGAGTATGAGGACAATCCAGTCCAGACCCAAAACCAAATCATAGAAATCTTGATAATCTAGGGATATAGGTTAGGGATACCTATTTTACCCATTTGTTTATCATTTCTCCCAATTTCTCAACTGGCCTGCTTTCTACCTCAATGAGTTTAACCTAAACATATTGGAATTTTAATGGGAAGGAATAAAATTAATTTCATCTAGATTAGTTTAGGTTCATTCTTGTTACAAAAGAACCAGAGAAACATAAGACATGGGATTTTCCATTATTCTTTTTTTTCTCACAACTATTTCTAGCTACTTAATGAACATTTTGGGAGATAATACTTGTGATTTTTCATGGGTCCCTTAAGTTCTGTATTTGAAGAAATCTTTTTTTTTCCTATTCTAGTTTTTTCTCCTTTTATTGAAGTCACCAGATGACAAGCTTTTTATTATTATGAACTTTTTTCTTTCAACAAAGAGGATTCTTTAGGTGACTATCAGGTTGATGGTTAAATATTCTCATCAAAGTTAAAACATCTGTAACTGGAAGGGTCCATCTTTTGCAAGCTACATAGTTAAGAGCTTAACTAATACAATTTTGCACTCCTGAAAGAGTATTCCTGACCTAGCTGTCAGGGTTTATGCAGAATTATACTCACTGTGTGAGTAATATGGAAAATTTGACAAAATTTAATCAATTATTATAAATGGCAGAGATAAAGGGTATAAAGTCATAATGGCCATACTATTTTTAAAAGTTACAATAGCTGAAATGTTCATTTCTCAATGGATTATATTAGTTTAATTTAAAAAAAAAGAAAACAGCAAAAGATTCATCATTATGTATATATGAAGTATTTAGGATGATGCTTGGTATATAACCATTCAAAAAATTGGCTCTATAATGAACAGTGGATTAAAATAATAAACAAAAAAATATAATGACCCAAAATGGAGAGGAAAGCTTAGAACTAATTTCCTAGAGTATGTATTTAAATAGAAAGTCGAAGCTCACAGAGAGCAGTAAGGAATTCTTCATTTTCTGGGTCTACCTTTTGGGCCCTCTCATAGTACTCAGCAGCTTGCCTCTTTTCTCCTTCCAGCTTGTAAACAAACCCTAGGGCACTTAAACTCTGCACATCTGAAGCATTGTGGCTGAGTCTCTTGACAGCCAATTTCTTCAGAGCACTTGTCAATTTGGTGCGTAGGGATGACCGGTCTTTGACCTTTAAGGCTTCTAAATAATGGTGGATAGCAGTACTTTCTGATTTACGGTGAAATTCCTGAAAGCGGCCATAGTGATAATGGATCTGATGTTTGTGATCATCAGTTATGTTCTCCAGACGAAGGGCTTTCTGGAAAACGTCTTCAGCATTGCTATACTGGCCTCCCTCAGCATACATGTTGGCCAGATCTGTGTAGGCAAATGCAAACATAGAGTCCTTTTCCACAGCTGCTTTGAAATGAAATATAGCAGATGTAATCAGCTCATCAACTTTCAGTTTATCCTTTCCTTTAGGTCTGTTGCGTGTGGCCTTCTTGATTTGGATCATTTGTGCCCTATAGCAAAGTCCCATCTGGTGATGCAGGAAAGAAGAGGTTGGTGTCACCTCCAAGGCCTTTTTCAAAAGTTCCAGAGCTTTGTCCCAGGAATTTTTTCTCCTGTAGAATTTGGCTGCATAACGAAGGACATATGGTTGGGATGATATCTGGTCCAGGATTTCTTCAATATACCTTTCCCCTTCAGCTTCTGCATGTACATCTTGAAGCTTTAGTGCCAGAAAAACCTTAATGTAGGAGTTATCTGGGTTCAAGGTAACAGCTTTTCTCAGAGGACCAAGGGAAAAGCTCTTTACAGACCCTTCTCTGTCAGAATCATCCAGCCGATACACTGTGATGGCATAGCCGATGTTAAATTCTGGATTGTCAGGTTCAGCTTCCAAAGCCTTCTCAAAAGCCACTTTAGCCTTTTGGTAATACTTTCCTCCAAATTTCAAGAGTGCCCACCCTTTTTCACAGTCAATCTCAGGACGCTCCAACTTGTAGTTAGAAGGACTGGACAATTTCTTGCAAACATTCCCTATCTTGTCTATATACTTCTGAGATTCTTCGAGCTGGTCCATGTGATAATATACCCAGGCATAGTTTCCCCAAGTGACCAGACTTCGTATTTCCTCTTTGTCTGAGTGTTCTTGACGGATTATTTCTTCTGCTTGTTCCAGGCACTCTAGAGCATCTTTATTTTGGCCTTTCAGGTGTTTCACATAGGCCAATAAGTTATAAAGAGTGAGTCTGGATTTTGTGGTAAGAAATTCAAGCTGTTGACCAATTGTATCTTCTACATCAAACAGATCAATGTCTTCCTTAAGTAAATTCCATGTAAAGTGACATTCTAACTCCAACAGAATGGCCTTCAAGGAGTCCTTAGGAATTTCACTGTCAAAGATAAAATCCCTTTTAATTTTGAAGAAATGAAGGAAATAATCAATCTTTAAATCTTATATACCGTTTTTTGTTTAACAACAATTCTACCTTTTATTTGATCTTACAGTTCAAACACTAGTCCCCTATATCTTTATACTGGTTTCCTTGGTGTAGAGTTAAATTCTAGAAGTATTCTCATTACTTATCGCAAAAGCAGTTCTGGAGAGATGACAGGGTTCTCTCTGTCACAGGATATCTATTTCCTTTTGGTAGTCACTAAACCACAAGTACCTCCAATTTTTACAGAGGGGAATTTAAAATGTTTTATTTACTTGCCTTGAAAATTAAAAATAATAAATATACACACAGTCAATAATTAATACAAAAATTCCATTTCTATATTATGAGTAGGAAGGGAGAGAAGAGGTGAGAAATAAGAAAAAGGACTACACTGAAGAAGACACAGAAGCCACACCAATATATCATTTTTGCAGAGGAAGAAAGGAAGAGAAAGAAGAGAGGGAGGAAGGGAGAGAGAGAGGAAGAAAGAAAAGAAGGAAACCTCACACAGAGAAAAGACACAGAAACAGATAGTAACTGGAGCGCCTGGGTGGCTCAGTCGGTTAAGCGGCTGCCTTTGGCTCAGGTCATGATCCCAGGGTCCTGGGATCAAGCCCCATGTCGGACTGTCTGCTCAGTGGACAGCCTGCTTCTCCCTCTCCCTCTGCCTGCCGCTCTGCCTACCTGTGCTCTCTCTCCGTCAAATAAATAAATAAAATCTTAAAAAACAAAGAAAAGAAAAGAAACGGATAGTAACTAGTATACCAAGAGATGGGGAAAAGCATTAAGTTTGAGATAGATAAAAGGAGTAACAAATTTCCAGAGATGGGGAAAAGGCACAAGGAAATTTAGTAAGCTTAACAGATTTGATATAAGTGCCACATCCTTCTGACCTCTGGGGTTGTGGGCAACAATGGCTAATACCTATTATTACCTTACCATTGCTCTTAAAATTCACTTCACAAATATTTGTTGAGCTCCCTTTGTACAAGGCACAGTGTAATCTCTACAGGGTACATTGGAAACACTATCTCTGAAACTAGAAAGATAAAGGGGGAAGGAAGGGCAAGGAAATATTTATTCATTACTGAGACCATTTTATGTGCAAGATCTTCTAAATAATCCTGGGTATGTAACTGTGAACAAGACACAGCCCTGCTTATACAGAGCTTATAAGTAAACAATTAAAATTCAGCAGAAAGTTCCATGGAAGTGACCCAGGAAGTGTACATAGTCCAGTGCTGTGGACATCTGTGGTTTTTACTCGGTGAGGACCCCTTCTTTTGGTTTCCATTTCTGGAACATCCTCTCCCTCTACTCTTAGTCCATGCGATTTGAAATGGACTATCTACCGTTTAGTCTGGGAAGGCACATGATATTCTAGCCATTCCCTGGTCCCAGTGATTTATTCAGAGATAATCCAATTAAAATATATTTTTGCTGAAATGGGACTTTGATGGAACGATCTCCCTTCCTTCTAAAAATTTTAAGTTGGTAGAATATAACCTTGGGTGTGCTGGTGGCCATCTTTCCAAACTTGGGGAGAGTTTGCCTGCCTGAGAAAGACTCTAACAGAGAGGAAAGCAGAGCTTAGGAAGAAAGATAACTGTTCACAATAGTGACTAAACAGTCTTGTCTGGATCACTTTGTCTACCCCTGGACTTCTATTTACTTAAAGAAATAACCTCTCTCTGTGTGTGCCTGCTTAAGCCACTCTAAATTAGGTTTCTAATGTCTCCAACTGACAAAATCCTAATTAACATTCCTGGTTTTATTTTTCTGTTTTGCTGATAGTGGTAGTGTGGCAGTCAAGAAAGACTTTCTCAGGGGTGCCTGGGTGGCTCGGTTAAGCATCTGCCTCTGGCCCAGGACATGATCCCGGGGTCCTGGGATCAAGCCCCATGCTGGGATCCCTGCTCAGTGGGGGAGCCAGCTTCTCCCTCTCCCTCTGTCCCTCCACCCTGCTTGTGTTCTCTCTCTCTCAAATAAATAAAATCTTAAAAAAAAAAAAGACTTTCTCAATCTACAATTAACCATAATTCAGAAATGTACAGGGAAAAAAATTCTTTTTTTTTTTTTTTTAATTTTTATTTCTTTGACAGAGAGAGAGAGACAGCGAGAGCGGGAACACAAGCAGGGGGAGTGGGAGAGGGAGAAGCAGGCTTCCTGCGGAGCAGGGTGCCCGATGCGGGGCTCAATCCCAGGACCTTGGGATCATGACCTGAGCTGAAGGCAGATGCTTAAATGACTGAGCCACCCAGGTGCCCCAGAAAAAAAATTCCTTAAGTCTTCTCTCAAAGAGGAAAATGCCCTAATTATGGGATGAACAGTATACAGAGCATGTGTGTGTGAATGTGTTTATTTCCCTTTCTGATGCACACAAAGCCCCCCCCACCCTTGTATGTAAAATATAAATATATAGTTGTATAAATGTTTATGGGAACTATAGTAATAGTGCCATCGAAACATTTATTGACCTCCTCATGTCATATATGCCAGGCAATATCCTAGTTGTACTGGATATAGTAGTGAACAAATCAGAAAACGGCTCTTTCTTCATGGCAATTCCATTCTGGAAGAGGAAGGAACAAAAGGAGTTGATGAAAAACAAATATGTAAACAAATCAATATGAAAACTAATAGACAACATAATTCCAGGTAGTAGTAAATGTTAAGGAAAAAAAAATCAGAGTAATGGGATTAAGGGTGGTGGTGGTTGGGGAGGTACTTTAGTTACAATTATGAAGGGATAGCTTTTGTAGAAAGGGGCAATTGAAGTAAGATCTCAACAATGAAATGGAGGCAATCATAAAAGATCTGAGGCAAAATGGTCTAAGCCACTGCTTCTCAACCGGTGTGCTTTTGCCCCCTAGGGGATATTTGGTAATGTCTGGAGATAATTTTGGTTGTCACCACTGGAGGAATGCTACTAGCATCTACTGGGTAAGGCCAGGGATGCTGCTAAATATCCTACAATGCACAGGTCAGTCCCAACAACAATGAATTATCCAGCCAGAAATGTCAATAATGTTGAGACTGAGGAACCCTGGTTTGGGCTGAGAGGCCAGTGAGTGCAAAGGCCCTGATGTGAGAACAAACTTGGTGTGTTCAGGGGACAAAAGGAAGGAAAGTGTGGCTGAAGCATAGTAAAGAGGAATAGCAGAAGATGAGGTGTAGTAGTAGGCAGGGACAGATGATGCAGGGTTTAGAAGTCCATGATAAGGAACATAAATTTTACCCTAATTGCAATGGGAAACCACTGGGGGAAACTTTTTAAGTAGGAAAATGACAGTGTTTGATATAAGTTTTAAAAAATCCCTCTGGCTGCTGTGAGGAGAATGGACAATCAAGGGTCAAAAGAGGAAGTTTGGAAACTGATAGGGAAACTATTTGTTCAAGATTTACTGAGAGGTACAATGTAGAGGGCACTGTTCTAAGTGTTGGGATACAGCAATGAACAAAACAGAAAAAACATCCTGATTTCATGTAGCTTATATTCTAATAGGGCAGTGGGGTGTGCCAAGAGAAGATCAAAAAACCAAATGAAAATATAAGAGTATGTGAGATGGTAATAAAGAGAAAAATAAAGCAGAAAAGGAGAAAAAAATGGGAAGTTGGCAGGGGGTTTGAGAGGTGGTTAAAATATAAAGAGCATGACCAGAGTAAGTCTCCCTGAAAGAGACATGAAAGCAGCTGTCAAGGAAATCCAAGGAGAGATGATGCAAGCTTACGCTGTGGTTGTAGTGGAGGGTTGGTGAGGACTGGATTGGTTATATTTGAGGCAGAGCTGACAGGTCTTTCTGATGGATTAGTTGTGGGGAGGGCCATGAGGAAAAGAGAGAATCCAAGACGATTCCTATGCTTTTGACTTGAGGGAGTGGATAAATCAAGAGGCTTATTTGGAAATGTTAATTTTGAGATGTCTATTACACATTCAAGTGAAGATGCTAAGTATGAAGTTGGATATTAATGAATACAATACTGGGGACGAGGAGGAATGAAGTTAGAATGAAGGATATAAAATCGGGAGTGACAGACATGCAGATGGACTTTAAAACCACAAGATCTAGAATTAAATTACCTAAGGAGTGAGCATAGACAGAAAAGGTAAAAACTAAGCTGTAAGACACTCCCAAGTCAAGTAGACTAGAAGGACCAAGAAAGGAGGCAAAGAAAGAATAATCAGTGAGGAAGCTAGAAAACTAAGTATCAATGAAAGCCTAAGGAAGAAAATATTTCAAGAAAGAGAAACGAATATTCAATGTGTAAAATGATTCTAAGAGACTGAGTAATTGAGGACAGAGAAGAGATCACTGTTTTGGCAGGAGTAAAGCTGTGGGGGACCGTGATAAGTGTTTCACTAGAAAGGTAGGGATGAAAACATTACTGGAGGGCGCCTGGGTGGTTCAGTTGGTTAAGTGTCTGCCTTTGGCCCGGGTCATGACCTTGGGGTCCTGGAATCAAGCCCTAAGGCAGGCTCCCTGCTCAGCGGGTGGTCTGCTCCTCATTCTCTCTCTGCTTGCCCCCTCCCACGCCATGCTTAAAAAAAAAAAACACCAAAAAACCAATAAAAAAACATTACTGGGGTGGCTGAGGGGATAATGTGAGGTAAAGAAGTAGATATGAGGAATAGAGGCCACTCTCTCAAGGAATTTTGAAGGAAATAGAGAAATAGAGCTGTATCTGGAGGAAGGCTGAGGGAGATGTCAAAATAATTTTTAACCACATATGTTCAATAACCTAATGATATGCCAATAGGACTGTTCCAGTAATAAGGGAGAAAATGATGCTTGTGGGAGAGAGGCTGGGAAAACTGTAAGATGGAACATGAAGCTGAAGTGAAACTATACATTGTTAATATTCAAATCTTTTTTTTTTTTTTTAAGATTTTATTTATTTATTTGAGAGAGAGAGAATGAGAGAGAGAGCACATGAGAGGGCGGAGGGTCAGAGGGAGAAGCAGACTCCCTGCCAAGCAAGGAGCCCAATGCGGGACTTGATCCAGGGACTCCAGGATCATGACCTGAGCCGAAGGCAGTTGCTTAACTAACTGAGCCACTCAGGCGCCCTAATATTCAAATCTTTATCTCCAGCTTCAAACTCCTAATCATGGTTGCTATGCCCGTGTCATCCAGCCCCTGTCTACTTCTCTAGCCTCATTTTGTACAACTTTCCTTTCCCTTCCTGCACTCCAGCCATACAGGCCTTTAAAGAAATTGTTATTTCTTCTGCCAGGTATGTATCTACCTCAGGGCATCTGCATGGGCTTTTTATTCTCTCATTTTGTGAACTGTTCCTAAGAGAGTTCTAGGGCTTACTTATTCTCACAATTCTGGTCTTGGCTCAAATGTCAGCTCTTCAAAGAGGTGTACCCCTGACCACCTTAGCTAAAGCTGCACCCCACCTTGCCAGTCATCCTAAAGTCTAGTCTATCACATTTCCCTTTCTGATTAGCACTTACATCAATATTTGGTGGGAGTTGGGAAGGAGGAGAAGAGTGCTTTAAGTCAAATAGTAGATTGATGTTTTAAACTGAATTGGACAGAGTTTTTCAGGAACTGGAAAGGGGCTGTCCTAATAGCCAAAAGTGACAAAAGTTACAGAACTGAATTAATTGCACAATTAGTAGTAGTGATTAAAAAAATAAAAGCATTTCATATTTATAACCTTATCTCTGATCTAATCTCTATCTCTCCCCTGAATTCCAGACTTAATGAATTTTTATTTTTTATTTTTTTAAAGATTTTATTTATTTATTTGACAGAGAGACAGCGAGAGAGGGAACACAAGCAGGGGGAATGGGAAAGGGAGAAGCAGGCTTCCTGAAGAGCAGGGAGCCTGATGAGGGGCTCGATCCCAGGACCATGACCTGAGCCAAAGGCAGACGCTTAACGACTGAGCCACCCAGGCGCCCTGACTTAATGAATTTTTAGCTCACACCTTCAGTTAGAAGTTCAACTGGCATCTCAAATAAACATATGCAATCCAGAAATCTGGATTCCTTGAGCTTTTTCCTCCCCCAGTCTTTTTTGGCACCTCTTAGTTCCACAGGCCAAATAATCCAGGAGTAATCTGATTCTTCTTCTCTCAACCTCTCATCCAATCCAATTGGAAGTCCTGTTAATCTAACACCCAGATAAATCTCAAATCCATCCACTTTCCTCCATTTCTATTGCTGTTTTACTAGTTTAAACCACAATTATCTTTCCTTTGAGCTGGGGAAAATCTGGGCTCCCAGCTTTGGCTCTTGATCCCCTCAGAGTCCTACTAAACTTTTGAAAATGTAAACCAGATGATGTCTCCTGCTTAAAATCTCCCAATGGCTTCCCAACACCCTTAGATATTAATCCAGCTCTTGCCACGTCCTACAAGTCCCTAAAGAACTTGGCCTTATCTATCTGTCTAACCTTTTCTCCTCCTACTCTCCTCCTCTTCATTCACTGTGTTTTGGACATACTGACTTTCCTATCTTGAACATATCAAGTTCAAGGACTTTAAACCTGTTGTTTTTACTCTGGGAATGTTCTGCTCCTAAATCTCGGCATGACTAGCTCTTTCCTGTAACTCAGCTCCAACATTCTCTACCCAGGAGGCCACCCACAGCAGAAATACCTAAAATAGCCCCCTCCATTCTAGGTCACTTTCTTAGGCCATTACATTATTTTCCTTGTAGCTCTTAATACTTCCTGAATTGTGTTATTTATTCAATTATCTATTGTTTATCTATTTCTCCCATTTAAATGTAAGCCCCGTAAGAATAGGGACCTTGTTCTGATTTTATATTTTTCAACACTGTGTCCCCAGCACTGTGTCCCTGGAATCTATTATTCTAGCCAGTTAATAGAAACTCAGTAAATAAATATTTGTTGAATGAATGCAATTGTATACTGGCAGTTTCTAGCATGTCCAGCCCAGAGGTATAGGCTTAGCGTAAAAAGTACCTGGATTCCAGATGAGGGAATTCTTACTAGTTCTTCACCTCCTGCTAATGGCCCCAAACTTTCTCCCATTTCAGTTTTCCCTATCTCACTTGTCTTTATATCTTGGCATACTCTGTGTCTGGCTTCATGTTTGGATTTTGAAAATAAGTTTTGGACTGTTTCCCATGGTTCTGACTGGGAAGCCTGGTATGACTATCCCTTGGTAGTTGTTCTTTTCTCTGGTGTAACTGCACCAAAATCATGGGCAAGACATCCCCTTAACAGCCTGCCCAGATCCATGGCAAATGGGCTTACCAGCCCCCTGCCCATCCATAGAGTAAAATGAACACCTGTTTCTGTTGCAAAGGTTTACAGCAGCCCAGCTCAAGGACGACGAGGAAGGCTGCCTCAGGTAATATGAATGTGGTTGTGAGATCTCAAGGGGATATTCAGTCACTGAAGTGCCTTGCCCAGACTCTGGAATTTATGCCCAACTGGATGCCATGAGAAGTTTTATTTTTCAAACTTTGCTTAATTTTTAAACTCGGTCTCTGGAAGCTGGCAGAGAGGCTACTGTGTCTGAAGAGGCAACACTTATCTTTAGGAAATTTGAGGGCTTTTGCCATGAAGAAGCAGTCTTTCATTGTCCTTGGGAGACAGTCCCCAAGTGGAGTCCACCCCTCTTCCAGCCCATCCTGCATACCATACATAGTGCACCCCCCTTTCCTTCCTCGTTTCTTCAGGCACCTTCCTGATACCTCCTTCCCTTCTTACAGATGTTAGAAGCAAAGCACTTACTACATTTCCTTTTTACTTAAAATAATAATAAACAACATTTGCAAACATTATGTACTAAGCAATCAACTAATCCCACAGTCCTACGATCTGGAGGTCATTGATTTCTACGGATAAGAAACAGACTCACAGAGTTTAAGCAACTTTGCTTTGGGTCACCCAACTAGTAGGTGTTCCGAATCAGGAGCCCAAGATCTTACTCCCTCATCCCTCAGCTTACTAACTGCGGACGGTTCACTCATCACCACAGGGCAGGGTGCCAGCCCCTGGGGATACAAAGCGGGTGAGGAAAGGACCCCACTGCCACAAGGCAGTAAAGGAGACAGAAGAGGACACCCCGCCCCCAAAGAAAAATAGCGGACTGGGCGGAATAAGAAGAATCTGGACGCGGTACAAAGGCAGCTCACAAGAAGGGAAGAACTCAGACCCAGAAATCAGAAAGGCAAAATGGCAGTAGCCGCCGACCTAGGTGACAACTGCAGGGCTGCGGCCAAACCGTGTCTGCCCACATCGGGGGAATGGCAGCTGCCGCCCCAGGAAGGGGAGGAAGGCGACGGGCCTCAGGAGACCCGTGCCACGTAGAAGCCGCCCGAATGGCCCCGGGGGCGGCTGCCAACCGAACACTGTCGCCGCCGCGCCGCCGAGAAGAGCCGCAGGGAGGGGACAGGCTCCTGGGTCGCGTCGCCGGCCGGCCGTCCCCCCCCGGCCCCCGCCCCGGCCGGACAGTCCCGACTACCGACGCCCGGGAGGGTCGGGGCTCCGGGGAAGCGCGCGCTCGGCCGCCCTCCCCGCCAGGCCCGACTCCAGACGCCCGGGACCGGGACAGGGCTCTCGAGGGGCGCCCCCAAACCCGACGCCCGGTTGCCGGGCGCGAGGGGCTCGGCCCCTTGAGGGGCCGCGGCGCGGTGCTGGCAACGGGATAAAAGAAAAACACCGGCTTGAAACAAAGGCCTACGCGGTCTAGGGGCAGAAGCGGGGAAAGCCTTTACCTCATGGTGGTTGGGCGCTGCGGGCAGTCCCCTCGGGCTTTCTCCTCAGGACTGGGATCCCCGCCTGCGGAGCGGCGGGGCGCGCGCGCGGGCGGGCGTGTGCGCGTGCGCGGGGAGTGCGGGTGGGCGGTGGGCGCTTCCCGCGGGGCGGCGGCGGCGCGAGGTCGCAGCCCAGGCGTTGGCTTTGTTAAACGCAGGACCAGAGCGGCAGAAGGGAGCTGGAAAGTGAATCTGATCTCGGACTAGGCAGAGTCCAGCTCCAGGAAACGGAAACTTCTGCAAGAGCTGAGTGGGGCCCCGGCCCGGCTGAGAAGCCCCCGGGGGGCGGGGGGTGCACGTTTACAGAGCTCTGGGTGGTTCTGTGTGGAATTTGCAGCTGGCCCTCTGGACTTTGGCCCGGGCTCTCACCTGTCCCGCTAAGCCTGCGTGGCGCTCGAGCAACCTCATTTATTTTTAAATAAAACGACAGGAGATTGTTTAGCGTTATTTTTGTTGTAAGGGTGGCAGCGATGCTCTTTCCAGCTTTCTGCATCCTAAGCTGAAACTGAAGTCCTGCTTCCCGTCTTCATTGAAAAAACAGGTACAGTGCTATACACTGGTGCCGTTATTTCCGTTGCGTAAATTTAAGGAAATTTTTGGGTCAAAATGTATATACATTTTAAAAGTTGATAGGTATTGCCGAATAGCTTTGAAAAGAGGTTGATACACTTCCACTCACAATAGTGCTTTTCTTCTGTGCCCTTGCCAACCGCACTCACCATAATAAGATTCTAGTAAGGATGGGGGTGGTATTGGGAAGCTAAGCAGAAAATGCCAAATATCAATAAACCTAGATTTTTGTTCCCCTTGAATTCAGTCATTCATTCAGTCAACAAATTATACTGGACAACTGCTAAGAACCAGACATTGTTCAAAGCACTGTCAATATAGTAATGAGAAAACAGACAGAGGACCTACTTTTATGGAGTTATCTTCTAGTGTGGGAGATAAAAATAATAAAGAACAAATGAAACATGTATCAGATGGTGCTATGGAGAAAAAGCACAGAGAGGCTTGGAGTGCAGTGTGTTTTGCTAGTATAAATCTGTTGGTAATAGCTGAATAGCTGGTTTCACTGAGAAAGTGGCAACTGAGCAAAAATCTGAAGTGGGTGAAAGTGAGCACTGTAGATATGAAACTAGGGAAGAAAGTTCCAGCATGGGAAACAGTAAGTGCAAACCCCTGGAGGTGGAGCATACTTGGCATGCATGGATGGTGTGGTTGGAATGGGAAGAGCAGGGGAAAAGTCATAAGAATTGAGATCTGAGAGGTAATGTGGTGGGCCTGAAGGCTATCGAAATGTTTTTCTGAAGCAGGAAGCCACATTTTAGAAAAGGTACTGAATGGTTTAGTGTGGGGAGAAAAATAAACCCAGAATTTCCTCCTTACTAAGGCTTTAAAAAATTTGATAGTGCTCCAGTGTTTGAAAAAATTTTCAGTGTGTTTATCATGTTTTTTCTTCCTTGTTCCCACTTCTTTCCCTTCCTTTCTCTTAGCTGTATCTGGGCCAAGAGATTGTCTTTGCTTATTCAGGTTTAAATGAATAGCAACTAAGCAATCAGAGGTAAACATCGAAGGAAAAAGAAATCTTGGTTATCTACTTATTTTGTTAAGAATTCAAATTCAGAAAGACAAAAACTATCTGTAAAGAATTTAAAGAATATACATTTTCAGGATGAGGAAACGACGTGTTGAGTGGGTGTTGAACATGTTGAAATCATTAGATGGAATTTATATATCAATCTTTCTTTTCACAGAAAGTTGGATTGAGTGCGTTCTTGGGAAAATCAGTAGTGCATTGTCTTTTGAATTTATTCTTTTTAAAAATATTTTATTTATTTATTTGACAGAGAGCGCGCACAAGAGAGCGCACAAGCAGGGGGAATGGTAGGCAGAAGGAGAGGGAGAAGCAGGCTTTCTGCCAAGCGGGGAGCCTGATGCGGGGCTCAGTCCCAGGACCATGGGATCATGACCTGAGCTGAAGGGCAGACACTTAACCAACTGAGCCACCTAGGCGCCCCTTGAATTTATTCTTATCAAGATGTAAAACATAGCAACTAGAGAAAAAGGAAATAGAAAGTGAAACATGGCAACTGATCTAAAATCTGCTTGAGAAACCGAAACTTAAGGGGCGCCTGGGTGGCTGCGTGGTTAAGCGTCTGCCTTCGGCTCAGGTCATGATCCCAGGGTCCTGGGATGTCATGATCCCAGGGTCCTGGGA
>NW_023270265.1:17534847-17623707 GCF_011800145.1 Mirounga leonina | reverse complement strand
GTCATGATCCCAGGGTCCTGGGATGTCATGATCCCAGGGTCCTGGGATCGAGCCCCGCATCAGGCTCCCTGCTCTGTTCAGCGGGAAGCCTGCTTCTCCCTCTCCCACTCCCCCTGCTTGTGTTCCTGCTCTCGCTAGCTCTCTGTCAAATAAATAAATAAAATCTTTAAATTAAAAAAAAAGAGAAACTTTAGTAATAACTCCTCTAAGAAAGAGATGTAAGGCAGAGTTTCTCAACCTTGGCAACTATTGACATTTGGGCTGGATAATTCTTTGTTGTGGGAAGCGGACTAGTGATGTTTAAGAGGCATCCTTAATTATAACCACTAGATGTCAGCAGCACCCTGCAGTTGTGACAAAAAAAAATTATCTCCGTGTGTTGGCAAAAGTAACTTCTTTTTTTTTTTGCTCTAAGGCCCCAAATCCTCTCCCCTTTTGTGCCCCTCCCCCAGGAATCACTGCTATAAATAATACCCTCGTGTATATACCTAATTTATTTGAATTAGTTTTCAGAGCACAGCCTGAATGACATAGGAGGTGGACTTCAGGTGGGAAAGGAATGGTTGAATACAGATAAAGGGCAGTTGGGGATGGTACTGGAGTTCAGGAGGAGACCTGTGTGAAAGGGTGGATATCAAGGGGAATGTCCCAGAAGGCCTCTTCCCTTCAGCATGGACTCCACAGTGGAGGTGGCTATATCACATTTGGCCTGGCTGGGGACAAGCTACAGAGCTGTGGACTCAGACTGAGGGTGAGTCATTCAAGCTGGGCAGGCCACAGGTAGGGGCCCTTAGTCCCAATGCGGTTCCAGTTCTCACATCATAATAGGAATGGAGACATTGGTGGCTAGGGTGATCTCCAAAGAGCTGGAGCCTGCAGTAGCGTGTAGACCGCAATTAGCAAAGACCTGGGCTGGAGTACTCAACAATAGTGAATGGCAGGTGCTATAGCTTGGCCTGATTTAGGGGCACTTGGAGAAATTCTGGAGCGGGGGTAACTAAGGACACCAATGAGGTCCTGTCAGTCATTTGCATGGGAGTAACAAGCTCGTGAAGTTCAGCTGTCAGTTTAAAGAGACCACTTGTTAATGCCTGGAGATATTCATGTGTAAGGCTGGCAATAGCATTTTTTTAAAAAGATTTTATTTATTTAGGGGCGCCTGGGTGGCTCAGTTGGTTAAGCAACTGCCTTCCGCTCAAGTCATGATCCTGGAGTCCCGGGATCGAGTCCCGCATCGGACTCCCTGCTCAGCGGGGAGTCTGCTTCTCCCTCTGATCCTCCCCCTCTCATGCTCTCTGCCTCCCATTCTCTCTCTCAGATAAATAAATAAAAAATCTTTAAAAAAAAAAAAAGATTTTATTTATTTATTTAGAGAGAGCACGTGAGTAGGGGGGGAGCAGAGGGAGAGAGAGAGATCCACTCTGAGCGTAGAGCCCAACGCGGGGCCGGATCCCACGACCCCAAGATCATGACCCAGGCAGAAATCAAGACTTGGGCATTTAACTGACTAAGCCATCCAGGCACCTCTGGCAGTAGCAATTTCAATACTAAAGAGCATCTATTTTCCTAGATTTGCTGGTTGTTGTCATTCTCTGCAGACATCCAAGCTGTCCCACACTTTAGCGTTACTGAGCTCTGAGAAGTGCAGAGATCTCTCCCAGAGTAGGGAGGGATGGGATAGAGAGATGGTATTGGGTTATAAGACACTCAAGTAACCGTAATCTCTGGAGATTGTCGAACACACCTCACACCAAACATATCACATAATCCAGGGATTAATTTTCTGGGTGCAAGTGATGTATAGCAATACCTGGGAAGAATTGCCTAATAAAGAATTGACTAATTATCCAACGATTATGTACCTTCAATATTTCTCACTCTGGGAGAGTTGGCAGCGGTTAAACTCATTTTAGTGCCGCACAGCATGCTTCCCCAAACACAAGCACTAAAATATCATTCTTGTTAAATAAAATAGATCTCTTGTTTTAGTGATAAAGAAGTTGGGAAGATGGCTTCTACCTGACTCTGACGCCTGCCCTCAATGATATAAAGTTTGCTTCCCTGCAATTTCTGTAGAATTCCAGTAGAAATCCAAAACTCTACCAGATATTTCTGTTAATTCCTTGGGGATTTATAATCTTGTAGATTAGGGATCCCTACCAGGGAATGTAGGGAGCTTCTAGAAGCTGGAAAATGTACAAAAAGGATTGTCCCCTAGAGCCTCTGGAGGCAGTCTGGCTCTGCCAGCACCTTGATTTCAGTCCAGTGAAACCTGTTTCAGACTTCTGACCTCCAGAACTGTAAGATGATAAATTTGTATGGTTTTAGACTACCAAGTTTGTGGTAATTAGTTATAGCCACACTAAGAAATTATACATCCTCCCCCAAATCAAATACAAAAATGAAAAAACAGTAACATTGTTTTTTTTTTTCCTTTTAAAAATATTGCTTGGTGTGCAATGTCTTTTAATAAAATGTCATAATCAAAGGTGACTGCTACTGATGGTCTCTCAGATCATATAGCAACCTTTTCATGTTTCTTGATCAATACCAGCAAATGACTGAATTCATAGTGCTTCAAATCAAATGACATAAAACAAGAGAAATGCTTGGAACAGTTCGACAAATTAAATTCCAAGCTTCTTTTGGAGAAAGCTGACTTTTAATTGACTGCATACTTGTTTTACTGTTTTTCTCACTGGATTATAAGCTGCACGAGGTCTGGGGAAAATGCTTTCTTCACTGAAGTTAATTACCTCAGTCAACTTGATGTAGACCACATCTGTCCATTCCGAGTTCCTAGAAGAATGCGCTGGCTCTCCTGACATCTTATGACCACAGTATAGTTTAGATCCATGTATTCATTTCCAAACACAACAAATCAAGATTACCTAAATAACAAGAATCCCACTCCCTAAGTATACTGTAATTATAGAAGTAGGTAGTAAAACTCTCTAAGCAAAATGGGAGCATAGAAATGGAGAGTAGAACTACTTAAGGGAACAAAGGAAAGGGGACCATGGCCGGGCTGACCCACTATGGGAGCCTATGTTCACTTAAAGGGAAGAGGGGCTATTAGACAAACCCTGTTCTACATGGAGGTAAGCAAACCTAAGGCATTAGAGAGAACCTCTTAGGCCTGTTCCCTTGACAGAACTACCTGATGGTAGGGGATTCCTCAGACATAGACCATCTCACTTCTTAATAGGGCTGTGTGCTCTGCGTTGTACAAGAGGGTAAAGCTCCATCCCAGAACAATCATTGCCAGATATGGGACGAATGAGACATTTTTTCCTGAGAGCCCCTTCGCTCCTCCCCAGCTTGGGCACAGTAAGAAATATTAAGACATTTCACCTTCATTTGCTTTTGTGCACACAAGACACAGTGGCAAAGAGCATGTGGAATCACACTGTCTGGTTTCAATATTGGACTTTGCCACTTATTGGCTGTGTAATCATGGGTTGGTTGGTTCACCTTTTTTTTTTTTTTTAAGTTTATTTATTTATTTATTTTTAGTAATCTCCACACCCAACATGGGGCTCCAACTCATGACCCTGAAATCAGGAGTTGCATGCTCTTCTGACTGAGCCAGCCAGGTGCCCTGGTTCACCTTTCTAAGCCAAAATTTCTTACCTATGAAGTCAGGAGAGTCATAGATCTTTCCTCATGGAGTTGTGATGAAGTGAAATGGAATAACACATGGAAAGCCTGTCTCACTAAAGAGCATTCAGTAACTGTGGATGTTACTATCACTATTATGACAGGTCCCTCCATCTGTGCAGTGGGCAGTCTGCACTAACCTCCAGCAGGAGCCCTTCCCCATTATAATTTGGGGAATCATGTCATGTCTCTGACTGTGCAGCTGCTGAGGCAGGTGCTCTGCTGTGATCTTTAGGCCAGGGCAATCTAGATCTTCCCACCTTAGGACGCAAGTCAGGGAGCCCTGGACATGCCCACATATGGAGCCTGGTAAAGCCTCTTGGGCAGCAGGCATCCCGCCCTTCCCTTGGAGGGACTGACCTATGTGGGGGAGAAGAGATTTTGGAAAGGTGATCACTTCTCAGCTCACTCCTAGTTCTATATCAGATGGGATGCTTCTAGCAGACCAATTGAGTTTTCAGGTGAATACATTTTCTGCAAGGTACCAACTCTAACCTAACTCTGAAATAAAGGGATGGAAATGTAAGCAAATACTGAAATAAAGGTTAGAAGTGCAGTATGTATGCACTAACAGCAGTATGGCTTTGGAATTTTTGTGCATAAAATTATTGCATATAAAGTATTATTTTTTAATTGGAGTATAGTTGACATTAGTTTCAGGTGTAAACATAGTGATTCAACATTTATCTACATTATGTAATGATCACCACGGTGAGTCTATACCATCTGTCACCATACAAAGTTATTACAATATTATTAATTATATTCCCTATGCTTACTTTATATCTCCATAACTTATTTACTTTGTAACTGAAGGTTTTCACCTCTTAATCCTCTTCCCCTATTGACACCTAGTAACTGTGTCAGAGAAACAGAGCAAGTGTTTATCTTGTGATCACTATGAATTTGGCAGCAGTTCTGGTTCTGTGGGGCTCTGACTTAGCTGATTAAGTATGCAGAATCTTGACCACTGTGTCTTTGGCATAAACAGACCTGTGAACTCACAGGACAGCAGCATTAAGGAGAGAGGAAACAGCCAATATAGTGTGTAAATGTGTCTATGTGTATGCGTGTGTCTGTGTGTATTTACAAATAGGAAAGAACAATGAAAAGTAAAGAGGGAAACTCATTTTGAATGGACAGGGTTTTGATGTGAGGAAATGAAACTTGAGCATAGAACTATGAGTCCAGGGGCGCCTGGGTGGCTCAGTCGATTAGCGTCTGCCTTGGGCTCAGGTCATGATCCCAGGGTCCTCGGATGGAGTCCCGCATAGGGCTCCCTGCTCCACAGGAAAACTGCTTCTCCGTCTCCCACTCCCCCTGCTTGTGTTCCCTCTCTCGCTGTGTCTCTCTCTGTCAAATAAATAAATAAAATCTTTAAAAAATAAATAAATAAATAGTAAAAGCTTTATTAAAGAAAAAAAAAAAGAACTATGAGTCCAATATCAGAATTCTAGGACCAGTTCTATGTTTGACAATCTAGATGAGTCAAACTCTATGAGTTGCCTTATCAGTTAAATAAAAGGGTTAGGCTTGCAGCCCTGGCTGCAAACTAGAAAATTCCTTGGGAATCTTTAAAAACAAACAAGCAAAAAAACCAAACCAAACAAAACAAAACAGAGAAACTGACACCTGAGTTAATCTCTAGTCCCGTGAATCAGAATCTCTTGGTAGCGAGGCCCGGGCATCAGAATTATCAGTAATTGAAAGAAAGAAAGAAAGAAACCACAAGGTAATTTTATTGTGTAATCATGATTTTTTTTTTAAAAAAAGATTTTATTTATTTATTTGACAGAGAGAGAGACACAGTGAGAGAGGGAACACAAGCAGGGGGAGTGGAGGAGGGAGAAGCAGGCTTCCCACTGAGCAGGGAGCCCGATGTGGGGCTCGATCCCAGGACCCTGGGATCATGACCTGAGCCGAAGGCAGACGCTTAATGGTTGAGCCACCCAGGCGCCCCTGTAATCATGATTTAAAACCACTGCACTAGGGCGCCTGAGTGGCACAGTCGGTTAGGAGTCTGACTCTTGGTTTTGGCTCAGGTCATGATCTCAGGGTGATGAGATGGAGCCCTGCATCAGGCTCTGGGCTCAGGGAGGTGCCTGCTTGAGATTCTTTCTCTCCTTGTCCCCCTCCCCCTGGGACTACCAAACCAGATCTGTATGTCAAGTCACAATAATCCTGCAGAAGCAGATGAGAGAGGGACTATGTGTCTGTGAAAGTGCCGGCTGACCACCAACTTGATATTCTAGAAATAGGAACTTCTATAATAAGGACCCAATATTTGGTATATGTCCTTAGTGTCTGCTCAAGTATAAGTTTGTTTCAGGTGTTTTGGTAGTTGTACCTCCTGACGGTCATCGGTTGTTCAATGGCCTGTAGGTGAGATCTAGTCCCTTACTTTTCCAAAGCCAGGCAAATACCATCTAGGGACAGACCAGACTCAGAGAACCAGAGGTGCAGAGCTAGATCATACCCATTTCCTCTCAGGGGGTTGGCTGATCAGGTACCCTATTTGGTGCCAAAACTGGAAGCAAATTGGATGTTCTTCAGCAGGTGAAGGGCTAAATAAACTGTGGTACATCCATACAATGGAGTATTATTCAGCAGTTAAAACAAATGAGCTATCAAGCCATAAGGACATGAAGGAACATTAAATGCATATTGCTACATGAAAGACACATTTAAAAAGACTACATATTATATAATCCAAGTATACGACATTCTGGAGAAGGCCAAATTATAGAAATAATATTAACAGATCAGTCCTTGCCCGAGGTTTAGGGGGAATGGTATGGGGGAGCACAGGATACTTTTAGGACAGTGAAACTCTTCTTATGATACTATAATAGTAGATACCTAATATTATGTACAATAAAAAGATGAACTGTACTGTGAACTCTGAACTTTAATTAGGAATAATATATCAATATTAGTTCATCAATGGGAACTAATATACCATACAAATGCAAGATGTTAGTGTAACAGCCCAGCAGCTGATCCTAAGGGTTGACTTGCTTCAAGTTAACACACTCCTTACTTGGTGACCTAAGTCCCTTGACCTACAACAGACGGATTTACTTTCTTTGAGATTTGCAGACCACTGGCCTTGAGGAGTGAAGGACCAGAACTTTCCCAGGCCACAGAAGCCAGCAAGTCTGTTTGAAGCAGTCTCGGCCTCCTGATTAGCCCAGCAATTTTTTTTAGCAAAATGTTTTTCTTTTTTTTGGTCACACAAGTGATTTTACTGACCTCCCTTTGTATATCTGTAGATGTTGCCTTCCTTTGCAGAAAGAACAGAGTACTCCTGCACATCACGGAACAAGAACCAGAACCCCCCTCACACAATTCCCTGGCACTAAGATAACTTTTGTAGCTGGTATCGTGGAGTCTGCACATAATCAAGGATTGTTGCAGGCCATTGCACTCCCTTTGCAGATTAACTACCCTACACCCCTTAAGAAACCCCTAAGCCGGGCAGAACCCTTGGAGTTGGCTTTTGAACAAGAGCCCACCTCTGTCTCAGGTTGCCAGCTTCCTGAATAAAGCTCAAATTCCTTTCCAATCAAAAACTTGTCTCTTGAGTAATGGCTTTTCCAGGGACTGGCAGCTGAACTTGGGTTCCATAACATTAATAATAGGGAAACTGGGGGCGCCTGTGTGGCTCAGTTGGTTAAGCAACTGCCTTCAGCTCAGGTCATGATTTCAGGGTCCTGGGATCGAGCCCCGCATCGGGTTCCCTGCTGGGCGGGAAGCCTGCTTCTCCCTCTCCCACTCCCCCTGCTTGTGTTCTCTCTCTCGCTGTGTCTCTCTCTGTCAAATAAATAAATAAAATCTTTAAAAAAATAAATAAATAAATAAATAAATAATAGGGAAACTGTAGGAGGGGTGAGGGTGTGGTGGAGGCAGGTATATTAGAACCTTGTACTTTCTGTGCATTTTCCCTATAAGCCTACAAGTGCTCTAAAAATAAAGTTTATTGAGTGAAAAAGAAAAAAAACTTGCAGTAAGGGAGGTGACTACTGCAATGGGAGAGGGTGACTATGGCCTTAGGGAAACAGCTCTGATCTTAAGATCCGCAAATGTCTGAAAGATTAATCACAAAAGTGTGTGTGTGTGTGTGTGTGTTTATAAATAGGAAAGAGCTCACAGAGTAGGCAGTTAGACAGGAGCCGGTGATAAATAGGTGACACATTAGAAGCCTGAGGGTACGACATCCTGACCTTGTGCCTCCAACAACCTGGCCTTAGGGCTTCCAGCACTCCAGGGCTGACAGACCCAGAGCCACAGGTGCAGAACATGCCTCTCCTCTTCAATCTCTGCCCCAGGGTAACCTATAGCTTCATTATGATTTATTTAAACTGTGGTTTTAAGACACCCACCCCTATGGGGGAAGGTGGCCAGGATAGTTGCAACAAGAACCTTGTAGGGCCAAAACTCCCCCTCCGAAGTGGTAGGAGGAGTCCCTTAGATGATTAGAAACAATCTCTGTTGGAGAGTGTTTTAACTGATGTGATTTTGGAATATAGTGAGGTTTGGTGGGGTGAGGTCCGGAGCCCACGACCAAGAAAGAATTCTTGAGACGCCTTTGGTGCAAAATGGTGGTTTATTAAAGCACAGGGACAGGACCCATGGGCAGAAAGAGCTGCTGCACCGGGGTTGTGAGGGGTGGCTGATTATATACTTGAGAGTTGTGGGCAGTAAGGAAAGGGGAGTTTTCAAAAGAACTTTCAAATGCTAAAGAGGATCTACAGGATACAGAAGGCCCTGCCACTGTCAAGCTATGGTTGTTTTTCCCTCTAGCAAGGCATTAACATTAAGATAGTTGGGAGCTTCCTGGAAGAATGTCACACATATGCCACCCAGGAGGTGGGAGGGTGGGTTGCAGGGTGTCAGCTTGTGCTTTGTCCTCAGCCTTCTGTTCCCTCATCACTATGACCCATAGCCTTCTTTTTATGTTATATCTTTTTATGTTTTATCTTTTCATGGATAAAAGAAAAGACATCCTTATCCCTGATGCAGTTACCACTTCTGGGCCTGCCCACTCTCCCTTCTCCACTGTCCTTAATAAACTGCTTTGGGCTTGCAACTTTCCTGCTGGCTGTTTTTATTGGAGCGTGGATCCTCACGTAAATCTTTTGTGGGTAATCCAATAATCAACACCTCCATTTACACAATGTAGACTCTCGCACTGGTAACAGAGCAATGAAAACTAAAGAGAGGGTTCCTGGGTGGCTCAGTCGGTTAAGGGTCTGCCTTCGGCCCAGGTCATGATCCTGGGGTCCTGGGATCAAAGTCCCGCATCGGGCTCCCTCTTCAGCCTGGAGTCTGCTTCTCCCTCTCCCTCTCCCTGCCCACTGCTTGTGCTCTCTCTCGGTCTCTCAGATAAATAAATAAAATCTTAAAAAAAAAAAAGAAAAGAAAACTTAAAGAGAGAAACTCATTTTTTTAATGGAGGTGTAGACAGGCAAGAAGGAACTGGGTTTCAGGAGCAGGGCAGTGGGCAAGATCAGAAAATACCTTTCATTATTGTCAGCCAAGTTTTGAGAGGGATTGTTTGGCATTCCTATACTTGTTTAAACTTAGGAGTAAGTCAAATTTCAGGGTCCTGTGGGGGAAAAGAAAAATTTAGTCAAGTTAAATTTACAGGTACTTTATTCTGATTGGTCATGGGGACAAATGGTTTGGCTGATCATTTATGAGACAGAAGGGAATGTGGTGGTTTTGTGTCTAGTTTTGTCATAGGTAAACAAGGGGCCTGTGGTGAGTGTTAGTAACATGGAAAAAGGTGGTTCTTTGCCATTTAACAATGGGTGTTGGTAAACACCCCCCAAGATACGGGAGCGAAGACTTATGGGAAATGTAGTTTTCATTCTGGTGTTGGACTTCTGGGCTGCTTTTGCTTATGTTCACTTTCACTCCGCATCTGTAAATTGTCTTTCCCCAGGGTACACCTTTGCGTGGGTGGCGCTTCCAGGGTCGCGGAATCTTTGCACTCCCTAGGGGCCAGTACTACCGGCTAGGGGAGTGGCGGGTGAGTCCCGGAGGGTTGGTGGAGGGCCAACAAGGGTCTGTTCGGCTCAGGGGTGCGGGGGGGACAGCAGAGGGGGCCCCGCAGCGGGACCTCTGGCACTTGAGCCTACCCAGGGCGGCTGGGGGTGGCCTCGGCCTGGAGGAGGAAGGGCCGGCGTCCGGTGTGGGGACGGGGGCGCAGGTCCCGGGAGGTTGCAGAATCTGTGAGCAATGTCGCCGCTCCTGCCGGAGCTCTGTTCAAGTTACTGAGCAACTCTGGGAATGACATTCAGTTTCCCGTTGTGCGGAGTGAGAGTATTTTAATACCTGACTGCGACTGTTGGTTTAATACCAACCTGAAGTGGTTCTGCGCTGTTAACGTATATGCTATATATATTTAGATTTTTGTCATCAAGAGATCTCACTTCCATATTGGAGGTAAGTTGGCTGTTTCCATGTTAAGAGAAGAGGAAAACTGAGGCTCAAAGGTAAAGTGATTTACCCAAGATCACACAGCCAGCAGCGGTGGGAATCTAGTTTTCGATCTGTTTTTCTCTCCATCTCATGTTCTTTCTAATAAACTGCCCTGCCTAAAACCCAGCATTGTTATTCATAGCATTGAGCACTGATGGTGTCTTTACAGAATCCAGGAAAATAATTGTGAAGCATACGGGGACTGAATAATTTCTTGGCCCTTGTGTTTATGGGATTTTTTGTTATTCTTCTGAGCCCTTGGGTCAGGCAGCACAATTTCTGGGCCAGGTCTGCCCTGTCTAGCTTTTGTCTTTGGAGGCCTTCATTTGAGTTTGTAGATGGCCACGCCCTTGATTTTTTGGGAAAGTATGACCTGAGAGTCAGATTGGGAGTCCTGTTTGAAAGTTCCAACCATATTTAATTTGTCCCCATGGCTCAGGTCCCAGCTCTTTTAAAGCAAAACAGCTCTTGAGGTAAGAAAGAGTAGTCCCCAGGAACCTCACCTGGAAGATCACTCCTTGATCTGAGTGAGACCTCTCACCAGAGCTCCACACAGAGACAGAAGGGTCCCAGGAAAGACTATATCCTAAAACTGACAGGACAAAAGTAATTCTTGGTCCTCCTACAGAATGAGCAATGCTTAGGTGATGTCACCTTAACCAGAAGTCATTGCAGGCTGTCCATTGATCAGCTTTAAGAACTGAAATAAGGCTAGCAGCATGAGCAAAGGGTAGGCAGCACAGCTGAGGGACCTCACAGGAGGCTTGGTGAGGACACATTTTGGGAAAAGGAATCACCAGCCACAGAAGGAGAAATTGCCCTTCTTGTTCACTCTCATCACTCCCTTTACTCTGCGCTCGCTCTACAACCTAGAGCAGTGTATCACTGGTCTTTCTATTCTGACAGTAAAAAATCAAATAACTAATGCATAAAGACTTTGAAGATTTTAAAATTTTGCCTTTATTTAAGAGGTGAAAAAGAAAGTGGACCAGAAGGTAAGTGACTTGTTTAGAGTCACATGATTTATTAGTGGCATGCCCAGAGAACTCCTTGCTGTCCCCCATTAACAATGACGTCACCTCAAATTTTTTATTAAAAGATCTTTTTGAAAAACCATAACCAAGTTAGAATAAACAAAGTACCCCACCACTTTTCAGGGGATGCTGATGAGGGGATGCTAACCCAAGGGCCAAACATTGTTACTAGGCATGCAGAGAAATAAAGGCAATGTCT
The DNA here is from genome assembly GCF_011800145.1 of Mirounga leonina. Taxonomy (NCBI): domain Eukaryota; kingdom Metazoa; phylum Chordata; class Mammalia; order Carnivora; family Phocidae; genus Mirounga; species Mirounga leonina. The sequence goes on along the minus strand of NW_023270265.1, from coordinate 17,612,328 downwards.
TTCCTGTATTGTTCTTTGTTTAATTAGTTCTCAGTGATTTTTACTTTTTTTTTTTTTTTTTTGGTCACTAGAGGGGAAGATAAATTCTTCTTAGTAGGAAATTAGTCGGAAATGTTTACATTCATTCAACGAAAAATCGCATTCTAAGCTCTCTGTGACCAGAGTCAGCATAGACACTGGGTGCTCCTCCACAGGCTCTGTCCTGCCCTTAGGGTTGAAGGGCCCAGCCCACAGAGGCTTTGTATGTAGCTGCTGTGTGTGTGTGAAGCTTGCTAGGCGGATAAGCCTGAGAACTGCACAGCTCACCTGGTTGCATAGGACCTCATTTTCTTACCTTCTTTCCCAGCTGTACCTTTACAGTTCTCTTCAGTTTTCCAAGAGCAACAGGAAATGAACGAATCACAGGTGAGTTTATTCCTGCTTTGTTTCACCGTGATTTTGTGAGGTTTGTAAGGGAACAGAAATTAAAATAGAAAAATAGAAATAGATGAAAATCAATATCAGAGACCCTATAGACTATCAGGTCAAGAGCTGAGCAAAGTCAGCATATTGATAAATCCTGGTCCTATAAAGCCCCAGAGTTACCAAATTTGAGCTGCAAGTTTGCCTCTGATCTTCCCGACAGCAGAGGAGAACCAGAGAAAAAAGTCTTTTAGGGCACTAAAATGCTGGCACTGCTGTAACATTATCAGAGACTGACGGCTTAAACAACAAATAATTATTTCTTATAGTTCTGGAGTCTGGTAACTCCAAGATCAAGATGCCAACCTATTTGGTTCTTAGTGAGGACCCTCATCCAGTTTGCGCATGGATCTCTTCTCATTCGCATGGTGGGGAGAGAGTAGGTGGCAAGCTCTCTGGTGTCTTTTCTTCTCAGGGCACTAATGACCCAATTACCTCCCAAAGTCCCCATTGTCAGATACCATTACATTGGAGATTAGGGCTTCAACATATGAATTTTGGTGGTGGGACACAAATGTTCGGTTCATAACAGAGTTCGAGTACATAATTTTCTAACGGTCTTGCTGGGTCCAGCGGTATAGAATATCTGGAAGAAGGCTGAATGGCCTACATGTCCTTTAAACAGCTCTGCATAAATATGTCCCTCACCTAGGCTGTGGCACTATACGTGTGACTGCTACTTAACCCTGCTTACTTGCCAGCACTTGGTGTTGTCAGACTTTAGACTTAGTGCCAATCTAACTTCTGAGAAAAACTCATCGTTTTAATTTGCATTTCTGAGATTACTAATGAGCTTGTACATCATATATTTATTGGCTTTTTTTTTTAAAAAGATTTTATTTATTTATTTATTTGACAGAGAGAGAGAAAGAGAGAGAGCACACGCAGGGAGAGTGGCAGGTGGAGGGAGAGGGAGAAGCAGGCTCCCCGCTGAGCAGACAGTCCGACATGGGGCTCGATCCCAGGACCCCGGGATCATGACCTGAGCCAAAGGCAGTCGCTTAACCAACTGAGCCACCCAGGAGCCCCTATTTATTGGCTTTTCATTGCTTTTGTGAAAGACTTCATTTTTAATTTTTCTATATTAATTTTTAAGAATACTTGATATATTTTGGACAGTAATTCTTTGGCTATTATATTTGTTGTGAACATGTTCTCCAACTCTGTCCCTTGACCTTTACCTCTACAGAGTCTTTGGCTTTATTAGAGTTTTATATTTTTATGTAGACCAATCTTTTGATCTTTTCCATTTTATTTATTTTTCAATTTTAAAATTCTTCCCTAACTTAAGATAATTTAATATTTAAAATTTTTGTTTAATTAATATTAATACTATTAAAAATATTTAAGCCTTGAACCAATATGGAAATCGTTATTGTAGATAATATGAGGAGGGAATCTAGTTTTACCTTTTAACACATGAAGTACCAGTTTTTGTTTTTTTTTTAAGATTTTATTCATTTATTTGACAGAGAGAGACACAGCGAGAGAGGGAGAGAGGGAACACAAGCAGGGGGAGTGGGAGAGGGAGAAGCAGGCTTCCTGCTGAGTAGGGAGCCTGATGCGGGGCTCGATCCCAGGACCCAGGGATCATGACCCAAGCCAAAAGCAGACGCTTAATGACTGAGCCACCCAGGCGCCCCAGTACCAGTTCTTTACTAATGTTTTTCTCAATGAATTATAATGCCACAGCTATCCCGTATATTACTGTGTCTGCATGCATCTGTTTCTGGCCATTCTAATTCATTCCATTAATCCTTAATTCATTCTTCTTTAGGTTCATCTTGTCCTTTCTCACCTTCTTTCTGTCCTACTGGATGAAACCTGGCATCCTTACCTTGTGCCTGGTTTTCAGAGATTACTTAGGAAGTGTTAGCAGACCCTGGCATAGTCTCTTTGGGTTTTGGTACACACCAGTTACCCCATTAAGTAAGTTTCTTCCTAAACCTTAAGTTGTAAATGTCCATTACACTTAGTAGTTTTTCTAGATCCCTTAAGGATTGATTTGGTTACTAATTTGATTTCTTAGATGGTATATAGTTTTTTTCAGGTTTTCTGAACTTCTTGGTTCAATTTTGGGCACATTTATTTAAAAAATTGTACATTTTTTTAAGTTTTCCAATTTCTTTGCATAAGTATGTTTAAAAGACTTGACTTAAAATCTTTAGTGAATGCTAATTTTTTTAAAAGTATGAATGCTAATTTTTTTATTCCAATTTTTATCAATTATTAAATTTCACTTTAATATAGAAGCTGCTGATTAGAAATGGAAAAACTGTGGTCTGGCTAGTCATATATTGAAAGCCTAAAATTATAGCATGTGGATATAGGATTGATATTTTCTTTTTTTTTTTTAAAGATTTTATTTATTTATTTGACAGAAATAGAGAGCACAAGTAGGCAGAGCGGCAGGCAGAGGGAGAGGGGGAAGCAGGCTCTCCACTGAGCAGGGAGCCCGACGCGGGGCTCAATCCCAGGACCTTGGGATCATGACCTGAGCCGAAGACAGGCACTTAACCAGCTGAGCCACCCAGGTGCCCCCGGATTGATATTTTCAGTTGGTGATAGCATTCTTGAAATGCTTTGCCAGGAGAGGACACAGAGTTGCCACAGTGATGCCAACCATTAATATACACCAAGCTATCATGGTTTATGTGTTTTTTTATCTCTGTGTGTGTGTGTGTGTGTGTGTATTGGGTAATGCATTCACGATGGAAAAGTCAGTACAATACAAACAATATAAATAGAAGTGAATTCACACTCCCATGTCTGTCTTTCACTGCAAACTCCTCTTGTAATTATAGGGAACAAATTTTGTGTATGTCTATTTTCTCCATTTTTAAATTTTTTTTATTTTTTATTATTTATTTATTTATTTATTTTTTAAAGATTTTATTTATTCATTTGAGACACAGAGATACGGAGAGAGAGAGAGAGAGCATGAGCAGGGGGGAGACAGAGGGAGAGGGAGAAGCAGGCTCCCTGCTGAGCAGAAAGCCCGATGTGGGGCTCGATCCCAGGACCCTGGAATCACGACCTGAGCCAAAGGCAGACACCTAACCATCTGAGCCACCCAGGCGCCCCTATTTTCTCCATTTTTTTAAATGCAGAGATAAGTAAATGTGATTTTATAGCTATCTTTCTGGGTAGATAGATATAGGTATGTATATAAACTATATACATGTAAGTATGCATTTCTACCTTTTTCTTGAATGTATTTATATGTATATATGTGTGAATATATATATACATGTGTATTAATGCATGTATATATATGAGTGTATATATGTATGTACTTATTTTTAATCCTTCTTAGCCAAAGGATATAAGCATACCATAAAATAACCTGTTCTTCACCTTAATTTTTGCATTTAAGAATATATACTGGAGATATTTTGAAATTAGTACATAGTAAAATTTATGTAGTTTATTTAAAATTTTTTTTATAGAGATGGACTTCACCTTTTTAAAGTGTTCAGTTCAGGGATGCCTGGCTGGCTCAGTCTGTAGAGTGTAGAGCATATAACTCTTGATCTCAGGGTTGTGAGTTTGAACCCCACATTGGGTGTAGAGATTATTTAAAAATAAAACCGGAAGGAAGGAAGGGAGGGAAGGAGGGAGGGAGGGAAGAAGGAGAAAGAGTTCAGTTCAGTGGTTTTTAGTATTTTCACATAGTGGTGCAGTCATCACCAGTATCTATTTTCAAAACATTTTCATCATCCCAAAACAAGACACCGTACCCATTAGTAGTTACTTTCCTATTTTGCCTCAACTCCAGGCAACCACTGATTGACTTTTTGTCTGTATAGATTTGCCCATAATGGATATTTCATATAAGAGGAATCATAAAATCTGAGGTCTTTTGTGTCTGGTGTCTTTGACAGCATAATGTTTTCAATGTTCATCCTTACTGTAGCATGTATTAGTACTTTTTTTTTTAATGGCTCTGTTATGTTATACAGATATATCACATTTGATTTATCCATTATTTTGGACATCTGTGTTTTTCCCACCTTTTGTCTATTATGAATAAAGCTGCTTTGAACATTTATAGACAAGCTTTTGCATGAACATACTTAGGAGTGGGAGTGGAGTTGCTGGGTCATATGTTAACTTTATATTTAACTTTTTGAGGAACCACCAAACTGTTCGCTAGAGGGGCTGCATAATTCTGCATTCTAACCAGCAATATATAATATAAGCGTTCCAATTTCTCTACATCCTTGACTCACTTGATATTGTTCATCTTCTTTATCATAGCCATTCTAGTGGGTATGGAATGGGATATCATTGTGGTTTTGATTTGATTTTCCTGGATGATTAAAGTTGTTGAACATCTTTACATGCACCTGTTCACCATTAGTATATCTTCTTGTGAGAAATGTCTATTCAAATTCTTTGCCCATTTTTAATTGGTTTATTTTCTTATCATTGAGTTGTGAGAGTTCTTTATATAAACTGGATACAGACTGTTGTCAGATACATAATTTATAAATATTTTTTCCCATTCTGTGGATTGTCTTTTCACCTTCTTGGTAATTTTTTTTTTTTTTTTTTTAAGATTTTATATGCCCATTTGAGAGCTCGAGAGAGAGCTCAAGAGAGAGCACAAGCGGTGGGGAGGGGCAGAGGGAGAGGGAGAAGCAGACTCCCCACCAAGCAGGCAGTTTGCCATGGGGCTTGATCCCAAGACCCTGAGATCATGACCTGAGCCGAAGGCAGACGCTTAACCAACTGAGCCACCCAGGTGCCTCTTGGTAATGTTTTTTGAGGCACAAAAATTATAATTTTATTGATGTCCAATTTATCTTTTCTTTAGTTGCTCATGCTTTAAGTGTCATACCTATGAAACCATTGCCTAATCCAAAATCTTGAAGATTCAACCCTGTGTTTTCTTCAAAGTAACAATTTTTGTTTTAAAGTCTCTTTTACTTAATATTAATATAGGCCTTTCTAGCTGTCTTTTGGTGACGTGTTGAGCAGAACACTAGGCACAAGTTACCAATGCTGGGGAAGACTGACCATGTTGGAGATAGCAAATACCGTCACTATACCAGCCTGCAGGAATAGAAGTTTAAATACTTCTGCCCGCTGCATCTTGGTATTAGAGTCACCAAGGAAAACACAACAGAGTCAAGCACTGGATGGAATAATGCTTTTACACAGTTAGAGAAGAGATAAAGCAAGATAAGTTCTGATAATATGCCACTGGTCCCCAAAGCTAGTCGGTGCCCCCAGCAGCTGACACGGCAGTTGGCCTATGCACCCTCCTCTTATGCCACAACAGGAATCCAACCCCACTATTGTGGAGTCCAGAATACTGAAAGCTAAGGTGGTGCCAGAAGTGCGTTTATTACATCCTCAATCAGAAAGAAGGAACACGGGCGCCTGGGTGGCTCAGTTGGTTAAGCGACTGCCTTCGGCTCAGGTCATGATCCTGGAGTCCTGGGATCGAGTCCCACATCGGGCTCCCTGCTCAGCAGGGGGTCTGCTTCTCCCTCTGCCCTCTTCCCTCTTGTGCTCTCTGTCTCTCATTCTCTCTCTCTCAAATAAATAAATAAAATCTTTAAAAAAAAAAAAAAAAGAAAGAAGGAACACTTAACTACAAGATATTCCCACAAGGTGAATGGTTTGTACAGGCTGTGTGGTCTCTTTATCGTAAGGAAATGTTCCAGGCCCAAGGCTCATTCTTATGTAGCTGAGTGGGGGTTGAAAGACTACACACATGAGACTGTCTTTCTCATCAGTTTTCATGGTGTATCTTTGTCCATCCTTTCATTTTCTGTTTATGTCCTTAGATCTCAAGTGAGTCTGTCAGACACTGTTTACCAGGATCACGTTTTTGTTTTGTTTTTATCCAGTATGAGATCTCAAATGAGTCTGTCAGACACTGTTTACCAGGATCACGTTTTTGTTTTGTTTTTATCCAGTATGATATATGCCTTTTAATTAGAGTGTTTAATCAATTTATATTTAGTATAATTGCTGATAGAGTAGGATTTAGGCCTGCCATTTTCTTATTTGAGTTCTAGATTGTTTTGTTCCTCTGTTCCTCCATTACTGCCTTCTTTTCTGTTCAATAGATATTTTTAAATGTACCATTTTAATTCCCTTGTCATTTCTTTTGCTATATTTAGTTATTTTCTTGATGGTTGTCCTGGGAATAAACAATTAACATCTTAATTTTTAACAATCAAGTTTGGAATAATATGAACTTAATTTCAATAGCACATAAAAATTTTACTTCTATATACTTCTATTCATTCCCTTACTCTTCCTTTGTGTTTTTATTGTCATACAGATTATATCTTCATGTATTGTGTGGCACCAACACATTTATATTTTTTCTTTACAAAGTGTCTTTTAAATCAGGTAGGAGAAAAAAAGAATTACAGATAAAAATATATTTATACTATCTTTTACTTAGATAGTATTACCTTTACCAGTGCTCTTTTGTTTCTTTGTGTGGATTTGTGGTACTGTCTAATGTCTTTCATTTCATACTGTAAATGTCTTTCATTTCAGCCTGAACAACTCCCTTTAGTATTTTTTGTGAGATGAATGTGATAGCAATGAATTCTCTCAGTTTTTGTTAATCTGTGTATGTTTTGATTTCTCCTTCATTTTTCAAGGATAGTTTGGGCCTGACAGTCTTTTTCAGCACTTTAAATATGTCCTCCCTACTGCCTTCTTGCCTCTGTGGTCTCTAAAGCAAAATGACCTGTTAATCTTATTGAAAATCCATTGTACACAATGAGTTGCTTTGGTCTTGTTGCTTCCAAGACCCTGTCTTTGACCATTAACAGTTTATGATGTGTGTAGTTAATTGATTTTGGGGGGTTTTATTTGTAGTTTGTTCAACTTTGTGGATGTGCAGGTTCCTATCTTCCATCAAGTTTGGGAAGATTTTGGCCATTGTTTCTTCAGCTGTTGTTTCCTCTCCTTCCTCTTTTCTCTTTCTGGGTCTCCCATTATGCATATGTTCATACACTTGATGTCCCACAGGTCTCTGAGGCTCTGTTCAACTCTTCATTTTTTCTTTCTGTTATTCAGACTAGATAAATTTAGTTGACCAGTCTGTCTGTCTTCCATCAAGTTTGTTGATTATTTCTTCTGCCACCTCAAATCTGTTGTTGTGCCCTTCTAATGAATTTCTAATTTCCAGTTACTGTATTTTTTAACTCTAGAATATCTTTATGGGTTTTTTAAAAATAATTTTTAACTCTTTATTGGTATTGTCTACATAGAAGGACATTGTTCTCATACTTTTCTGTAGTTCTTTAGACGTGGTTACCTTTAGTTGTTTGAACATATTTAAAATAATTGATTTAAAGTCTTTGTCTAGCAAGTCCAATATCTGTACTTTAGGACAATTTGTATCAATTGGTTTTTTTCCCTATTGTATCAGACATAATTGCTTCTTTCTTTGTCTTGTAATTTTTGTTGAAAAAAAGAAAACTGTCTACTTTAAATAGTATTTGGTGGCTTTCAGAGTCTCTCCTCCCTATTGTTCATTGTTATTGCTGTCATTGTTATGTTGCTTAGCGGGATTTCTAAACTGATTATGTAAAGTTCTATTCTTTATCATGTGCAGCCACTGAAATCTCTACTCAGTAGGTTAGTCAGCTAATGATTTACCAGATTTTCTCAAATGCCTGGAGTTAATAAGTCTCCTTGTCTGTGCCCAGGGCTCTCTGTGCATTATTGGCACCCATCTTCAACACTCAGACATGCTGTGAACAGCTCTGCCATAGTCTTTACTTCCTACATGTACCAAAGCTTCAAGGTCAGCTGAGGATAGGATCTTCTTAGATCTTTCCTGAGCATGTGCACACCCCTGGGCATGCATGTGGCTTTCTTGATTCCCAGGAGTATGTTGAAGCTTTCAAATCGCCTGTGGGCATCTAATTACTTGCTTTTCCCTTTTCAGCTTTTAAATTAGCCTCTTGCCTGCTCTGACTGTTATTTATCACTGCAGGCAGCTGTGAAGTTAATAATTTTCCTCTAATTCTTTTCCAAGCATGTTGCCTGAGGAAAAGGCTGTTTGTACTGTGGAAGCTCCAAGTTAGCTTAAAGACAGTAGAGTCTTCCAGGGAACCATCAGACATGTAAATAATGACATTTCTCTGGGAATGAGGCTTTGAAAGAACTCCTTCCCTATTCTGCTCTTTCTGGTGGCTGCCTGGTTGCTGCTTTTCATTGTGATTACAAGCTGCTCATTTTCAAGGCTCCTGTGGAGCTGGATTGTATAGGATAGGAATGAAGCAAGTAAAAATGCCACAAATCTCACTTTGGCCGTGTTTGGTGAAACTAAGTGTTTATTGAATAAATGCTCCCTGGATTTATGCAAGTGTTTGGATAGTTTCAAATTTCTAAAAAGTTGATTCTTATAATTTTTGCTAGTTTTCCTAATTATTTTATGGAGGAATTTATGGAAGTCTTTACTTTGCTTCTTACTACTTTTGCTCCTCATTGTGTATAGGTGCATGGTTTCTGTTGTATGCATTTGTCATTGATTATTTAACCAGTTCTCTGTTGAAGGACACTTGTTTACAGTCTTTTGCTGTTACTAACAGTGTTTCATTGAATAACCTTATTTATGTAACCTAATTTCATACGTGTGAATCTTAAGGAAAAATTTTCTAGAATTAGAATAATTGGATCATGGGTCGAAACTAAGCCATTTCTTAATTTTCACAGATACTACAAAATTGCCCTGAACAGTGATATGTCATTTTGCACTTTTGCTGGAAATTAGTTTGTATCCCTTAGTTCTTTAACTGTTAATTGAGCATTGCTTTTTGCCAGACAGTATTTTATGTGTTCAGGATACTGTCAGTGGTATGCTGGTAAATGTTTAACAACTAGTTCTTTTAGGAGAATCCCACCCTCTGATTTGTAATGTTTTCTGATTTCTGGAGTGTTAATGCACCCACCATAGCCAGTTTTAGGCTACCAACCTGACAGTACTGAACATGGAGTTGGGGAGAGATATATACACCAACCCTTTTAAGCTGGTATGAGCAAGTTCCAGCAATCACTGGACCTGGCCATGAATAATGTTGACTAAAAATAACCCTGTTTGGGGCACCTGGGTAGCTCAGTCAGTTAAGTGTCTGCCATCGGCTCAGGTCATGATCCCGGGGTTCTGGGATCCAGCCCTGCATCAGGCTCTCTGCTCAGCAGGGAGTCTGCTTCTCCCTCTGCCCCTACCCCACCATGCGCACTCTCTCTCTCTCTCAAATAAATAAAATCTTAAAAAATAATAAAAATAAAAATAACCCTGTTTTCCTAGAGGAGAGGGCAAAAGGTAATAAATATCATAAATAAGTAAATTATATACAGTATTATTAGAAAATAAGTGGTAGAAATATCAAGTAGGATAAGGCACATGGGAAATTGCAGGGTTATTAAATAGGATAGGCTGGGCGGAACTAACAAGGAGGTGACATTTAAACAATAACAATAAGTGATGAAGTAGAGCAGTGGTTCTCAAACTTTAGCAGGCATCAGAATTACCTGGAGGGCTTGTTAAAACACAGATTGTGGGTCCCATTCTTAGATTTCCTGACTCAGTATGTATGGAGTGGGGCCCCAAAATTTCCTTGTCTTTGAAGTTTCCATGTGGTGCTGATGCTTCTAGTCCAGGGACCATCCTTGCCGAACCACTAGAGTAATGCATCCCAGAAGGTTGTGTCAGTCCCAACCTGTTGATAGTGATGCTATTGGCTAGGAATGCCTGAGGCACTCTTCTGGCCTGTGTTCCTTGAAGTGAGCCCCCGAACAGACATTTCCCTGACCAAAGCCAGTGTTGTGGCTAGACCAGCCCTCATGGTTGTGATTGCAGGATGCACTTCAAAAACCATCAGGGAACTTTGAGGAACAAGATTTATTACTCACAAGCCCTAGAAGGTACACTGCATGCCCAGGGGTCATACAGTAGTGAGGTCACAGGTAGAGAAGAGAGTGGACCTGGGGCTCTGCCTTTATTACAGTCCAAGGGTGAAGTGTCTAAGGTCTTGTGGGTTTACTCCTTATTAGCTAATTTAAATCATAAGAGCAGAAACTAGGGCACAGGAGGGAGAAGCTGAGTCGCTAAGACTGTCAGTTGTCTACCTTGCCCAGGGCTTTCTGAAAGAGGGTACTTCACAGATGGAGGCAGCCTAATACCTTATTTGGTTGTTTTGTTGGTAGCTGTGTTTTACAGCTAGCAGTAGGTTTAATCAAGGTACTCTTTTGAAATGGATGCCTCAGCAATCAAAAGCTTAGTGTCAGGCACTTATACAATACAGAGGGAACACATAGGACAGAGATGCTGTTATGTTCAAGGAGTAGTAAGGAGGCTGGTTGAGCTGGAATAGAAGAGTGAGGAAGAGTACAGTAGGGAATGAAGTTAGAGTTAGTAGGCCAAGTCATGTGGCACCCAGTAGTGCAATTGCTGGGTCATAGGGTAGCTCATAGTGGAAGGCACTAGAAGGAGTTGGGCTTTTGCTCTCAGTCAGATGGGAACCATTGCAAGTTGTAGAGCAAAAAAGTGGTGTGATCTAAGTTATGTTTCTGAGAATCACTGGTTTCAGTGTTGTTATAGGCAAGAAGGCAAGGTGGAAGCAGGAGTCTTTTGCAGTAATTTTGCACAAGTGGTCAATTACACATGTGTTTTGAATGCAGTACATATATATGCATAAGCATATATATATTCACATATACACATATACATGTGGTTAGAGAGATACAAAAATAAATAGAGATGTCTATGCATGCAAGGGTTAGTATTCATACAGTATTTCCAGGCTCTGTCTATAGAGGGCCTGGACGTGCAAATATCCCTATAACAGTGAGCGCATTTCATACCAATATCTTGGTTTCTAAATACCATTCTCCAATAAAAAGAACCAGAGTTTCTTGGAGAAGTGATTGGTTCAGGACTGAGACAGAAAGGTACTAGATAATCCTAGTCCACCTTGTGGTGTCAGAAAGGAAGAAAGTACTCCAAAAAAGGATAAGCTCATGTTGAAAGGGCATAAGAGCCAACCTGAAAAAACTAAAAAGAAATGGCCAAAGCTTGAACAATGTGAGCAAGAAGATAAATAACAATTGTATTTAATTATAGCCCACAGAAAAAATAAATATCCATAAGTCCATCCTGATGTTTTTATTTAATTATTTACTTCTTTGTCTTTTTTTAAATTTAAATTCAGTTAGCTAGCATATAGTACATCATTAGTTTTTGATGTAGTGTTCAATGATTCATTAGTTGCATATAACACCCAGTGTTCATCACATCACATGCCCTCTTAATGACCATCACCCGGTTACCCCATACCCACCCACCTCCCTTTCTCTCTCTGATTTCTTCCCATTCAGTTTTCCCTCCCTTCCCCTAAGACCCTATGCGCTATTCCTTATGGTCCACATATGAGTGAAACCTATGATAATTGTCTTTCTCTGCTTGACTTATTTCACTTAACATAACCCTCCAGTTCCATCCATGTCGATGTAAATGGTAGGTATTCATCCTTTCTGATGGCTGAGTAATATTCCATTGTATATATGAACCACATCTTCTTTATCCATTTATCTGTTGAAGGACATCTTAGCTCTTTCCACAGTTTGTCTATTGTGGACATTGCTGCTATGAACATTGGGGTGCATATGCCCCTTCTTTTCCCTACATCTGTATTTTTTTTTCTTAAATATTTTATTTATTTATTTGACAGAAAGAGACACAGTGAGAAAGGGAACACAAGCAGGGGGAGTGGGAGAAGGAGAAGCAGGGCTTACCGCAGAGCAGAGAGCCTGATGCAGGGCTTGATCCAGGCACCTGGGATCATGACCTGAGCCGAAGGCAGACACTTAACAACTGAGCTACCCAGGGGCCCCACTACATCTGTATCTTTGGGGTAAATACCCAGTAGTGCAATTGCTGGGTCATAGGGTAGCTCTATTTTTAACTTCTTGAGGAACCTCCATACTGTTTTCCAGAGTGGCTGTACCAGCTTGTATTCCCACCAACAGTGTAAGAGGGTTCCCCTTTCTCCACATCCTTGCCAATATTTGTTGTTTTCAGTCTTGTTAATTTTAACCATTCTAACTGGTGTAAGGTGGTATCTCATTGTGCTTTTGATTTGTATTTCCCTGATGGCAAGTGATGTGGAGCATATTTTCATGTGTCTGTTGGCCATTTGTATGTCTTCTTTGGAGAAGTGCCTTTTCATGTCTTCTGCCCATTTCTTAACTGGATTATTTGTTTTTTGGGTGTGGAGTTTAATAAGTTCTTTATAGATATTGGATACCAGCCCTTTATCTGTAATGTCATTTGCAAATATCTTCTCCCATTCTGTGGGTTGCCTCTTAGAGTTGTTGACTGTTTCCTTTGCCGTGCAGAAGCTTTTGATCTTGATGAAGTCCTAAAAGTTCATGTTTGCTTTTGTTTCCCTTGCCTTTAGAGATGTGTCTTGAAAGAAATTGCTGTGGCCTATGTCAAAGAGGTTACTGCCTATGTTCTCCTCTAGAATTTTTTTTTTTTTTTTAAGATTTTATTTATTTATTTGAGACAGAGAGAATGAGAGACAGAGAGCATGAGAGGGAGGAGGGTCAGAGGGAGAAGCAGACTCCCTGCCGAGCAGGGAGCCCAATGCGGGACTCGATCCCGGGACTCCAGGATCATGACCTGAGCCAAAGGCAGTCGCTTAACCAACTGAGCCACCCAGGCGCCCTCTCCTCTAGGATTTTGATGGATTCCTGTCTCACTTTTAGGTCTTTCATCCATTTTGAGTTTCTTTGTGTATGGTGTAAGAGAATGATCCATTTTCATTCTTTCCAATTTTCCCAGCACCATTTATTGAAGAGACTATCTTTTTTCCATTGGATATTCTTTCTGCTTTGTCAATGATTAATTGACCATAGAGTTGAGGGTCCATATCTGGGCTCTCTGTTCTGTTCCATTGATTGATATGTGTCTGTTTTTGTGCCAGTACCATGCTGTCTTGATGATCACAGCTTTATAATATAGCTTGAAGTCAGGAATTGTGATGCCCCCAGCTTTGGTTTTCTTTTTCAACATTCCTGTGGCTATTCGGGGTCTTTTCTGGTTCCATACAAATTTTAGGATTATTTGTTCCAGCTCTATGAAAAATGTCGATGGTATTTTGATAGGGATTGCATTGAATGTGTGGATTGCTCTGGACAGCATAGGCATTTTAACAATGTTTATTATTCCAATCTATGAGCATGGAATGTTTTTCCATCTCTGTGTCTTCCTCAATTAATTTCATAAGTGCTCTGTAGTTTGTTGAATAAAGATCCTTCACCTCTTTTTTTTTTTAATTTTATTTATTAATTTTGACAGAGAGAGGGAGCGAGAGAGGGAACACAAGCAGGGGGAGTGGGAGAGGGAGAAGCAGGCTTCCCACTGAACAGAGAGCCCAACATGGGGCTCGATCCCAGGACCCTAGGATCATGACCTGAGCCAAAGGCAGACGCTTAATGACTGAGCCACCCAGGCACTCTGATCCTTTACCTCTTCAGTTAGGTTTATTTCTAGGTATGTTATGGGTTTTGGTACAATTGTAAATGGAATCGATTCCTTAATTTCTCTTTTTTCAGTTACATTGTTAGTGTATAGAAATGCAACTGATTACTGTGCATTGATTTTGTGGGGTTTTTTTAAAGATTTTATTTATTTATTTGACACATAGAGAGATAGTGAGAGAGAGCACAAGCAGGGGTAGCTGCAGACATAGGAGAGGGAGAAACAGGCTCTCTGCTGAGCAAGGAGCCTGATGTGGGGCTCAATCCCAGGACCCTGAGATCATGACCTGAGCTGAAGGCAGACGTTTAACCAACTGAGCCACCAAGGCGCCCCTCTGTGCATTGATTTTGTATCCTGTCACATTGCTGAATTGCTGTATGAGTTCTAGTAATTTGGGGGTGGAGTCTTTTGGGTTTTCCACATGAAGTATCATGTCATCTGCAAAGAGAGAGTTTGACTTCTTCTTTGCCAATTTGAATGCCTTTTATTTCTTTTTGTTGTCTGAATGCTGAGGCTAGCTCTTCTAGTATGATGTTGAACAACAGTGGTGAGAGTGGGCATCCCTTTCGTGTTCCTGACCTTAATGGAAAATCTGTTTTTCCCCATTGAGAATATTCACTATGGGCTTTTTATAGATAGTTTTTATGATATTGAGGTATGTTCCCTCTATCCTTATACTTTGAAGAGTTTTAATCAAGGGGCACCTGGGTGTAGGGGCACCTGGGTGGCTCAGACGGTTGGGCGGCTGCCTTCAGCTCGGGTTGTGGTCCCGGGGCCCTGGGATCAAGCCCCACATGGGGCTCCCTGCTCGGCAGGGGGGCCTGCTTCTCCCTCTCCCCGCTCCCTGCTTGTGCTCTCTCTCTCTCTCTCTCATAAATAAAAATTTTAAAAAAAGATGCTGTATTTTGTTAAATGCTGCTTTTTCTGCATCATTTGAGAGGATCATATGGTTCTTGTCTTTTCTTTTATTAATGTGCTCTTTCATGTTGATTGATTTCCGAATGTTGAACCACCCTTGCATCTCAGGAATAGATCCCACCTGTTCCTGATGAATAATCCTTTTAATATACTGTTGGGGGTGCCTGGGTGGCTCAGTTGGTTAAGCGACTGCCTTCGGCTCAGGTCATGATCCTGGAGTCCTGGGATCGAGTCCCACATTGGGCTCCCGGCTCAGCAGGGAACCTGCTTCTCCCTCTGACCCTCTCCCCTCTCATGCTGTTTCTCTCTCTCTCTCTCTCAAATAAATAAATAAAATCTTTAAAAATATATATATATATACTGTTGGATCCTATTGGCTAGGATCTTGTTGAGTATTTTTGCATCCACGTTCATCAGGGATATTGGTTGTAATTCTCTTTTTGATGGGGTCTTTGGTTTTGGGATCAGCATAATGCTGGCCTCATAGAGCAAGTTTGGAAGTTTTCCTTCCGTTTCTATTTTTTGAAACAGCTTCAGTAGAATCGGTATTATTTCTTCTTTAATCGTTTGGTAGAATTCCCTTGGGATGCCATCTGGCCCTGGACTCTTGTTTTTTGGGCAGTTTTTTATTACTGCTTCAATTTCCTTGCTGGTTATTGGTCTGTTCAGATTGTTTCTTCCTGTTTCAGTCTTCGTAGTTTATAAGTTTCCAGGAATGCATCCATTTCTTCCAGATTGCTTAATTTGTTGGCATATAGTTGCTGGTAATAATTTCTAATAATTGTTTCTATTTCCTTGGTGCTAGTCGTGATCTCTACCCTTTCATTCATGATTGATTTGGGTCCTTTCCCTTTTCTTTTGGATAAGTCTGGGCAGAGGTTTATCAATCTTATTAATTCTTTCAAAGAACCAGCTTCTAGTTTCGTTGATCTATTCTACTGTTTTCTGGTTTATATCTCATTGATATCTGCTCTAATCTTTATTATTTCTCTTCTCCTGCTTGGTTTGTTTTATGTGCTGTTCTTTCTCCACTCCTTTAGGTGTAAGTTTAGCTTGTGCATTTGGGATTTTTCTAATTTTTTGAGAGAGGCTTGGATGGCTATGTATTTCCCTCTTAGGACTGTCTTTGCAGTGTCCCATTGGTTTTGGACTGATGTCTTTTCATTCTCATTAGTTTCAATGAATTGTTTAAGTTCTTCTTTCATTTCCTGGTTGGCCCAATCTTTAGCAGGCTGCTCTTTAACTTCTAAGTGTTTGAGTTCCTTCCAAATTTCTTCTTGTGGTTGAGTTCCAGTTTCAAAGCACTGTGGTCTGAAAATATGCAGGGAACAACCTCAATCTTTTGGTATCGGTCGAGACCTGATTTGTGACCCAGTATGTGATCTATTCTGTAGAAAGTTCCATGTGCACTTGAGAACAATAAATATTCTGTTGTTTTAGGATAGAATGTTCTGTATATATCTACAAAGTCCATCTGGTCCAATGTGTCATTCAAAGCTCTTGTTTCTTTGTGGATCTTCTTCTTAGATGATCTGTCCATTGCTGTGAGTAGAGTGTTGAGGTCTGCTATTAATGTATTATTATTAATATGTTTCTTTATTTTGGTTATTAATTGGTTTATATAATTGGCTGCTCCCATGTTGGGGGCATAGATATTTACAATTGTTTGATCTTCTTGTTGGATAGACCCTTTAAGTATGATATAGTGTCCCTCTACATCTCTTACTGTGGTCTTTGGTTTAAAATCTAATTTTTCTGATATGAGGATTCCCACCCCAGCCTTCTTTTGAGGTCCATTATCATGGTAAATGGTTCTCCATCCCCTCACTTTCAATCTGGAGGTGTCTTTAGATTCAAAATGAGTCTCTTGTAGATAGCATATGGATGTGTACTGCTTTTTATCCAGTCTGAAACCCTGTCTTTTCATGGGAGCATTCAACCCATTTACATTCAGAGTAACCATTGAAAGATAGGAATTTAGTGCCATTGTATTGCCTGTAAAGTCCCTGTTTCTGTAGATTGTCACTGTTTCTGGTCTTTGTGACTCTTGGGTTCTCTCTTCAGTTACAGAATCCCCCTAAGTATTTCTTGCAGGGCTGGCTTGTTGGTCACATATTCTTTCAGTTTCTGCCTGTCCTGAAAGCTCTTTATCTCTCCATCCATTCTGAATGACAGCCTTGCTGGATAAAGTATTCTTGGCTGCATGTTCTTTTCATTCAGTACCCTGAATATGTCTTGCCAGCCCTTTCTGGCTTGCCAGGTTTCTGTGGACAGGTCTGATGTTATTCTGATGTTCCTCCCACCATATGTAAGGAACCTCCTCTCCCTGGCTATTCTCAGGACAGTTTCTTTGGCTGTAAAATTTGCAGGCTTCACTATTATATGTCAGGGTGTTGATCTATTTTTATTGATTTGGGGACGGGTCCTCTCTACCTCTTGAACTTGAATGCTTGTTTCCTTCCCCAGATTAGGGAAGTTCTTAGCTATGATTTGCTCAACTATACCTTTTAGCCCTCTCTCTCTCTCCACCCCCTCAGGGATCCCAATAATTCTGACATTGGAACGTTTCATGGCATCATTAATCTCTCTAGTCCTTTTTTCATGTGCTACTAGCACCCTATCTCTGTTTTCCTCAATTTCCTTCCATTCCATCAGCTTATCTTCAGATCACTAATTCTCTCTTCTGCCTCGTTTACCCTGGCTGTTAGAATATCCAGCTTAGACTGCATCTCATTCATAGCATTTTTTAGTTTGGCCTGATTAGATCTCATTTCTGCTCTTAGAGATTCTATATTGTCACTATTGGTTTTTTCAAGCCTTGCTATTGACTTTATGATTGCCATCCTGAATTCTAACTCTGACATCTTGCTTATATGTATATCCATTAGTTCTGTGGCAGAAGACATTGTCTCTGTTCTTTTCTTTGTTGAGAGTTCCTCCTCCTAGTCATTCTGTTGGGGGATGGTTGAGTGATTGAGCAGTGTCCAAAATATCAACCACGACCCAAGCAAGATGCACCCTAGCAAAATCTGGAGTGGTCAGAAGCCACCACTGAAAAAACAAAGCCAATATGTAACACAAGAATAAAATTAAACAATTTAAAAGTTTTAAAGAAGGGGGACTATAATCTCTCAGTCTGGACAAAGCAAGGTGTTTCATTTGTTCCTGGGTGTATTTTGGTCTCTTTGTTAGAGGACACTATGTACCAAAATTACAAGGAAAGTAAAACTCGTATATATATAAAGGTAAAATTGAGTAGAGTGAAAAAAGGCAAGCATATAGCTATAAAAAATACAGGTTTGAAAAAAATACAAGTTAAAAAGCGACTATGGAAAATAAGTTGATATAATAAACATCTAGTTGAAATGAGAAGGTAAAAAGAAAAAAAAAACAGAGAAAAAGTATATGAAAAAAATAAAGAATTTTATCTGAAAAATAAACAAGTCACGAGGCCACACCTGGAGCTCAGTTTACAATTTTCCCCTGGCATTGTGATTTTACAGTCTTATGGGATCCACAGGATTGTCGTCCACTTGTTCTTCCAGCCTGTTTTCTGGGGGAGGGGCCTGCTGCACTCTAACCCTGTCTGTGCGGAATTGCCCCACCCTGTCAGGGGGATGGGCTCAGTGGGAACCGGGCTTCTGTGTGGCTTTTGTTCCTTGGGGACTTTTTGCACCTCTTCAGAGGATCAGAGCAAAAATGGCCACAGCCAAACCTCTGGCCCAGAGCAGAAAATTCGCAGTCTGCCCTCTTTAATAAACCCTCCAGGACAGTCTCCACTTCTGCATGTGCCGCTGAAAACTGCAGCCTCCCATGGTGTGCACCCACAGCAACTCTCTCAGCGATCATCCCAGGGGCCCAGGAGTGCCACTGCCCTTTTTGATTCTTTTTTTTTTTTTTAAGATTTTATTTATTTATTTGACAGAGAGTGAGAAACAGACACAGAGAGAGCACAAGCAGGGGGAGCAGCAGAGGGAGAGGGAGAGGCAGGCTCTCTGCTGAGCAGGGAGCCCGATGTGGTCCTTGATCCCAGGACCCTGAGATCATGACCTGAGCCTAAGGCAGACGCTTTCACGACTGAGCCACCCAGGAACCCTTTGTGATTCTAAAAATGTAAGCAGCTGCAGGCTCGTGCACATACCTGAAGCTCTTGGACCATGTCTGGGTACTGCTCTAAAGCCCTTTCAGGGCTGCTACTGCTCTGTGAGTTTTTGCCTGGTTGTGGGCCAGGTTCCAGATTTTTTCAGGCCATTCAAGGGAATAGTGATTATCAACCAGCCCAGCACATGGTTTATGGTGATCTGGGCTAAGAGTCCTTCCTGGGCTTGCTGACCATAACCTGCTTCCTGGCTCCACTGCTTGGGCACTCTACCAGTTCATGCACCCCCTTTAGCTCTGCGGCTTCTCATATCCCAAGACCACAATGTCCTACCTAGAATTCTGCCTTTTCATTTCCAGATCCCCTTTCAGAGAGGGATGGCTCTCACTAGAGCAGATTTCTAAGGGTTCCGATTTTCCACTCCAGTGTTATATCACTTTCCAGGAGCCAGCTTATGGAGGCTCCCCCCCTTCTGGTTATTTTCTGATATCTCCCCTCAGGTTCACGACTCCACATGTCCTATCTTGCAAAAAGCAGTCACTTTTCTGCTTGTAGAGACCCAGATATGTATTCTTACATCTCAGGCTGATTTCGTGGGTGTTCAAAATGGTTTGATAGATATCCAGCTAAATTCAGGGGACCAGTTGAAACGGGGTCCCCTACTCCTCTGCCATCTTGTCTCCTCCCCTGTCTCATTCATAGCATTTTTAAGTTGGCCTGATTAGATCTCATTTCTGCCCTTAGAGATTCTGTATTGTCATTTATGCTTTTTTCAAGCCTAGCTATTAACTTTATAATTGCTATCATGAATTCTGTCTCTGACATCTTATATCCATATAGATTACCTCTGTGGCAGGGAACCTTGCCTCTGGTTCTTTTGTTGTGAATTCCTCCTAGTCATTTTGCCCAGAGAAGGATGGGTGAACAAATGAAGAGTCCAAAATATCAACCACGACCGAAGCAAAATACACCCTAGAAAAATGCAAAGTGGTTGGAAGCCACCACAGAAAAGCAAACAAAACCAAAACCAAACGAAATAATAAAAAAGAGGGGGGGAAGATACAAGTGTAGTGATCTGGAGGGGCACATGCACCCCAATGTTTATAGCAGCAATGTCCACAATAGCCAAACTATGGAAAGAGCCTAGATGTGCATCAACAGATGAATGGATAAAGAAGATGTGGTGTGTATGCACACACACACACACACACAATGGAATATTATGCAGCTATCAAAAAATGAGATTTTGCCATTTGCAATGACATGAATGGAACTAGAGGGTATTATGCTAAGCAAAATAAGTCAATCAGAGAAAGACAGCTATCATATGATCTCACTGATATGAGGAATTTGAGAAACAAGACAGAGGATCATAGGGGAAGGAAGGGAAAATGAAACAAGACAAAACCAGAGAGGGAGACAAACCATAAGAGACTCAATCTCAGGAAACAAACTGAGGGTTGCTGGAATGGAGGAGGGTGGGAGGGATGGCGTAGCTGGGTGATGGACATTGGGGAGGGTATATGCTATGGTGAGCGCTGTGAATTGTGTAAGACTGTTGAATCACAGACCTGTACCCCTGAAACAAATAATACATTATATGTTAATAAAAAAAAAGGTGGGGGAAGAGAGACTATAATCTCACAGGGTGGACAAAGTAGGGTGGTCCACTTGTTCCTGAATGAATTTTGGTCTGTGTGTTAGAAGACACTACATCACAAAATTGCAAAGAAAGCAAAACTTATATATATATAAAAGTAAAATTGAATAGAGTGAAAAAGGACTAAAATGAAGCATATATCTATAAAATGTAGATATAAGAAATAAAAGTTAAAAAGCAACTTAAAAACCTAAGTTGGTAAAATAAGAATCTAGTTGAAATGGGAAAAAGGAAATGGAAAATTTTAGACTGAAAGATAAACGAGTCGTGAGAAAACACCTGGAGCTCAGTATACTATTTTCCCCTGGCTCTGGAGCTTTACAGTCTTGTGGGATCCATTAAGTTGTAGTCCACCTGTTCTTCCAGTCTGTCTTCTGGGGGAGGGCCTGCTTTGCTGCTTCTCAGGTGTCTTTGCCTGGGTGGTGTTGCCCCACCCCTTGTCTGGGGGCTGGGCTCAGTGAAAGCTGGGCCTGTGTGGCTTTTGTTCTCTGGAGGCTTTTCACACCTCTTCAGAGGATCAGAGGAAAAACGGTGTGCCCAGATCTCCGGCCCCCAAGTGAAAGATCGTGGTTCCCCCCTTTTCAATAAGCCCTCTGTAGCTGCCTCTGAAAAGGGAAGAGGGAAAGGTGGAAAGTCTTGCACTCATCTGACACTAGGCAGATGGATGAGAAATTGCCTTGTAGCAGTCTCTTATAAGACAGGCATGAAAAACTGTCTCGTGGCAGCTCCTTGCCTGTCTAGGATGGTACAAAATGTACAAGGAAGAAACCACTGAATGATTACATGGTATATCTGGTTGAACTACCTCTTCTTTTTGTCCCATCCTAGACAGGCTTATCTCCCCTTGCTTTAAAAGGAACTGTAGGATGTTCCACCAAGACTCAAGAGATGCACCAGCTTATTAGTGTGTCGTGGCAGAGCCATTTTTTTACAACTGTACCCCAACCTTTCATGTCAACAGCTAAGATTTTTTTGAAGCATAGGATATCCCATCATAAACCTTAATTAATTGTACCCATCCTTTCTATTTATCTTAGACAACCTTAGATGAACGTGATTACAACTGAGCATCAGCAGGATGCTCAATCCCACTTGGAGGGATGATTGTAGCTATGTTCCCCATCCAGATCCAAGCCAAGTAAATATGTTGCAGATACCATTGAGATTAACTGTAAAGAGCTACTTCTCTCTTAGGTGGGAGAGTGATTTTTTTTTTGCTTTCCATGTTTGGGAATCCAGCTGAAGCAGTCACACAGACTTTGTCTTGTCTGGCCAGTAGGCAATTGTTCATCACCACTCACACTAGAAAGTTTATTCTTAGTTGTAGTGACCTCTTCGGGGTCATTGGTCAGGATCCAAATCTTTGTCTAAAAGTTGGGATTATAATGTGAGGAATCTTAAGTACCAGAAAGGATTTGTAGGAGGGATGCTACTTTCTAATGTGTACAAAGGAACAGTTATTAGGTTTTTATCAGCACAGTCAGGCTGAAGATGACCAATCCAGCAATAAATTTCAGAGCCATATCTATGGTCTAGGAAAAGTATACAGGGAGTTCTTGTTTTCCTTAAGCAATATGGGGACTATGGAGTATCAGCAATAATATAAGGCTGAGGGGACTCATGCTTGTGCGGAAAATTAAGCTTGTTTAGTCATCTTGGGTGGGGGCCATCCACTTCTAAAATTTTCAGGCCTCAGTTGAAGGACACCCAGTAGAATAGAATCCAGTAGTTAAGTTGAGGGCAGTGGTGGTAGTCTGATATGACAGTCCAGCCCAAGTGTTCAGCAGATGAGAGCCAAGAGAATTTAATAGTCCTCCCACCAATCCTGGCCTCCTAGATTCTAAGGTGTTTCTTCCCCAGCAGCTGGGGTTTTACCTGTATGACCATGTGATCAGTATAACCAATCCCTGAAGCAACTACCTCCTCTTTTTGTCCCATCCTTAATAATTTTCAACCCACACTGTTCAACCAGATATACCATGTAATCATTCAGTGGTTTCTTCCTTGTACATTTTGTACCATCCTAGAACATATCGTTTCCCTGTTATGTAGGTCACACTAGGACCCACCTTATGTATTGTTATCTCATGTCTGTGAACATTACCATCAATATTCAGAGCTTCTCAGATGCAGCAAGTATAACCAGGTGGTAAGAGAGGTACCAGGTTGGAATCTCCCACCGTCAGCTCTTCTTTACCACCCATAAGTTCCTACAGTCCAGTTTCTCAGAGGTAGATAAGAGGAAACTAAGAGTGAGAAGGGTTATTTATGTGTTTTGGGTCTCATACAGCTAGTGTACCTCTTCTTTCACCATATCCCAACCTCATAATTTATCTAGCAGGGAGGCACCCATTTGGAAAATTGCCACAGTGAGAGCACATACTTTCTGTTTAAGTGTGTGCTTCACTGGGAGTATTAGCTGTCTACTTAGCTTTTTAGGTTCTCCTTTAATAGTACATTTTATATTTTAATGGTAACTGCTTCCTGGGTGTGATATGAAGTATATGTCCAGTGAATGCTGTAGAGATTTGCCTACTGCTAAGTATTCTTGGCAACAGAGATGGCACTATTCTTTGACATGATGTGTTTGGGAACTAAAGGGTGTAATATAGTCTACTCAGAAACTCTTGAATAGTATGGCCTGCATCTGCTGTGTGAATGAGAATTGCTGTGCCATACCTGAATAATCAATGCCCGAAGGTATCCTCAAAAGGAAGGTAGAGGGTCTGGATAGTCTGTCTGCCAGGACCTGCCAGGTCTGGTGCCCCAGGCTGTGTGCCCTGGATTTCCTTTGCCATTTGTATTAGTTTCCTTGGGCTTCCATAGCAAAGTACCACAAATTAGGTGGCTTACACACAGAAATTTATTCTCTCTTCTGGAGGCTAGAAACCCAAAATCAAGGTGTTGGCGTAGCCTTGCACTCTCTGAAGCCTCTAGGGAAGACTCCTCCCTTGCCTCTTCCAAGCTTCTGGTAGTTGCTGACAGTCATTAGCATTCCTTGGCTTGTAGATGCATCACTCCTGTCTCTATCTCCATGATCACATGGTGTGTGTCTAAATTTCCTTCTTATAAGGACACCAGTCATTGGATTAGGGCCCACTCTAGTCCAGTATGACCTCCTCTTAACTTGATTACATCTGCAAAGACCCTGTTTCCAAATCAGTTCACATTCACAGGTACCATGTGTTAGCTCTTAAACATATCTTTTTGGAGGAACACAGTTCAACCCATAACAGTCTGCCCTCTGACCCCTCAAAATTCATGTCCTTCCTATGCAAAATACATTCACCAAGTCCCAACATACCCCTCAATTCTTAATTTATTCCAGCCTTAACTCTAAGTCCAAAATCTCATCTAAATATAATAATTTAAAAAGTCCCCAATCCCAAATTCTAAATCATCTAAATCAGAAATCAGTGAGATTCTAGGTATAGGCTGTTCTGGGGCATAATTATTCTCTGTCCACAGACCTGTAAAACTTGAAAACAAATTGTTTACAAAATACAATGATAGGGGACATGTGGCTAGAGGGAAGGCCACATTTGGTGGAGAGTGGGAGGGGACTCAAGATCCTCATAGATTGACTACATTAAACCTTTGATGGTTTGTCAGTGATGTCTCACTTCTATTGACATTTTCATGTTTGGCTTTTCCAGCCTTTGAAACTAAACCATCTCATGTTTTATGAAAGGGACAGTCCACACATCCAAGTGGCTGTAACTGATACTGCTAAATGTATTGTAAAAATTGATATTTTAAGTATGCGTGATGTTTCTCTTAATTGTAAGGAATGTTCGGACAGAGGTACTGGGACAAGTGCCCAGCGAGGCTCTCCCAGCCCAGCCATGTAATATCAGTAAAGCAGTACAAGATGGGGGGATGAATTAACATCCTGATAAAGAGCTGGTAGAGATGGGGTACTTAACGATTTACGAGGCTCTACGGTGGGCTCTCCCACTTGGGTCAGTCAGTCCTAATAAGTCTCTTGAGCTGCAAATGTCAGTGACCGACCACTGTGCACACTAGAGCACCAGTCAGGCACCAGTCAAACTTCCCACCTTTATGCAGGTGGACATTTACCTCTGCAGATAAGGCTTTCTCAGAGGTTGGAGTCCGTGCCAGCACCTTATCCTTCTTGGGGGTGTTGGAACACTGAAGTCCCTGAGGAGGCCTGGACTTCTATGATGAACAGATTAGCTAAGTTAAAGGCTGGTAGTGCACTGAGCCACTATGGCTGTGTATCCACAGAGAAAACTGTTACAAACCTTATATGCAAAATAAAATTCCACCAATGGTCCAAGTTGTAGGCTGTAGTACTTGCCCAGTAAAACACTCCCCCAAAACACATCTTGCTACATTTTCACTGACTCATGAACAATAGCCAACAGGATGGCAGGGTGCTTCAGTACCTAGCAGCAGGATCAAGTCCTAAGCCCCTGGGGGGTCACACATTGTGATAACAGATTGTATAGGATCCCTTACTCCTGTTGTCACCCATGTGGACTCCAGTGGAAAAGGTCCCTTTGACAATGAACATCACTGAAACCAACAGATGTTAGTTTAGGCTGATCAGACCTGAGCCATCCAGAGAAGACCATAGACCTCTGGATATACCATCACACAGGATGAGCGTCTATATTCCAGTACTGAGACCAAAATCAAAGCTTAGTGATTCAGCCTAGGGAAGCCTGACAAATGTGCCTAGAGTGCCCATTCCACATGAATGGTGTACTAGTTTCCTAGGGCTGCCTTAACAGAGCACCACAACTTGTGTGGCTTAAAACAACAGGCATGTATTCTCTCACAGGTCTGAAATTATACTGGAACCAAACCAGTGTTCATCTGCCCCATACAGAGCAAGCCAGTAAAGATTGACACTGAGCTTCGGCAGTGAAGAAAGATAAGCTATTTATTGGTATGGTGCATCCCAAGAGAATGGGAAGCTAATGCTCAAAGTCTCAAACTTACAGGTGACACCTTCTAAGGGCAAAATTTGGGGGAGGGGTTTCCTGAGAAGGTGGATGCTATTGATTGGAGGCCTAGGAAGTAATGTTAACAGATAATAGTTACTTCTGGCACCACTTCATCTGGTCCCACAGAGGTCTGTTCTATCTCAAGATAGAGATGGAATCTGAAAAATATCTTTTTTTTTTTTAAGATTTTATTTATTTATTTATTTGAGAGAGAGAGAATGAGAGACAGAGAGCACGAGAGGGAAGAGGGTCAGAGGGAGAAGCAGACCCCCCGCTGAGCAGGGAGCCCGATGTGGGACTCGATCCCGGGACTCCAGGATCACGACCTGAGCCGAAGGCAGTCACTTAACCAACTGAGCCACCCAGGCGCCCCTGAAAAATATCTTTATATATGTTAGAGATTTCATTAGGTACATCTGGTGATTATGTGTTTAGGAGAGTGCTAATCAGCTGCTTGTATCTGCTTGTGTGTGCTAAGCTAGTGGGGTTGCTTTCCTTCATGTTCCTTTGAATGATACAAGCATTCCTATCTCTTGGTCCTGGATCTGTGTGTTCCCTGGCTGGTCCAGCTGCGCCTGGGAGCAATATGACCCCTAGTGTTCATTATTTCATCCGAACTAACAAGATGGATGCCCGCTTCAAAATCAAGGTGTCAACAGGGTTGTTTCCTATTAGAGGTTCTAAGAGGGAATCTGTTCCATGCTTCTCTCCTAACTCCTGATGGTTTTTGGCAGTCTTTGACACCCATTGGCTTGTAGCCATATCCCTCCAATCTGTCTCCACATTCACAAGGCATTCTCCCATGCCTCTGTTTCCTCTCTTTGCTCATAAGGACACCAGTCATCAGAGCCCACCCTAATCCAGTATGACTTCATTTTAACTTAACTAATGACATCTGCAAAGACCCGATTCAAAAATAGTCACAATCTGAGGCTCTTAATGGACATGAATTTGGAGGCAAGGAGATACTATTCTACTATTCTACTCAGGCCAAAATGAACCATTTTATATTGTAACCATATAGTTCACGGTTCCCTAGTGGTCCCCGACATGTTCTTTACAGCTTACTCTCTCATAATTCCTTCAACAACCTCGCATCACACTGCATCATTTTGCAATGCCCTGCGGGCCAGAAAGAACCAGGCCCAGCAAACCCCTGGGAGAAGCCCTGAGAGCACCTCTGCCCTCCGGGGGAAAACTCTGCAGACGAGGCGTGGTGCCAGGGCTTATGGGAAACGTAGTCCTACGTTTCCTCGTCTCACACGGCGCAGGTTCAGGGAAAGGGTCTTCCATGTTCTCCGAGGCTGCTTGTGCGCATGTGTAACTTCGGTCTCCAGGTGTTTTCCGCGGGTTTCCCCGCCCCGCGGAGGAAATCCTGGAGCGTTGCGGGGGGCTGGCGCTGCGCAAGTGGGGGCGGCCGGTGAGCCCAGGCCAGATGGGCGAGCGCCCGCGGGGGCGGCCGAGGGGAGGGGGCTAGGCGAAGGCGGGTGGGGGCGGCCTCGGGGAGGGACGGCCGGGCGGGGCGCTTCTGTCCCGTGGGGGCCGCGGGCGTCCAAGTGGGGCCGCGGCGTCGGCGGGGCTGCGGGAAGGGGGCGTGAGCTTTGGATCCAGGTGGAGCCGGGTGGAAGCTGGTTACTGCTGGCAAGATGACGAAGATGGGTGAGAGTAGGTTTCTTCATGTGTAAAACAAGATTATGTGCTACGTGGGGTTCTGAGGATTAAAATTTTTTACACATGTTTTTAAAATAGCATTTTCAGTTTTAACGTTCGGAGCAGAGCTTAGTTAATATTAGCTGTTAAGGTTTTTGGAAGATATTTTTCCTTTTCGTTGGCTAAATTTTATTTAATCCTAATAACGGCCTTTAATGTAACTGTTTTCTGTCTTGGCAGACAAGAAAACTGAGGCTCAGAGGGCTCAAGTGAAATACTCAAGGTCTCACAGTTTGG
This sequence comes from Mirounga leonina, assembly GCF_011800145.1. NCBI lineage: Eukaryota > Metazoa > Chordata > Mammalia > Carnivora > Phocidae > Mirounga > Mirounga leonina. The sequence goes on along the minus strand of NW_023270265.1, from coordinate 17,584,738 downwards.
TAGACAACCCTGTTGAAAACCCTCGTATTTCTCACAGCACCTTCTTTAGGGCCCAAGGAAACAACCCCAAAGTGTGTGAGCACTGAATCTCACCTTGTGGTCATGTATTTTGGGATTTCTTGGCATGTCAGAACCCTTGGATCAGACTGCATAATTTACTGCACTGTCCCAACTTTCAGCATCCTCAGTGGCCTTAGAGTTTAGGCAGATAAGTTCTGTGAGATTTTGATCCCTGAATCAAACTTCTAAATAAATGATTTTGTCTTTTAAGCCTAGGTTCCCCCTCCCTTGGAAGAAAGCAGCTTTTATGAAGTAAGAAGGAGGAAGCCCCAGGAACAGGAATCTCACCTTGAAGGTCACTCCTCGGACCTCAGACTTCTCAGCCACAGCTTTTGAGCAGAGGCAGGATACTCCTAGAAAGGAGCAGGTCCTGGGTTTGCATAGTCCGCAGTAGCAGTTCTTTATTCTGCTCAGAATGAGCATTGCCCCGCTATCACCGCATCCAGAGCGCCTCACCATGATGAAAGGTCTGGACCAAGCTTCAGGAAAGATAGGTGAGTAGACACTGGGTGGTAGGTAAGGGGCAGGTTGTGTGGAAAATATTAATTCATTAAAGGGTTCATGTCTGCATGGTCTGCAGGGAGAGATCCCTAGGCACAACTGAAGAAATTCTATCTCCAGCCTTTAATAAACTTGCCCTGCCTTCAGCCTCCACCCACTTTATCTAGATTTTGAGCTGCTCTTCTATGTCCCTCTAGGGGTATGCTGCCAGTCCATCTACCCTGATTTTATAGAGGCATAGAATAGGGTCATCTGTGTCTGCTTAATTTCAGAGCTGAGAAACCTTGACTCTGGGTATATAAGTAGCCTGCCCAGAGTCACCAAGTTTGTTAGAGGCAGTGCCAGGACCAGAAAACTGTCCACGAGGTAAGTCATCCACCAGGTTCTATCGCAGCTTAGTTAGAAACAGTTTTTAAAGTAAGCCCGTCCATGAAGCAACCTCATCTTTTTCTGCAGAGTGATTTCTCTAACTCTTAAGGGTAAGCAACTCAGTAGGAATGTAAGTAAACAAATATCTTGAGTATTTTTCCTACAACACTGATAGTGAAAAATAAAGATTTGTCTTTTGATATCTTTGTTAAATTAGTACTGGATTGGTTCTAAAAGAAAAATGAAAATTTTAAATCATTAGGAAATAAACCCAGTGAAAAATTGCTCAACCAGGCTCTTCAGTTCTGTCAGAGTCACACATGTGAATTCTCCCTGCACATGGTTCTTGCTGACTCTCGGGGGCCAAAGAACTTTTTCCTACAGGGTAACATTTAACTGTCTGGTGGGCATGGGGTTTTAGGAGATGAATCTCAAAAGTCTATAGCAGCCAAATCTCACATGACCTACTGTTTTCTTCTCCCATAGCTGTACATTCAACCTTCTCTGTACTTTCCCAAAAGGAACAGAAAAAGAACAAATCCCAGGTGAGCTGTTTTTCATTTCTCACATTGTTTTCCATTGCATAAAACAATGAAGATAAAAATGATAAAAGCTGTCAAGGAATACATAGAGTTAACAGATCGAAAACAAGGAAAGGTCAGCATGTTAATTATGTGGAGATAATTATAATTGTTCTTCCGTTAGTATATATATTACACGTTATATTGTGTAGCAGTAATTTTTATAATAATAATTATTGCAAATTTATCTTTGATACTCTGTCCAAAAGGAAAATGCTTTGCCTTGACCATAAAAATAAAAGTAATTCTTCACAGAACACAAAGATTTCCTGGCCTGAAGTCTGAAAAAATTCTGTCTTCCTGAAAGTAAGATAGTTGACAATCTCAGTTAACAAGTCTGAGATGAATGCTGCCCATCATCTTCACCTCTGATTGTTCTTTAGTGGGTGCAGAGAGCAGAAGGCCAAAGCATAACTTAGTTGATTCAAGTTGATGATTTTTTTTTAAGATATATTTATTTATTTGAGAAGGGAGGGGCAGAGGAGAGAATCTCAAGCAGACTCCCACTGAGCATGAAGCCCCACGTGGAGCTCTATCTCACGACCCTGAGGTCATGACCTGAGCCAAAACGAAGAGTCGGACAGGACACTTAACTGACTGAGCCACCCAGGTGCCCCTCAGGTTGATGATTTCTTTTGTCTGCTTTACAGTATTGTCCTTTTCCTGTTGCCTTTTAGCAAAGCTTATCCTCATGTGATTATCTTTGGTCTGTTATAATTCTTACCTTATTATTTCTTGACTGATTTCATATTCTGTGGATTTTTAACTATTTCAAAGGATGCACAATCACTCAATTTGAAATTCAAATGCTGAATGTTGTGCTTGTTTAAGTGAGAGCTATTGCTGGTCAGATATATTCTTACTGAGCAAAGCAAATTGTTGATTTTCTGTATGGTTTTTGCAAAGAGTTGGTATACTCGTTTCCTGTGGATACTATAACAAGTTACCCCAAATTTAGTAGCTTAAAACAATAGAAATTTATTCTTTCAGTTCTGGAGACTAGAAGTCTGAAATCAAGGTGTTGTCAGGGATGTGCTCCTGCTTAAGCTTCTAGAGGAGATTCCATCCCCCATCTCTTCCATCTTCTGGTGGCTTTTGGGAGAGAGGCAGGAGATAGAATGGAGAAAAAAACAAAGATGAAGAAAAATAAATATTTTGTAAGCCCTTGTATCAGTGTTCCCCAGAGAAACAGAACCAATAGGATGTGTGTGTGTGTGTGTGTACAGATAGCATATAATATAGACACATGTAAATACACATATGTATACATTCGTTTTATGGAATTGGTGCATGTGATTGTGGGGCCTGGCAAATCTAACCAGCACACTGGAAACTCAGGACATAATGCTGCAGTCTTGAGGCAGAATTCCTTCTTTTGGGGGAAACATTAGTTTTTGCTCATAAAGGCCTCTAACTGTTTGGATGAGGCCCACCCACATTATTGAGGGTAATCTACTTAAAGTCAACCCATTGTAGATATTAACCACATCTATAAAATACCTTCACAGCAACACTTAGATAAGTGTTTTATGAAATAACTGGATACTGTAGCCTATGAAGTTGACACATAAAACTCAACCAACTGAGCCACTCAGGCGCCCTTGACACATAAAACTAACCATTACAAGTCCTATAAGATAACAGTGATCTGTTGTGTTGTATGTATGTGTTGTATGTATACGTATATATGTGTTAATATAAATGGGGTGTATGTATGAGTAAATGCATATATACATATATAAATAAATATGTGCATTTTTATGATCATGTGACTAGTAAACAGTACTTGGCTGGATCGTTTTTATGCATGACATGAGATTTCCTTTTATATTGGGTATTTAACTCTTTAACATTTATTGTGCTCACTGATGATGTTTAGTTTTAGTTCCTCCATCTTTATTTGTATTTTTATTTATCCCATCTTCTTTCCTTTCTTTAATTTTTCTCTGTCGATTATATTTCTCCCTTCCAGTGGTTTGAAAATTCAGTATTTTTTTCCATTGGTTCTCCTGGAAACAGTTAACATAGGTTTATATTTGTATTTTTTCCATCAACATCAAGAATTTTTATTTTCTAGACCTGACCTGATCTTTTGCATGTTTTACTGTCCCTTCCTCCCACATCTCATGTTTTATAGAAGTGATCAGAATCGTTAAAATTTTAATTTTTTTAATTATTTTTTTAAAGATTTTTATTTACTTGAGAGGGAGTGAGAACGAGAGAGATCACAGAGGGAGAGGGAGAAGCAGACTTGCTGCTGAGCAGGGCGCCCGATGTAGGGCTCCATCCCAGGATCCTGGGAACGTGACCTGAGCTGAAGGCGGACACTTAACCAGCTGAGCCACCCAGGCGCCCCAGAATTGTTTTTTAATATAAATTTTTTAAAATCCTTTATTAACAGGTGCAGTATTTAGACATGACTAAGTTATCTGGTTATTCTCTGTAATTTCCAAGGTAGTTGGATTAAAATGTCTATAGATAAGAGGAGGTCAGTGAGCTAGCACCTTGATCTTGGACTTCCAGCCTCCAGAACTGTGGGAAAATAAATTTCTTTTGTTTAAGCCATCCGGTGTGTGGTAGTTTGTTATGGGAGCCTTAGCAAACTAATAACATATGGTAATTATATTTTTAATTCTTTGAGAACACACCATACTGTTTTCCATAGTGGCTGTACCATTTTATGTTCCCACCAACATGCACAAGAGTTCCAGTTTTTCCACAGCTTCACCAACGCTTTTATTTTGTTTGCTAATGGGTGTGAGGTGAAGTGACGTTCTTTTGAGTACTGTTAATCTCCAGTGTCTTTAAAAACAGTCGTTTCCTATTTTTGGAATCATAATAATTACATAGTTTTGTTTTCTTCTTACTCACTTTTTCACTTCATCTGGTGCATGTCTTTTGTGTTACCTGTTCTTAAATTTCTAGTGAACCTTCATTGTCCATCTATATTTATATGTGAAGATTTGGTTTGATTCATGTAGGTAGCTATTGTGAGTTTATTCAGAAATACAGAATGCTGTTCCTTTATCTGTTTTCTCTCCTCAGGGAAAGAACTGACTTCAAGGATTTATAAAGGGAATTGTTGGAAGGATATAACCTGGTGAATTTCCTTTCAGGTTATCAGCAGGGAGTATATAGGCAACTTCAAGAGACTATTGATTTTTGAAGTGGACATTTCCCATACTGTGGATTTAGACCATCATGATCTATCTCATCAAAGACCTGCCTTAAAACAAAACCAGTATCCATTTTCTTTCTGGCTGACTTGGCCATTGCTAGAGCCCCTGAAGCATTTACCTAAAACATTTTTTTTAATCTGATTTATCCTTAAACTATCAGCTGTGTTTATACAGAGTGACAAATGCCAGAGTGGTCTGACACTCCTTCAGTTTATTCCTCAGCCAATCAATCAGCACACTATCCACTTTGAGCTTAGATGATGGCCATATATACTATATACTGAATGTATGCAGACACATACGTGCCACCCATAGGCAGTTCTCACTTTGCACTGTCGTGTGGGGCTATAAAAATGGGCACATACACTGAAACCATGCAAAGCAATCTTAATCATGGGGGAAAGTGGTAGTTGTTCTGTGATGTTTAAATATCTTTAAAAATATTTGTCAAAACATTAAAAATGTGTATAAAAATGAAAAAATACTATAATATTTAGTACTAAGTACCTCTTCATTAAGATCCTTTGGGTGTAGATCTAGAGTGTCTCAAATGGAGGCAGTATTAACATTCCTACAGTCAGGTATTTCTTCTAAAACCCCATTTATATTTGACTTGAATTTCACTTCTAATGTAATCACGTCTCATTTCTTTGCTGCTCTTTCATCTTTGTTGGCCAGTTCCCTTTTGCAAACCATTCAACTATTTTTGCAAAATGCCGTATTGCCAGGAGACAAGGAGGGAACATGTGTTTTGTTGTTTGTGTGTGGACTAAGTAACAGATGTGCAGTGATCAGTCGCTGGTGGACTTTGAAAAAAAAATGACATGGCTGATAATTATTCATGGTGTTTGTTATTTATGTAGTGATTTGTAGATTGAAGAGCAAGCAGCAAAGTTTGTACTTTATGTGATTACTCAGAGTTACCATAGTAACTGAAATCTGACAGTGTTGTTGGGGGACTGTTGTTACTTAACTAAATAAATTGTGGTAACTGAAATTTGTGCATGTCAGGACCATACAAAGTATGGACTACCTGTAGAGACAGACATTCAGACATATATATATATTGCCACAGATTTGTGCCAATTTGATGCTTAAAAGTTTTCCTCTCTTAAAAGGGCGAGTCATCAAATACTTTGGAGAACTCTTGCCTAAATGAACAATGCCAAAATAACCAGATTAGGGCATTTTATATCTTTAAAGCTCCAAATTCAGTTCTCTCTTGATCTTATGCTATTATTTAATCCAGTTTGCATCCATACTAGATTGTAAGCTTCCTGAAAGTAGAAACAGTGTTTTATGTCTTCTAATATCCACAGAAACTAGGACACTTTCATGTATATAACGTATCTTATGCTTGTGTGTATTTGTGTGTGTTGTTTTTTTTTAAGATTTTATTTATTTGTCAGAGAAAGAGAGAGTGCACAAACAGGGGGAGCAACAGGCAGAGGGAGAAGCAGGCTCCCCACCGAGCAAGGAGCCTTCTGTGGGACTTGATCCTAGGACCCTGGGATCATGACCTGAGCCGAAGGCAGACGCTTAACCGACTGAGCCACCCAGGCATCCCTGTATGTGGTTTTTATTATTATTATTATTATTATCATTATCTATTATTATTTTATATTTCTCTTTTTCCTTCCACATATAAAACCAAACAGGGACTATGCTAAGTCTCCTGTATAAACTTTTTCTAATAACCTCAATAGTAAACATAGTGAAGGATTGCTTCCTAGATATATTTACTCTGTCATATAGTTTTGAGCACTTCTGATTGATCAGATATGTGTGTTACAGGGATCAATTTCATTTGAGGATGTGACTGTGAACTTTACCCAGGAGGAGTGGGGTCAACTGGACCCTGATCAGAGGACCTTGTACAGGGATGTGATGTTGGAGAACTATAGCATCTTCATCTCATTGGGTAAGCAAAACTTTCCTGAGTAACATCAGCATGTCCTTTTGTTGTTATCAAAGCATGTGGATCTTTTTTTTTTTTTTTTAATTTATTTGCCAGAGAAAGAGACAGCGAGAGAGGGAACACAGCAGAGGGAGTGGGAGAGGGCAAAGCCGGCTTCCCGCCAAGCAGGGAGCTCCATGTGGGGTTCGATCCCAGGACCCTGGGATCATGACCTGAGCTGAAGGCAGACACTTAACGACTGAGCCACCCAGGTGCCCCAAAGCATGTAGATCTTTTGTAGAGTTTAATGATACTTAGGTTTGGACAGCCAGGAATATTGTTTTCTCACTTCCCAACTGAAAGATGCCAGTGGATTCCTTCACTGTGCAGCTCCTGAAGTTGGACCTTGGTTTTTCTTCTGAGTTCCTAAAGCCAAGCAGCTTTTCCTATGTCCTTTATCATTTTTCATTATCAGGACATTGCATTACCAAACCAGAGGAGACCTTGAAGTTAGAGCAAGAAGGCACCATGGGTGTTAGAGAAAGAATTTGCAAGCCAGTATTACCCTGATGAGTAATCCAGGGGAAATTAGATCCCAGGTGGTTGTTTCAAGTATGTGCATCTTTGGAGTGTTTTTAAGAAGCTCTGTTTGGAAGCGACTAAGGATGCTTAGCCTGCATACCTAAATTCACCAAAGATACACTCTCACACATATATGTTCTCTTTTTCGATTGGCTTTTTAAGAGTTTATTCCCTTTTATTTGTACCTTGAAATTCATTCCCATGTCATATTAATATTTTATGTTGGTTAGTCTCCTTCCTCTAGCATTCTCAGCTTCGTATTCCCTTCATTTTCAAGGACTTCTTTTGTTTTTAGGAATTAATAAATTAGTTTAACCAGTATTAATTGAGCATTTGCTCCATGCCAGTCATGTTTTAAGTGAAAGAGATAGAGCAGTGATGAAATAAATCCCTTGATCTCATGGAATTTGTATTAGCAGGAGAGAGATGCAGGAAGCTGATTGCCATGAGAATTGAGAGTAGAAGCAAGGAGACCAATTAGGAAAAATGACACCCCGTAGACTAGGTTTGAGGTAATAGAGTGTGCATAGTGATGGAATTCGGGCTATCTCTCGAAGGTAGGATTAACAAAATCAGCACCTAGATTCTAATTCATTCTCTCTGAACTCTTTCATTCCTCGGGTAGTTTTTTGGAAGAACAATCTTGTCTACCTGTTCTCCATGTCACATTTACTATATAATTTTTTAATTGAGTACATCTTACTGTGAATTCCACTCATTGTGATTCATCCACTCTTACTGAATCCTTTATTTTCTATTCTTTGTGTTTATTTTACCCCTTCTGTCCATTTTGAAATATATATTCGTGAAGGACCAAATAAATATGTGCGTTCATTGCCAATTTTACTTTCCTCTCTTCCACCACCATCACTTTGTTTGATTGGTTGGTTTGTTGTCACCTTTTTCCCCCAGCTCCTCAGAAAAGTAGAGGGAATGGAAAATGCTGATTTGGTATTACTTTTATCTCAAAAGACAGTCTCTGAAACCAAAGAGCTGGGTGTATAAGGGGTATTTGTGTATTAGCCCAATTTTATTAGAAGTAGTTTCAGATTCATAAGGTATGTTTTTCTTATTTCTAGAAGAATTGAAAGTTGATGGCATAATAGAGAGCAAAGAAAACCAAGACAGACATTTATGGCAAGATGCATTTATCAATAACAAAAAAGTGATTATGGAGAAAGAGAATGTATTAAGAAAAACATTTAATCTGTATATAGACTCTGTTCCTTCCAGAAAAATGTCCAGTAAATATAATCTAGATGGAGTCAGTTTAGAAAATACGTCGAAGTTAACCACTAATAATAAAAACTACTCAGGAAAGAAATCCGATGATGCCAATGGGTACAAGAAATTGCTTCCTGATATTAATCATGAGAAAATTCATACTAGAGAGAAGTTTAATGAATTTAATAAAAATGAGAGCATCTTCTATCATAATGAGGATTTTATTCAGCAACAAAAGATTCACACTGTGGAGCAACTGCCTGAATATAATGAATGCATTAAAACCTTCCACAATAATGCTCTCTTCATTACACATAACAGAACTCACACAGGAGAGAGATCATGTGATTATAATAAATGTGAGAAAACTTTCAGGGGTGAGTCAAACCACATGCTACGTCAGATAATTTACTCAAGGAAGAATCACTATAAATTTAATGAATGTGGGGAAAGCTGTGATAAGTCAGTCCTTTGGAAGAAACATCCTAGAATTCACATGGGTGAAGAGTGTGAGAAATACCACGAGTGTGATGTATGTGGGAAAACCTTCCTCCGGAAGTCAAACCTCACAATACATCACAGAATACACACAGGAGAAAAACCCTATAAATGTAATGAATGTGGGAAATCCTTTTACCAGAAGTCAACCCTCACTGTACATCAAAGAACTCATACAGGAGAGAGACCCTATGAATGTGCTAAATGTGGGAAAAAATTCTACCAGAACTCAGCCCTCCATCAGCATCAAAGAACACACACAGGGGAGAAGCCTTACAAATGTAGTGAATGTGGAAAATCTTTCTCCCAAAAGTCAGACCTGACTGTGCATCAGAGCTCTCACACAGGCGAAAAACCTTATAAATGTAACAAATGTGACAAGTCCTTTAGTATAAAGTCAAAACTCACTGTACACCAGAGAATACACTCAGGGGAGAAGCCCTATGAATGTAGCAACTGTGGGAAAATGTATCATATGAAGTCAACCCTCATTAAACATCAAAGACTTCACACAGGGCAGAAGATATATGAATGCAGTGAATGTAAGAAGACCTTCTGTGGGAAGTCAGTTCTCCTTAAACATCAGAGAACTCATACAGGGGAGAAACCTTATGAATGTGTAGAATGTAGGAAAACCTTTTCTGAGAAGTCAACCCTCAGTAAACATCAGAGAATTCATACCGGGGAGAAACCCTTTGAATGTAACAAATGCGGGAAGTCATTCTGCCAAAAGTCACAACTCGTTGAACATCAGAGAATTCATACAGGGGAGAAGCCCTTTGAATGTAAAGAATGTAGGAGAACATTTTGCCAGAGGGCATCCCTCAATGTACATCAGAGAACACACACAGGAGAGAGGCCCTATGAATGTAATGAATGTGGAAAATGTTTTTATGATAGTTCGACCCTCACTAAACATAAGAGGATTCATTCAGGGGAGAAACCCTATAAATGTAATGAATGTGGGAAGACCTTCAGCCACAAAGCAACTCTCACCACACATCAGAAAATACACAGGAGAGAAACACTGTAAAGATGGATGGTGAAACCGTCTTGCTGTAACTCAGAACTGTTGGCCTGACAAAGTATATCCAAGGAAGTAACCCTATGGTTGTAATGAATGTGGGAAGTCCAACCAGAAGTCAGCCTTCAATTTACATCATAGAACTCACACAGGGGACATCCCTGGCAGTGTTTTTACCAAACTGGGCACAGAGCAAGTCTTTATTTCTCTGCAGCTCTTGCATTCAGGTGGGATGATGTGCATGAGAGCTGGCCAATGGGCTGTGAGTATAATGATGTAATTCACTTCTGGTCTGACACATAATGGCCTCCATGGCAATTCTTTGTATTCTCTGTTCTCTATGGAGTAGGATGTAGAATGCCTTCTGTTGAGAGGTCAGCACTCACTGTGTGTTGATGAACTCACAAGAGTAGAAATCTCTGTCAACATCTTTTTTTTTTTTTAAGATTTTATTTATTTATTTGACAGAGAGAGCAGGAGAGGGACAAGCAGGGGGAGTGGGAGAGGGAGAAGCAGGCTCCCCACTGAGCAGGAAGCCCAATGTGGGGCTTGATCCCAGGACCCTGGGATCATGACCTGAGCCGAAGGCAGACGCTTAACGATGGAGCCACCCAGGCGCCCCTCTGTCAACATCTTGATGTTGAGAAACCTAACCCACAGATGAAACTGGCTGTAACTGAAGAAATCAGAGTTAAGAAATCTTGAGATTGCAACAAATTTAAAAAAGCCTTTACAAAAAGGCATTATCTCATTGAACCTCAGGTAAACTAATAGACTAAAACCGTATAAGCACATGGTTTCTGAAAGCTTTCAACAAAACATACTTTATTGTATTTCAGAGAATTATTACTGAGGGAAACTGAATTTAGAAAATACAGAAATTTTTTTCTTTAGAAAAAAGTTTTAAGTTGTAACATAGGAAATACAGAGGCCAAGTATGTATTTTTCACATTTAGCACAACTCTGATTCTAAGAAAGCTGCTCTGAACAGTAAGTTCATTGTACTTACCACCATGAAATGTGTTCATTAAGAAAACAGCCCCATCTCTGAATATCCTCAAATGTTTACTTGGGGAACCTAAGTAGGTTTGAATGTGCCAAACCCAACTTAGATATAACCCGGGAACTGTGTGTGTAGTAACGTTCTTTACCTTTACTTCTAGTATTGATTGGCAACCGTGGTGCAGTGCAAGTGTTGGCAAACCTTTTCTGTAAAAGGCCGTACAGTGAATACTTTAACCTTACAGGCTACCCGTGCTTTTTCTCACTTTCTTTACAACCTGTTAAAAATGTAAAAAAAAAAAAAATCATTCTTAGCTCATGGGCCATTGAAAAACAGGCTTGGCCACATTTAGCTTGTGGAGCATAGTCTGTGGACCCCTGATATAGTGGTTAAAAGCATGGACTCTGGAACTATACTTGCGAGGCTCAGGTCCCAGTTCTGCTGCACATTAGCTGTGTGGCCTGGGGCAAATCCCTTAACATTTGTTCCTCGGTTTCCTTTTTTGCAAAATGATGGTACTGACATTACGCCAGCACATGGAGTTCTCGTAAGGACTAGGTAAGTTCATGAATGTAAAGTACTAAACCACTGTATAGAATGCTACAAGTGTTAGCTGTTGTATGACTGGCAACAGATTTGTTGGAGCTTTTACAGGCTTTTGATTACCTACTCAGCAGCTGTTCCTCACTCCATGCCAGTAGAGGATTCAGGAAATGAATGATGATTGATCTAACCTAATTTTTTCCAGCTTATTGAGGCATAATTGACAAATACAATTGTAAAATATTTAAAGTGTATAATGTGGTCATTTATATATTGTAAAAGGATTCCCCCATCAAGTTAATTAAGGCAACTGTCACCTCATATATTTACCAGCCCCAGCCCTCCTTTTTGGTGAGAACATTTATTTGGTGAGAACATTATTTTTTGGTGAGAACATTTCCACTCTCAGCAAATTTCAGTTATATAATACAGTGTTACTAACTCCAGTTAACCATGTTACACATTAGATCCTCATGGTCTAACCTAATTTTGAAAAATGTATCCCGATTAATGATTCATTTGAAATAAGCATCTGACTCAGCTCTGGCCAGTGAAAAACTCTAAAGAATATTCAGTGAAATACGGGAAAACAGGATTTCCCAGTGGTTAACAAACATTTGATTTAAAAAAAAAAAAAAAAGCCCTTTGATTTTGCTGGATATTTTTATGTTTGGATGTGATACCTGATTGTAGTTTTTAATCCTAAAGTAGTATCTGAGTTTGGCAGAACACTAACCTGGGAAGAGGTTTAGTCAACAGTGTCTTTTGAGCAGGTGAATCAGCCAACCCTGGAGCTTCTTTATATGAGATATATTTTTGTCTAATTATACTAGTTGAGTTGGGATTTTCTGTTTCTTAGAGCTAAAAGTGGTTTAACCAACTTACAGATACACCTTTTTGAAGAGGTATTAATTCAGATATACTAACATTTATAAGCCTCCGGAGAGGACATTTTCTCATGAGAAACTGATTCAGGGGTGGCTGTTTTTCAGCCCTGTAAATCTCCATATAGTGAGCCTAACCATTAGAAATAGAGCTATTTGTTACTTTAGCATATGAAACAAGTGTTTAACTCTGAGCTTTTGTTGCATCTATACAAGAAAAGCACTTAGAAAATCATTACCTCATGTATGCCTTACATTTAAAATATGTGAAATAAACATTAAGTTAAATTTAATTGTCCATTGATCTGTCTCTGTTATTGCTTGATTAGATAAGGTGTGAGATAAGGATCTAATGTTTTCCCAAATGAATAATCAGTTCTCAACACCGTGTGACTGAAGTTTGAAGTACCATCTTTATCAGGTGCTAAATTATCATTTGTAGGGAGTATTTTTTTTTTAAGATTTTATTTATTTATTTGAGAGAGAGAATGAGAGACAGCACAAGAGGGAAGAGGGTCAGAGGGAGAAGCAGACCCCCTGCTGAGCAGGGAGCCCGATGCGGGACTCGATCCCGGGACTCCAGGATCATGACCTGAGCCGAAGGCAGTCGCTTAACCAACTGAGCCACCCAGGCGGCCTGTAGGGAGTATTTTTATAGCTCAGGACTCCATCCCTGAGTCCTTCTTTAGTAACCAGCTTGCCCTCATGAAATAGGAGCTGGTAGATCTCCTGAAGATTCCACATCCTCTTGGCTTCTCATTTATTCCTGGGAAGGACATTTGATCCAAATGGGCCAATAAGAGCCCTACGTGGGATTTTTGTAGAAGTAGAACATCATGTTATGTGGTTGGTGACCTGGGACTTCTAGCAGCTATGAGAAGGTTTCTGCATGAAGAAAAATAGTTAACATGTAGAAACATTTAAGAGAATCTTGATGTTGCACAAGGTCAATCAGGGCTTAACTCCCTTGTTCTATATATTCCATAGATACACACTGTCATGTTCTTCTGGTTTCATTATTAAGCCAACAAATGTTAACATTCTCTCTATACCATGATCCATTTCTATTTCGCTAAATTCTTTGTTTATGCTCATGTCAAAGGTGATGTTTTAATTAGTATGGCTTTTTAATGCTTTTTATTATAGAGCAAGTCCTTTCACCCGTAATTATACAATTAATCTTCAGCAAAGGAGGAAAGAATGTGCAATGGGAAAAAGACAGGCTTTGTTGAAGTAAGAGTTAGTGAGGTATAATTTTACGTAAAATCAAATTCACCATTTTAAAAGTGTACTGTTTTGAGTTTTGACAAATATATGCAATTGTGTAACTACCATCATGCTCAGCCACTGGCAGCCACTGATCTGCTTCTGCCCCTACAGTTTTACCTTTTCTAAAAGGTCATGTAAATGGAATCATGGGTTATGTTATCTTTTGTGTCTGTATAAATGCTTTTGAGATTCATTCATGTTATTGCATGCATCTGTAGTTTACTTTTTGTTGCTGAGTAATAGTCCATTGTATGGCTGCCACAACCTGTTTACCCATTCACCTGTTGAAGGTCATTTGACTTATTTTCAACTTCTATTATGAATAAGCCTCTTATGAACATTCCATAGAAGTCTTTTTGTGGACACAGATTTTCCTTTATCTTGTGTAAATACCTATGAGTAGTGGCATTGGATCATATGATAAATAAATGTATGTTCAGTATTTGCTTATTTCATTCCAGTTTCTCTCAGGTAAAAAAAAGTTACGGAAGCACTGTGTACTGGTTATGATTAATTAAAAAGATCACACATGAATATCCTAGTGAGAATTTTGAACTTTAAGATCAGAAGTTTCCAAACAAAGTCAATCACTTAGAAGGAATAATGAATCATGATGTTGTTTGCTTTTTCAAAATGAGTAGGAATATTACAATATTTAAAGATATTTGACAGAAATGGACTCTATGTGAATGACTCAGTATCTGTTCAAAAGTGCCTGTGGGAAGGGAAAAGAAAAGACTTGGAAAGTGTACCTTAAAAAAATGTAAATTTCAGAGGGAATTTCTGAGTAAACTTATATAGAGCCCAATTAAGTTATATCAAAAACACTAATGGGGAAATTGCAAGAGAAAATCTAGTAAAAATTATAAATTTCAAAGGATGATACTACTGATTGCATTATATTTGTAATGTAAGTGTTAAATGATTTATGAATAGGATTTACTCTAAGGAATATGTATTAGGCAGGATTTTTGTTGCATGAGGCTCCTTTGAGCAGAATAGGAGCTTAGTTTACAGATAGGGGAAATTGGAATAAATACTGTGGTGTTGCATTTTTACCAACATGAATATGCATAGTTTCTAATATTAATAGATCGTAAATATACAAAAGTGCACATATGGAAGTATACAAGCCCACATTTCTTAGCTCTCTCCACTAGAGATGGCACAGTAGCGGCAAAAAAACAGTAGAAATAGACATAGCTAGTTCCTACATTTTCGTTTCTAAATACCATTCTTCACTGAAAGGAACCAGAGTTCTTAGAGAAATAGCTGAATAGTTGAAATCCCTGAATAGTTCAGGGAAATTACATGATGAGCCTGGAACATTTTTTGTGTGAGAAAGAAATGCTAAAGAATAATGGGACCACATCAAAAGGACATGGCTTAAGGGCGCCTGGGTGGCTCAGTCGTTAAGCGTCTGCCTTCGGCTCAGGTCATGATCCCAGGGTCCTGGGATCGAGTCCCACATCGGGCTCCCTGCTCGGCGGGAAGCCTGCTTCTCCCTCTCCCACTCCCCCTGCTTGTGTTCCTGCTCTCTCTATGTCTCTCTCTGTCAAAAAAATAAATAAAATCTTAAAAAAAAAAAAAAGACATGGCTTAAAAACAAAGGGACTTCCACTGGCAGATTCTGGGACAATATAAGAATTGAAATAATTGTACAACATTGAACAAAATAGGAATCCAGGAGTCTATACTAATATAAATGGATAAATGGGGAAATGAACATGTTTTTCCTTAACAGAATAATATCAGTAAATGTAGAAGGAAATAATAGAACTGAGAAATTACCATTGGTTATCACAGTAATGATGACTTTGGGCAAGTATCAGTGGATACTAAAAAACTAGTGGATGAAAATGGATGAAGAATCGTATGGTCTCAAAGTATATCCCTACAAAATATTTAATTATAAAGGGTGAAAAAAATAACTCAGAGGATAACATGGTAGACACCCTCTTAATCAAGTAATCGAAGTTAACCCTATCAGTAATGGTTTAATCAACATCATGGGCCACGTGTAAGCAACATCATGTCTGCCCGAATGGATTCAGTGAGAAAACTCAACATTTCAGTGACAGTTCAGCCAATGGATAACATGGGTCTAGTCATTAGAAAATACCAGGCAAAGCAAAATTGGAAGTACATTCTACAAAGATTATAATCCAAAATTCCAAGGTAATCAAAGTTCAGGAAATGGAACTGTTTCAAATTGAGGGAGACTAAAAAGATGGGACACCTGAGTAAACCACATGACACTTGAAGGATCCTTCTTAAAAAGGCATTATCAGAGCAATTGGTGAAACCTGAATTTGGTCTTTAAGTAAAATATATACATAAGTTTTTGTACTGTACTTTCCTGAAGGTTAAAAGTTTTTTCATAATTCAAAGTAAAAAATACAGGGGAGCGTACATTAACATCATGGCAGCCTAAGACATCCCTTGTTATCATCCCCCTTTCAACACCTAAAATTCAGCATCTACCCATGACCAAAAGTACCTTTGTGGGAGCTGTGAGATCGAGCACAATCCTCCAAGGGACCCAGGAGGAGTCTTCCCCACCTGTGTATCATGTAATAAGCAGACAGATCCCCATATGGTCTGTGGAACTGACAGGAATCTGTGAAATGATTCTAACACCTCTTGGCTGCAGTCCAGGAACACCTGGAAAACACTGAATTGGGCAGACACTCACTGATGAGAGAGCCTTTGTAGAAGCCTGGGTCTCTAGAGGAGAAATCCCAGTACTCCCTTGCACCAAAAACAAAACAAATGAATTTGGACACGTTTGTAAGAGGAACTTGCCTACCTCACACCTTTCCTTGAGGTGGCACAACTTAGAGAAAGAGGAGGCTGGGGATCCCTCCACAGGAGAAAAGGGGGAGGAACAAGTGAGTGCCCAGCTTCCCCAGCTGTGTGGGCTGCGCTAAAGAAACCCATCTCTCCAGTATCACCCAGAGTATTAAAGTAGAGCTCTGAGGCAGGGAGGGAGGAGATCTGGAAAGATGCAGATGAGAATATCAAAGGGCATAAAAGGGATGCAGTTCCTACTGACAGCATTCTAGACTTCAGCAGGAAGCCTACTCATGAATCATTGGGAAAATGTGCTCTCTCTCTGACAAATTAAAAAAAAATCTCAGGGCTGCTTCAGGACAGACCACCACCAGTAGATTAGGTACCATCGTTTAGACCCACATGACTGCTGTGGGTCTGCTATGTAATTGTCTCCTTCAAATGAAGCTCTAAATACAATGTTTATCTCATCATTAAGCTATCCAAAAGACGGGTTATTTATAAATATTGACAGCTTATTGAGTGAAAACAGATGTACTCACTGATAGAACAAACGCACAGATTTTTTTTCATATTATATCTGAAACCAAGCCACCTGAGTATGGGGAGAAGGCCATGTAGTGGAATTAAGGGAGGTAGGTGTCTTCCAGAGGGGAAGCCTGGCAGAAGCACCAGGGTGATGGTACGTGTTTCCATGCCCTAGATAAGCAGGTCCCGGTGATGGTTCATTTTATGTGTCAATTTGGCTGGGCCACAGAACTCAGATATTTGGTCAAATATTATTATAGATGTTTCTGTGAGAGTGTTCTGGATGAGATTTACATTTGAATTGGTGGACTTTGAATAAAGTAGATTGCTCTCTTAGATGGGCTTCATCCAATCAGTTGAAGCCTTAAATTTAAAAAAGACTGACTTTCCCCAAGCAAGAAGGAATTCTCCATAAGACTGCCTTCAGACTTCATCTGCAATATTGGCTCTTCTTGGTTGAGCAGATAGTCCTCAGACTCAGACTGCAACTCTTTCTGTCTCCAGTCTGCCAACCTCCATCAGATTTTAGACTTGCCAAGCCTCCACAATTACATGAACAAATTCCTTAAAATACATCATATATATCTCTGTCTCTGTATTTATGTACTCTTGGTTCTATCTCTCTGGAGAACCCTGCTATAATACAGTCTCCTAGAATGGTCTTGCTTGAGGGAGGCATGATCCTAGGATGGTCGGAAAGTTTCCAGATGGGGGTTGGGTATTAACACATCACCATCTCTTTGTCTCCCTCCCCTGATTTTTGAAAATCCTCTCATCATTTATCACATCCACATATATTTATCCCCAACATATGAAACTCCCTTGACTAAGCAGAGGAGCATTGAGGAGAAAAGTCTAAAGAGTGATGTCTGGTGAAGACGAGAATGTGTGTTGGGAAGCAAGTAACTCAGGGTAGATTCAAGTCTTGATCTTAACTTCCACTGCAGATGACACGTAATTTCATGTCTAGGAGATCTCCTCTTTGATGTTTTTACTTTGATGTTTATTTCCTAACTGTTAAGTATAATTTTTTTAAGCACAATGTTATGTGGTCATCTTAGGGGGGAAAGTAAGGTTTTGTGCAGGGGTCCTGGGGTTCTAGGGTTCCAGCTCTGGAGAGGACTGGCACGACAAAGGTTGTCACCCCTTTGTGTGATCTATAACTATGTGAAAAGATTTTTCTCAAGGTGGAGATTTTATTCATAAATATTAATGTATAATGAATGTTCTAAGAGCAGTTAGGGATAGAGAGATGAAAATAACACTATCCTTACCCACCTTACCCTATGTTTTAGCTTAAACCGTAGCAGGAGAATGTAGCTGTGAACTAAATGAAGAAGAGAAAAAAAAAATCACCCTCAATTGAAGGAGCCAGACTGTCACTCCTGAGTCCGTCAACACCTAGCCCTAACTTCTCCCTTTAACACCCCAAGGGAAGGAAAGGACAGATGTTCTCCAAGTTTTCCAGGTGATTAGATTCTATTTAACTCATGTATTTAGGGCTACGAAGGTAGGTGCCTTGTGTGTGTTTATAATTCTGTGTGGTCTATGTAGGAGTCTACTAAATTGGCTTTGTACATTTTCTCTTAGCTACAGAAAAAAAGTCTTAATTCCCATATTCACTAAGGTTGCCACCGTATCCATCTTTATAAGGTTTTTGAAATCAGATGTAAATATTTGTCACTAGGGGAAGTAGAGATTCGGGTCTGGCCAACACTTCCATTGCCACCACTGCCAGAAGATTCTCTGCAGCCTGTGGTTCTCCCCCCCCCCCCACCGACATCAGTCCCAGGGGCGGACACCCCCGCATCAGGGCTGACAGCCTCAGCCCACAGTCCAGCCACAGCAGCCACAAGGGCATCTGGGAAGGCTGGCTCCAGTTTTATCTCAGTAATGGACAACCATGTAGTATGAGGAACTCCCAGACATGAAGAGTGGACAAAAGAAGCTATATAGTCCCAAAGCCTGACAAATGTTCCTACATGAATGGCAAAGAATTTGGGAGCCAACTTACTCTCTTATTAAGAACTATAAAAGTGTGGGGGCGCCTGGGTGGCTCAGATGGTTGGGAGTCTGCCTTTGGCTCAGGTCATGATCTCAGGGTCTTGGGACGGAGCCCTGCATCAGGCTTCCTGCTCAGTGAGGAACCTGCTTCTCCCTCTCCTGCCTCTTCCTCCCTCTCGTACCCAAGTGCTCTCTCTCTCAAATGAATTAAAAAAAAAAAATCTTAAAAAAAAAACCACAAAGAACTGTAAAAGTGTGAAACTTTTTAAAGTTGCTTCAAATCTTTTAGGGAAGAGAAAGGACACAATTACCTAATAGCTCTAATTAAATACTGTCTCAATCCTTAAAGCACTTTGCAACTTTGGTGTTAAATATCTTTACATGTCACGTTTGGTATCTCACAATATTTACCTGTTGATTTTATTACTCATTTGGTTCAGTTTAATGGTTGGCCACTTGAGCAAATGCAAACAGGCCTTGGGCCAGTGGGCACTCAAGAACTCACGAGCAGACCTGCAGTTAGGTGGCACAGTGAGCACTACCTGGGCTGGTAAAGGTAGACAGCCATTGTCTGAACTGTGGCACCGGCCCCACAGTCGGTGACCTTTAATGATACAACTTTTCTGAGCCTCAGTCTTCCCATCTGTAAAATGGAGATAATAGTGCTACATCCTAGGCACTCTTGTAAAGATGAAGTGAGATAGTATTTGAGAAATAGGCTTCTCAGAGTCCTGTCTCGGAGTGAGCGCTTGATGGCGGCTGTTTCAGGTTACTGGGACTATTCCAGTCACTGAGGGACATCCCCACGTCTGTTTCCCTGATGACTTCCTTGAGGGGAAATTCTGAGTTAGAGGCCATGGGTATATTCAGACTCCATACACAGTGCTAGATGGCTATACAAACGGATACAAATCATTTTTACTTAGATTCCACCTGAACTATCCTGCCTTGTAAACCTCTACAGTGGGTCTGTGAGCCATTATCACTGAAGTTCCAACAATTCCTCAAAGTCTTCTCCAAGGGACCCCATGCTGTCTCACGTGCAAAAAATGGGACACAATTCATATTCCTGGATTGCTAGGTGATTCAGGCTCCAAGGGGCCCTGGAAACAGGCTATAATACAAGTGCCTCATTATACCTGTAGTCCTTGGGTCCACTTATCCTGGTTGTAACAGTCTGGGGAAAGGGCTTACGCCACATAATCCCCATGGAATCTGAGAATAGATTTCATCCATTCATTTAACAGAAATGTTTTAGTTACATCAATATTTAAATGTCATTTATTAGATACATTCTATTTTTTCCACCCAGCAACATCGATAAATAGAAAAAAATTTAAATATTAAGTCATATACTTAATATTCACTTCATATAAGTGAAAAATTGCCAAATGTTTTATCACAGTATGTCTGTTCACACCTCAGAAAACAGGATAACAATGGTGTGAGAATATTCGACATAGAATTTCATACCTAAACAAATCAGTTTCAGTTTTCCATTGTTTTCCCAATTTTTTCTTTAAGTGCATTACTTATATAAAGCAAAAATTTTAGTAACAATACTTACAGTATAGCCCAAATGTTTTTCTGAAGAAGAACAAATAAATCAGACGTCAATATTTTTTTTTAACACAGTAGATTGTCCCTCATAGGAGAAACAAGGCAGTAGCAAGGTTTTCTCAGAAATTCAGTGACTCAAAAGAAATGACACATAAACGGAATAATTATTGAATAAGAAGACTTATGTTTGGAAACCCATGATGTAAACATGGGCCGGGGCTAACATTATGGCAGCAAACCAATAAAACCATTAATGGGAGAAAGTGTATGCTAGTAAGTCTAAGTAAAGTGTGCTATTTTAGAAGGCTTCACAATGCCAAAATACAAAAGAAATATTTTGAAGGATAGAAAAAGTAAAATAAGGAATATAACAGCTCAGTATAAATTAAGAGAGAACAGGAAATTGAGGGATAGTATTGTAAAATACAAGAGAACAAAGAATTATTCTTCATAAAAATTTGTCAAAGATTATTTTTATTGCATGGATGAGTGAAATCAGTTATAAGGGTGTTTAGGAAGTATTTAAAGATAACATAAAATGTGATTGTTTTTCTTCTAAATTAGGATTGCATATCTCAATGATCTGGGGAATATATCATTTAAATAATCAAGCCTGAGGTGAACCCTAGACTGTTGTTTTTTTTTAAAGATTCTATTTATTTATATGTCAGAGACAGAGAGAGAGCACAGAGGCAGAGGGAGAAGCAGGCTCCCCGCTGAGTAAGGAGCCCATTGCGGGACTCAATCCCAGGACCCTGGGATCATGACCTGAGCCAAAGGCAGATACTTAACTGACGGAGCCACCCAGGCATCCCATCCCAAGATTGTTTTAATGAGAATTTCAGATAAAAGAATGAGACAGAGAGACACACAGATTGTCAAAAGAAAATAAAAAGCTCCTCAGATAATCTTGATGACTTCCCGCTTAAGTACTATTATTCAAAAAATAGTCACTATAATTAAAAAAATAAAATATCAAGAGTCAAGATCAACCTGGCAACAGGAAAGCATAAGAAAGTAGAATATGAGGAGGAGCAAGATGGCAGAAGAGTAGGAGACCTGGATTTCATCTGGTCCCAGGAATTCAGCTGGATAGGGATCAAACCATTCTGAACACCTATGAACTCAACAGGAGATTGAAGAAAAGAAATAGCAACAACTCTCTGAACAGAAAAGTGACCACTTTCTGGAAGATGATAATAAGGACTTTTGCCTGAAACCATCTGAAAATGGATCAAACAGAAGACAGAAGCCAATGTCCAAATGTGTTATACCCCAAATCATGTCATCGCAGCTATTATAATCATGGAACTTTGCTATGTTTTTCCCATTTATCCATTCATCTGTTGATGGACATCTGGGTTGTTTTCCGTTTTTAGCTATTACAAATACAGCTGCTATAAACATTTTTTAAAAAAGTAGAATATATAAAACTGGTTAGATAATATGTGAAATGTAATATAAATAGTAATAATAATATATATTAATATTATATATAATAATATTAATATATATTAGTAATATATAATATTAACATAATAATATTAATATATTTTTATTTATATTTTAATTGATTTTTGATAGATTATATATACATATGTAAAATATATTTGGGAATCCAACCTTCTGTGCTCATGTCTCCAAGGACTATGATGCCTGAGCTCTCCTCAGGTGGTGAAATCTATCATTGAAGAGCAAGCTGGTAGGCCTTCTCTGCATAAAAGCTGTGTCCTTTCTCAAACCTACATGTACCTGATCAGATGCTGAGGAGACCTAGCCTGCTTCTCTGAGGACCACAGAGTGCATTTGAACCTGATGATGCTCCAGTGGGTAGTGGTTGATGATTCAACAACAGATGTGGCCCATTGCCCAACCTCAGATCATTCTGAGTGTAAGAATGTGCAAGGTGTGGGGTCCCAGAACCATCTTACTGCCCGCCCCCAACATGTCCCATATGCTAAAGAACAACGTATATGTAGGTTCTCCTCCTTCACTGTTGCAAGAGGCCAGTTCAAAGTGGGCTTTGAATCCATCTGAGATTTGTTTGTTGACTTGCTTTGGTATCATGAAGCATAGTGTTTCTCTCGTGCACACATTTGGAGCTTACGGGGCTCAGATGGACTACTATGTATAGGGCACCCCAAAACCCTCAGAGAACCCCTGTGCAAAGCATTGCTGGGCAATAGCTCACATTCCATAATGTCTACTAATATGAAACAAGGGAACAGATTGCTTTTGTTCTTCTGTTATTTGAGGAGATGAGCACAGTAGTTGAGATCTCAGGCTTTAAGTACCCTGGTTTGAATTCAGCTTGATCATCTACCTCTGCTATGCGGTGGGGCATGTTGCCACTTAGCCAAGCCTCAGTCCCTCGGCTGTAAGATGGAGGTAAAACTTCCAGAAATGGTGGGTGAAAGAATTAAAGAAGATGCCAAATGGAAAGCTGTTAGCAAATTGCCCATTTCAAGGTAAGCTGTCAAAATAAAATTAACTAAAAATATTTTCCTTTACAAACATACTATGACCCCATGAGAGGTGACCTGGTAAAACCAAAACCAAAACCAACACAACCACCTCCATTAAGCCTGTCTGTACTCCCTAATCCCTGCAAGGGATCAGGGAGGGGTAAGAGCTCCTGCCCAGGATTAAGCTGGGCTCTCCACTTTACTTTTGCTAGGAATACAGTTGAATAAATGTAGCCATGTAGAAAAAACTTCTATTGCTTATTATTGGCAAATGACTTATGGAATGGCCTGGTTTATTTGCCATTCAACCTCCTTTTGCAACGGGAAGATCTCTTCAAGGGATAAAGGGAACTTAGACTTCATCTAGTCCAAATTTTCCTTTTATAAAAAAGAGAGTAAGTCCAGGGAGGTCAAAAAACTATCTCAAGGTCATTCACTCCTATTTCCCTGCTTTCCTTGTAATGGAAGAATATACGGGACTAGGAAGCTCAAATGTCCATGCTCACTTTTCACCCGGGATTTCCTACAGGCCAGGACTCCAAGACCCCGTGATCCCTTCCTCGGGTAGGACAATGCTGGGCTTTCAGAGGGGAGAGGCCGAGCCTAGGAAGGGGTGGGAAACTCAGCACAGTAAACCCTACCCAGAGAATATGGCATCCGAGCAGAGCAACTCAGGCTTTTGTGCTCTCCCCAGTCTGCTGGCTCAGCTTTGGAAAGACTGCAGCTAGCGAGAGAGAGAGAGAGAGAGAGAGAGAGAGAGAGAGAGCACTCATGGTCCTCTTGGTAGTATTCGAGGGCAGGCCTATCCAATGGAGCACATGGGTGGACTCCTTCCTGCAGGCATCCATTCCCTGCTGCGGCCCCGCCCAGGCTGCTGGAATGCACTCTAGCTGCTGTGAGGCGTCCCCTGTATGTCTCTGATCTCTACCAGTGCTTCGTTCCCCAGAACTGAAATGGGAGCCTAATAGCAAAAGCACCGTTAGCCTATCTATCAAAAAGCTAAGTGATCTGTAACAAAATCCTGCTCTACAGCTGTCAGCTCTGTAGCCCTGGGAGGTCAGCTCCTACTCCCCACAGCTGCCGACTTAGTGGCTGCCGATGGAAGGCAGTGCCCAGCCTGTGCTGAGCATGCGGTGTTTGCGCTTGAAACGTTTTGTTCTTCAGTTGGCACTTTTGACTGTCGCTTTCTGCTGTATTTGTCCCAGGTCGAGGAGTGGGTTCTTTCTCACCCCTTCGGGTTAGACCATGGGGAATGAGATCTGAACTGCGGATCTGCGGGGTCCTTTTGGGGTGCTCCGTGATGGCCCTTACTGCAGGACATGCAGACCCAGATGACCGGGGGACAGGGCAACACACAGAGCAAGGCGGAGAGAAAATCAGTCACCAGGTTCTGGGATGCCAAGGCAAACTTGACCCACACAGCTGTTCTGCCAACAAGGCATTAGGCTGAAACTCGACTGCCCTCCCCTCGGCTGCTAATCTGTCCAAACTTCCCTGCTGTTTCTCAGGACCCAAAGCCTCACCCCCAGCAAGGCCACTGCACCGCGGTCTTGCCTCCCCGGTAGGGACAGCACCTCTGCCCCTCACCTCGGCTCTCTCACTGACCTGGCACAGCATCTCGCCACTGTCTATGTCTCACTGGTTGCCCTAGATGCAAACAGAAACAAAGCATTAAATCGAGGCGACAAATATATTAAGTTTTCCTTGGACTTGGTCCTTTTATCACAGAAAGAGTTTTTTAATTAGATTTTTTTGGGTCCTAATTATAGCCATCAGCCCAAGGAGATCAACAGAAGGTTGGCTCAAATTTCCATCAACTGTGGAAATGAAGGCACACCCTGAGATTTTTGTGAATTCTCAGGGGACTAATGGGCTCATGGTCATGTGTGTGAAATGGTCCCCTGGCAAGCTCCCTGCACATGCTGCATTGGAAGGCCACTGGCTCCCACCACCTCTGCGCTTGGTGGAGCCTGGCCTGTGCATGGTCAGAACCCGCTGTGTGGCCTAGGGGGAGTGCTATGACCTGGGCAGGCCCCGGGCGAGGACACCAGCCTGAACTTGAGACTATCCAGATTCCCCCAGTGTGGGGCTTGGTGGCGATGGCTCAGTGTAGGCCTGGTCTGGCCATTCCATGGTTTGGGGCTTATATAAGTTACCTCATGCTGCTGTAACAAATACCACAGACTGGGGGGCTTGAACAACAGAAATTTACTTCCTCACAGCTCCGAGTGCTGGAAGTTGGAGATCAAGGCACTGGCAGGTTTGGTTTCCCCTGAAAGTTCTCTCCTCTTGCCTTCCAGATGGCTGTCCTCTCAACCTGTCTTCACATAGCCTTTCGTCTGTATGTGTCTGTGTCCTGATCTCTTCTTATGAGGACACCAGTCATACCATCATGGATTAGGCCCATCTGTATGACTTCATTTCAACTTAATTGCCTCTTTAAAGAACCCCATCTCCAAGTATAGTCATATTCTGAGGTAGTAGGGGTTAGGACTTCAATATACGAATTTTAGATGGACACAATTCAGCCCGTATGAGGGCTGAAGTGAGGAGGCCCTAGCTTTGGAACAAGCTTATTAATGGTTTCTAAGGATCTGAGTACAAAGTTGAAGATAAATAAAGATCCCCAAATGGAAAGCAGACAGGCTTGACCACGTTAAAATTCTATACATAACCTTCAGGCTGTCTGCCTGGGTTAGGGAGGGCTGGAAACCGCTGACATAGAGGATATTTAAAAGTAAAATCAAGAACATCGTCAAGGCCTGGGTACTATTCACGCCTGAAAGCCATTGGTTGTGATGGGTGCATATGTGGCCAGGAGGGGGCACTGTCCCATGCTCCCCCTAGACCAGAAAGTATGTATGTATAGTCGTGAGAACAGCACAGCTCTGCCAAAGCGGCCTGCTGGTAAGTCAAATGGCTGAGCTCTACGGCACATTTCAAGGCCAGAGTGGTGACAGACCCTTCCTGGGGGCTGCTGCTGGGGGCCCAGTGCTCTCTTCTTCAGGGGTCAAGCAGGGACCCCTATGCAGAACCTCCCACACAGGTCTGTCTGGGCAGTCACTGGATGCTGTGGGACAAGAATGGCACTGTGGTCATAGCTCAGCCTGGCCCTCTCTGAAGTCTGCTGTTGCCAACAGTGGTGGCATCACCCGTCCCTGGGGCTCCCACCCAGGAAATGGTAGGAGGTGTGCAGAGTCAGGCTGACAGAGATCCAGGACTCTGGGGGAAATGGCTCCACAACTTAAGGACATCAGAGTTGAATGGCCCTAGGGCATAGCCATTTTCTCCTCTTGTGCTCTAAAATAGAAAAGCAAGGCCTAAAGAGGGAAAGATGTGCCCAGACCCCCTGAATCAGGCTCTGTGCACTGCTCCAGCCCTGGTGCAGAGACCATGTAGACCATGCTGGGGACCGAAGAAAGGCCTCCTTGCTGATGAAGTGGCTTTGGACAGACACACAGGATGTGGTGAGGGATAAGATCAGAGAATGAGCCATGGTGGCTTGAGAGGTGAGAGATCTGATCAGTGAGGGGGTGCCCCTTCTAGAAAGTTCTAGGTCAACCACAAATGTTTGCACAAGTCAGGGGTCACCCTGGGCTCTTGTCTTCTATTGACATTACATCTAAAGATTTCAGGAGACACATGTCTTGAAAAGAGAAAGAATTAGATTTCCAAAGTGAGTTATAATTACTGCATACATAATGTGTTATGTATAATGGATGGTGTATCTAAGATATAATATGCTCAGAAGTGCCCCTGTGCCAGGTGGTACAATTCCAAGTTTCCAGCTGGTCCAGTCCACCTCTCCATCTTCTTGTTGGTCTTCAAGAGAAACCTCCTCCATCATGCACAAACCTCTAGGGCTAGCGAGACTCAGTCTCTATTCCCACAGAATGCTAGGTCTTCTAAATATGGAAAATAACAATTGGAATGTCATATTCTTCTACATTTTTGGTCTATATAATTTTAAAACCAATGTTACAAGGTGATAGCAATAAGAAGGTAAAAAGGGAAGTTGGGAGGCAGTCATTGGGTCTGGATGGACAGACTTAGGTGCTACATGCCTGTGATTCTGCATACTTATGTATCCACAATGGTTGCCTGCTCCTGAAACATCTAGTTTGCGAGAGTATCATGTCTACAGGATGGCAAAGAGCACTGGCTTTGGGTTCAGATGCTCCCAAGTCATGTTACCGGCGCAAGTTTCTCTGATTTTCCATTTTCTCATCTACAAAGACAGATGGTAATGCCTTAATCATAGGGCATTAGTGGGAATTACTTGGGATAATGTAAAGTTCTCAGCAGATCTCCTTGCAGATGGAAAGTACAATCCTGGCAGCTATTATTTTGATTGTCATTATCATTATTATCACATCACTAGCCCATGTGGTTTTTGCTCTGATTCCAGAACCTAGTTTAAGCCTCATTCTCCATCTCTGTCCCAACCACACTAGCATTTTTAGTCCCTGGGGCCTTTCGAAGGTTGCTTGCTACTAGGCAAGCCTTGAATGAAGTAGCTGGAAGGGCACACCTGGATGTTACTCCTGGGTGCTCCCCAAATAAGTGGTGGTTTTCTCTCTTGATTTATTTCTACTTCATTTTCTAGGTATCCATCATGTGTCTGATTTTTTTCAACTAGGCTGTGAGGTCACTGAACATAGGGTTGTCCTTATGGCTTCTAGAATGCCAGGGCCTCATACCAAGTGGGCATTCATGGATGCTGGTAGGAGGGGAAGAAGGAGGGGAGCAGGGACCTGACCAAAATGCACAGCTCCACCTGACTGGTCATGGCCCATTGCTCTCTCCTTTAGATCCATCCAGGTTCCTAGGAGCAGCAGGCCCACTGCCACCTCAGACACACTCGGGCTGGTGGCTTTGCCTTGTGTCCTCCCATCCTAGGACTTCTCACAGTCAGCCCTGGTGTGCAGCTCAATGGAGAAAGCAAGGGCTTGGGTTGAGCTTGAGAGCTCAGAGTTATAGAGTACTGAAGAACAAAGCAGTGTTTAGATTCTCTTAGTCTCACTCTCCTCTCTACAAACTGCATATGCTGCTTAAGTGAGGATGGCAGAGGAGAACTGGACCCCTAGGGCTGCTGGACCTGCCCTCATGGCCTCTGAGTCATGGGGCGTGTCTGGGTGTCTGACCCTGACTGTGTTTGAGGCTTCACAGCTCTTGTGAGCACTTGCCTGCCTTCACCTACCTGACAATTTAGGACATGAGGCCAGTGAGGCTGAGTGACCTGCTACCCATGGTGAATGCCAGGGCTGATTCTGGAGGCCAGGTCCACACCTCATCCCCAGAAGGTGCAAGTGAGAGGAGAGGAGGCTGAGGCTACTGAGAGATGAACTGTGGAGATAGGAGTGTTTGGCTGGCTTCTGCTATATCCAGGAAGCAGCTCTTACTGGCTCCTGGTCATACTTTGTACCCTACAGAGGGATTTGGCAAACCACAATTATGGGCAGGACCTGAGTCTCCAAGATCAACTGGCTAGGTAACACCTCCATAGAGGCAGGGCCTCCTGGAGATCCCAAATCCTGTAGACCAGTGGTTCTCAGTGCTGGTCCCAGGATCAGCAGCAGCAGCTTCACCTGGGAACTTCTTGACATGCAAATCCTCAGCCCCTACCCAAGCACTACTGAATCGAACTCAGGCGGGACTGTCAATCTCTGTTTTAATGAGCCCTACAAAAGATTCTGGTGTATGCTAGAGTTTGAAGACCATGGCCCTAGACCATCCCCTGACTCCCTGTGGCCATTAGCCCTTCCAACCCCACCTTCCCAAGTCCTCCTGCCTGTTTCTGAAATTGCTCTGATGAGGCTTATCTTGAGTTCTCAGGTGAGGAGCCCAGAAGAGTGGTGCTTGTCCTATACTATCTTCTACCACCCTGCGCACTTCTCCTTTCCAGGGACATAGGTCCTTTTCTTGAAAGTGGAAGACCTAGGAAGTAGAGATGGTCCTGTCCTTCATGCAGAGCATCTTTATGCTGCCATGGGGACTGAGCTGGTGGCCGCACAACCTGACATACCCTGTCCGGGTGCCTCTGCTTGACCACAGTGTGCTCATGATAAACCTTCGACATAGTGACCCCACTGATGAGAAGTGGCTCATAAGTCACCCAATGAAGCCATGGACCACCCTAGCAGGCTCTGGGACAGTTAACAGTCTCACCTCCAGCTGACCTGAATAAGGGCCTCACTGACCGCTGTCCATTCTCCCAGGCCTACCCCTGTGGGCTAGGGACACCCTGCCTCATGCCTGGCCCACTGCCCAGAAGGCAAAGAATGTGGAGGAGACCGCCCCTTCTCCCCTGTAGCCTATCTGGGGTTGGACACCTGCTCATTTCCCTGCAGGAGAACTCCTGAGGATTTCAAAAGTAGACTCTGGAAAACTTTAACCTGGGCTATTGTAGGCTTTCATGGGTCCAAAAATGTGTGAAATTTTAACAAAAAAGTACATTTTTCTGGACATGCATCAAATTCTCTAAGGGATCTATTACCCCAAATAGGCTAAGAACCACGTTCTCTAAGGAGCCCCTCAGTAATCTCTGGATTACTGGAAGGTTCCTAGATATAAATGGGGAAACTTAATCCATAGTTAAGTATTAATGGGAAAGGAAAATGGCAAAGAACATAACATGGCAATTTATTGACTACAAAATACATGACTTATAAACATGAATAGAATATACATTGACTTATAACATGACTTATAAACATGGATAGAATATACAATCAGAAAGTACACAAAGCTCAAGTGTATCGCTCAATAATTACTTACAAAGTCAACAAGCCATCAACTAGCACCAGATGCGTAAAGAGAACATTACTAGGCACTCCAGAAGCTGTCCACAGACCCCTTCCAGTCATATATTCCCCTCCTCCACAAAAGTAACAATTATCCTGACTTCCATTGCCGTATGTCAGTTTTGCCTAATTTTAAAACTTTAAACAGAAACAAACAACATATTCTCCTTTGTGTGTGGCTTCTTTTACTAAACGTCATCTATGTTGTCTCTCATGGTGGTTTATTTTCATTGTTACATATTACATATTATTCCATTGTATCAATATACTAGTTTATTCATGCTTTTATTGATCGACTTTTGGAGTTTTCCCCATTTGGATAATGCTATGAACACTCTTGTACATGTCTTTCTGTATTTATTTATGTCACTGGCTTATAGTATAGGTGTATGCTCAGTAATAATATGCTGAACTATTTTCCAGTGTTTATACCAATTTAAATTCCCAATGGCACCTTATGTTTTAACAGGATCACTCTGGCTGCTGCACTGGGAATTTGTAAGAGCAATGGTGGAAGCAGGAAGATCATCAAGAGGTTTTGCATTAATCCATGTGTGATAAGATGGGGCTCAGCTCAGGACGGTAGTACCAGAGATGGTGAAGAGTTGTTGGATTTTAAAGGTAGAGTCAACAGGAATTTCCTGACAGGTTGTATATGGAGGATAGAAAAAGACAGGAGACACGGATGTGTCTGAAGTGTCTGGCCTAATCAACTTTATGGCTGGAACAGTCATCAACTGAGATTAAAACTTGGCAGCCAATCTATTTGGCATTTTACATTTGAGATGTCTATTATACATCCAAATAGATACGTCAGCTCAGTTGTTTTTTTTTTTTTTTTTTTTAAGATTTTATTTATTTATTTGACAGAGAGAGACACAGTGAGAGAGGGAACACAGGCAGGGGGAGTGGGAGAGGGAGAAGCAGGCTCCCCGCTGAGCAGAGAGCCCGATGCGGGGCTCTATCCCAGGACCCTGGGATCATGACCTGAGCCGAAGGCAGACGCTTAACGAGTGAGCCACCCAGGTGCCCCCGTTAGCTCAGTTTTAAAGGTCCCACACACATCACATCACACATACACTTTTGGACAGGGGAAGAATAAAATAATTGGCAGAAAAGATTTTGTAAAGTTTTTAAAATTTTTGTTTTTATTCTAATTTAAAGTAGATAATATATTCACATAATTCAAAATTCAAAAGATTTGTAAATGCATGCATGAAGGGTCCCCATACTTTTGTCCCCAAGCTATTTGGTTCCATTACCAGGACATAACT
Organism: Mirounga leonina; assembly: GCF_011800145.1. Taxonomy (NCBI): domain Eukaryota; kingdom Metazoa; phylum Chordata; class Mammalia; order Carnivora; family Phocidae; genus Mirounga; species Mirounga leonina. The sequence goes on along the minus strand of NW_023270265.1, from coordinate 17,553,697 downwards.
GATTTATTGTGTATCTTTAAATGATGTATAAAATTTTCTTTTTTGGCATTAATAATTGGGAGTTTCTATCTTGAACAAAACAAAACAAAACAAATGGATATGTCAGGGAGGCAGCTGGAGTTCAAGAAAGAGGTCTGAGTCATTGATTAAATTTGGGAGTTGGTGGCAAATGATGGTGTATTGGTAAGGGTCCAATCAGGAAAGAGAAACTCACTGTAATTTGAAAAGGAAAAGTTTACATTAAGCATTATTAACTACAACAGGGAATTGGAGCAATGAGGTATGGGCTAGTAAGAAGAGAACTCTAAAGAATATTAAGAATAGCAGATCTGAGGAGCGGCCAGTACCCTAGGACAGGGAAGAGTCCCCCTCCTCAACTCCAAGCCCTATCAGCTGAGATCCAGACCTCATTGAAGGGGTATGGCCACGGCCCACTGGTGTCAGGGCGGTCTCTGCAGTGCTGCACCACTGGAACTTGCTGGCAATCCCTGTCTGGGTGCTGGGGAAAAAGGCAGGTGTCTCAGGAGAGTCCCTCCATGACAAAAGTGCCAGGAGGTGGGGGTAGGGGAAGAAAGAGTGGGGCGTGCTGGCCAGCAGATGCTGCTGGGCACCACATACTGGAGGCGCTGGCCCTGGAAAAATGACCCACCTGCAGGAGCCTGGCCAAGAAGCAGAGCAAAACCAGGCAGAAAGACTGCTTGCTCCTGCAAAGCCTCTCCATCGCCCCCTACTTACAAAACTTTTAATACATATGCCAGTGTCAACGGAAACATTTTGAGAGTAGGCAATTGAGAATGAATTTGTGGCAGAGATACAATAAATTGTTAACGGATACAGATGACATATAAAACTACAAGACAGAATGAAATCACCAGGGAAGAAGTACAGACACAGACGAGAAGAGCAAAGGCCGAGTCCTGCGGGCTGTCTAACTTGAACATGTCAGGTAGGAGTGGAAGAACCTTTAGCAAAGGCTACTGAGAAGGAGCAGCCAAGATTGTGGGTGGTGTGCTGGGAGCAAAGAGAATCTAAGAGAGAATAGGAGGAGAGGAACTGGAGAACATATTGACAATTCCTTTGTGAAATTTTGCTACAAAGAGGAACGGAGAAAAGGTGTAGTATCTGTTATAGGAAACGGGCCAAGAGGAGTTTGTTTTGAAGATGGGAGAAATAACCGCATGTTGTACAGTGATGGGAATAGTCCAGTAAAAACTGATGATGTTGGGGAGAGAATAGACTGAGGGGAGTGACACCCTGGAGATGATGGGATCTTGCACTTGAGTGCAGGATTCCTTTAGGGGGACATACTGGTAGGTCACCTACAGTAACAGGCAGGTAGCAGAGGGGAGCATGAGTGGATGTGGTGGTCAAAGTCTGTGATGGTGGGAGTCTTCACTTCCATTTTTTTGGTGAAGTCAGAAGCAAGGAAGGGAGAGGTGGTGGGAAGGACTGAAGAGAGAAGATGTGAAATACTCATTTGGAAGAATGGCATAGACCAGGCAAAGTTAGCATTATTGAGCTGAGGGTGGTCAGCCTGGTTCCAGGGTTTCCTCCAGCCATCTGTGGTAGCATGCCGTAGATGGAGAATAGGGTCTACCCAGGGCTCTTATTTTACCGAGCAGATATGATGAGGTGACAGGGAGGTGAGGCAGTCAGTATACAAGAGACTGATGATAATGATTGCCCATGGAGTTTAAGCGAGCTTACTAGGGAAGGAGAATTCATCAAGGGAGGAAGATCTGGGTCAGAGGTACTGGTTGGATTACAGTTGACTTCAGGGCATTAGAGGGAGAAACCTCAAGATGCGAGGTGGCAGTCAGTGTGGGATGCTTTGGGGACTGCAATCCTTGGACCTGACAAAGTCTAGGGTCTGATCACAGGCAGAGTGAGGGGCTGATGTAAGAGAGAGGACAAGAATGGGACTCATGGAGCTAAGAGAATGTTGGGATTATCTACCTGTAAACTGAAAGCTCCAGGAAGTGAGAGGGATACTGTTGGAGGGAGTTACTAAATTACACACTCTTGACAGATGAGAGAAGTGGGTGCCCTGTAGAGTAGCCCGCCCTAGCACTGCAGAGTGAATACCTGTGGGATGCCGAGGGAGAGAACGAGCTCACTGTGAAAAGCATGAAGCACAGAGGTTTCAATTACTAGAGTGCGCCTAGTTTTGTGGGGGTAGAACCGAGTCTCAGGAGCACTGGTGAGAGCACACTGAAAAGAAAACCTCCAAGGCAAGAGGGAGACACAAATTCCGAAAACGTACACAGCTTTGTAGCCACGAGGACATCCCAGCTCACCTGAGATGGGGGTTAGATGAGCTTCAAGAAGTCCCTCAGGTGGGAATGGGCAGGGCCCTGGGAGGGCAAACCCGTGCCGGAAGAAACTGCAAGAGGCTGCGTTCTTCCGCGGAAAGGCCCATTTCCAGGACCAGAGAACGTGCTGAGTCAGAGTTTGTCCCTGCCCTCAGTCTCGGTGCTGGCAAAAGAGGGAATTACAGCACTGAAGAAGTGCGAGAATGTCCAGCTCTGCCATCTTTAAGGATGAGCAGGCAGATGAGCCAGACAGACTCCCAACCGTGGGCTATTCCAATAGGCCATGGAGGGACCTGATGCCGGTGGCATTCGGAGGCGACGGGGGCCACGACTCCGGTTGACCGAGACTAAATATGTTACTTCGTCCTTCGTCCTACACCAAGGAACGGGCTCTAGGCCGCACTGTCGCCACGGCCTCCGGGGGAACTCAGACGTGCGCGACGAACCGGCTCGGAGTCGCAAAGCCGTGTGGGCAGTGCGGCCGCCGTCCCCGCCGGGTCCGGGCGGCGCGCGGCCTCAGGTTGGATCGCACCGCGCAGTTGTCGCCTGCGCCCGTCCTCAGCCAATCAGGAGCCTTCCTTCCGGCTTTCCCGCGAGTCGTCCTTTGGCCGGTCTCTTTCTTCTGCAGCCTTGTTTCCTGCCGGCCTATAGAGTCCGCGCGTAGGGTGCATTTCCGTTTCCGGCGCTGTCCATGCGGGCCTGAGAAGTAGCGGTTGTGAACCCGGTAACGGCCGCGGGGTAGGGGAGGCGGCGGTGGTGGGCACCCGGGGACTGGGGCTCTGAGAGTTTTGCGAGTCGTGCTTGGCAAAGTCGGCCAGGACAGGCTTTGCTCCCGAAGAGCGCCTCAGGCGCTGGACCGGTCACACACAGTGCGTGCCGGAGTCTTGCTCCGAGGTCCTTGGGATGGCTGAATGAATTCGTGCGGAGAGCCGGAACCGGGTGGGGAGGTGGCAGGGAGAAGAGAGAGGTCGTTCCTTGGCGGGATAATCCTAGCAGGTGACTCAGACCTGGGCCACATCTGTTGATTCCATGTTGTGCTTTTCCCATCCCTCTCCCCGCCCCCCAAGAGAGGGAGAAAAGTGTCAGTACACGTTTGGAAACAAAATGTAGTAGAGAAGAAAAATAACGTCCTGAAATCACATAGCTATTTAGTTTCAAAGCGTTCCCTAGAACTCGGCTCTCCTAACTCCTGGCTGGTGTTTCCTGACATTATGCTGGTGTATGTGGACTTCTATTGGCGCTGGTGTGTGTCCGTGGGAAGTCTCTGACTGATCTCCTAAGTGCAGCCTTCTCATGTGGCCCTTTACTGCATGGCATGAAAGATACTAGTTTGGATTTCCTTCGCTAGTCGGATCACAGCTGTAGTCCTCTCTTGGCAAAATGCCTAGTACATCATAGGCAGGCACAAACATTTATTTATTCAGTAACTTAACTGAGTGAAGTGATCTTTTTTCCTTTTTTCTTAGTTTCTTTTTCTTTTTTTAATTAGCCAAGTGCTCAGATTGTATACAGCCTGGTTTCCTAAAAAAGCTCACTAATTCAGTGTTTCTCAATTTATGGGCCATGAATTCGTGGACGCTCAGAAATCTTTGTAAGGGTTTCTGCAAATACATGTGGTCTCCAGGCATCATCCACAGTCAACCATATCTCACACATATAGATGTTACTATTTTTTTAAATGCATATAAATGATTATTGTAATTTAAAAGTTTTACAGAATCAACAGGTACTAAAAGTAACACATGTTATCATGTTGGAGGATTATTAAAATGCTTTAATTTGTTAAAATGTCTTAAAGGTGGTTTAAGTTTGGAAACCAGTTCATTAGTGCCACTGATATTTTGGGCTGAGCAGTCCAGTATGGTAACTACTAGTCACATATGGCTATTTAAATTTAGAATGGAATTAATTAAAATTATATTCAATTTCAGTTTCTCAGTTTCACTGGGTCCATTTTAAGTTCTCAGAAGCCACATGTGGTAAGTGGCCACTGTGTTGAAAAGTATAGGTATAGAGTATTTCCATTATTGCAGAAATAGTGCTGATATAGACACTTAAGATGAATAAAAAGTAACATAAGCAGAAGGAACTAGCAAATCTAATTTATAGCATAACAGAGAAATGAAATGGGGAATAGTATTAAGCAATTTCTATCCTTGTTGCAGGAATACCTTATCTCTTCATAAAGAAATAAATGAAATTTGCTGTTTTTCCTTGGGTGTTTTCTGGATTGTAAAATGTTTCCCATATCCCTGCCTTATCAATGTAGGTTAGAGTTACCTGTGAATTGGCAAAAAGCCACTATGGAGACTAAGGACCAGAAGAAACACAGAAAGAAAAACAGTGGGCCCAAAGCTGAGAAGAAAAAGAAACGGCATCTGAAGGATCTCCAACTTGGAGACGAGGAAGATGCCCGGAAGAGAAACCCCAAAGCTTTTGCAGTCCAGTCTGCTGTGCGGATGGCTCGATCCTTTCATAGGTATGTTTAGCTGGAGTCTAGTTGTTATTCCATTTATTCTTTTTAAACAGTAGGAGACTCCCCAGATGTTTGGATTCATGAGTCTTTAACAGCTTTGAAGGACATGAAGATGCATGCCATATTCCTTTTACTAAAATGTGAGCCTAGGTGACTCAGTTGGTTAAGCATCCAATTCTTGATCTCTGCTCAGGTCTTGATCTCAGGGTTGTGAGTTCAAGCCCTGCATTGGATCCATGCTGGGCATGGACCCTACATTAAAAAAATAAAAAAATAAAATGTGAGCAAGTAGTCTTTCCTGTGGAAGCTGTCTTGCCTCCAGTATCTGCCCACTGATTGGCTTTTTTTTGCCCAAGAGAAAAGCTTAAGAGTTTTTCTTTATAGAATTTCTTTGTTTGTGGAGTTAAGCTCTGTCGGTTAAGCATCCAACTCTTTATGTGAGTTCAAGCCCCATGTTGGACCCCACACTGCGCCTGGAGCCTTCTAGAAAGAAAGAAAGAATTTGTAAAATTTAAACAGTTTCTATGGTAATAAGTGTGCTTGTGTTTTTTTCTGGATATGTTTCATATAATATGTAGTAATAAATAGCTTTATTTAATGCATTCTTATTATATGCCAGCCATTGTACTTTAAACATTATTGAATTAAATTCTAATAGGAGAGCCAAATTTAACTCCACAGCTCCTGCTGTTATTCATTATGATACACTGCCTGCATGTTTATCTTTTTTTTTTAAACTAGTACAGTCAGCTAATAAAGCAATCAGATTTAAGGTGTGTATAGTTTTCAATACTCTATACTGTTGAAGTCAATCTGTTTTATGTTTACTAAAGTGGTTATTTGGATTGGGTCTAGAAGTTAACAAGTTAATGGTATCCATATTGTCTGTTCTGCTCTCTTTAAAATCTTTACTTATAAGGATGATGCCTTTTATATTTTGAAAGTGGATTTAATTTTTCTTTCTTTTTACAAATAGGACTCAAGATTTGAAGACAAAAAAGCATCACATTCCAGTGGTTGATCGAACTCCATTAGAGCCCCCACCAATAGTGGTGGTGGTGATGGGGCCTCCAAAAGTTGGAAAGAGCACTTTGATCCAGTGCCTCATTCGGAACTTCACCAGGCAGAAGCTGACAGAGATCAGAGGCCCTGTAACGATCGTGTCAGGTAGGAGGGTGCTACCCCAGGCTGATAGGGCATATGTCATCTGAGGGATAGGCATGTCTTTGTTGAACATTCTGTTGGACTGGTAAATGTTAAAGTAATGTTCTCACTTCATATTACCTCTCTTGTACTAAATTGGCTATAGCTTCAAAAAAGGATAGATTCCCTGATATAATAATGATATAGATGTATACCTAATTCTGACTGCTATATGGATTTGCCAGGTGTGTTCTCTGAGAGGTTTGGCAGGCCTGGGCAGCCTGGGTTGTTCATGGTGACAACCTTCATTTAACAGGGAGTGAGTATCCGCTGTGTGTCAGGCATACCTGCTTGCCCTCGTGAAGCCACATTGTTAGGAAAGTGAGGGAGATTTCCTCTCTTTTTCTGTGAGAAGTTGTCTGGTCTGGAAGATGGTGACCTTTCTGTTTGAGGGAAGATGAAATAAATTCCCAAATGGCAATGAAAGAATCTGAAATTTCTTTCCTTTTTTTTTTTTTTTTTTAAAAGATTTTATTTTTAAGTAATCTCTCCACCCAACGTGGGGCTTGAACTCACAACCCCAAGATCAAGAGTTGCATGCTTTGGGCGCCTGGGTGGCTCAGTTGTTAAGCGTCTGTCTTCAGCTCGGGTCATGATCTCAGGGTCCTGGGATCGAGTCCCACATCGGGCTCCTTGCTTGGCAGGAAGCCTGCTTCTCCCTCTCCCTCTGCTGCTCCCCCTGCTTGTGCTCTCTCTCTCTCTCTTAAATAAATAAATAAAATCTTTAAAAAAAAAAAAAGGTACATGCTCTACTGAGCCCCTGAAATTTCTTATTATAGCAATAATATAGTTGGATTGAGGCTTTTCTTTTTTTCTTTTTTTTTAAATTTTATTTTAAGATTTATTTATTTATTTTAGGGAGAGGGCACGCAAGAGCAAGTGGGGACAGGGGTAGAGGGAGAGAATATTTCAAGCAGATTCCCCACTGAGCATGGAGCCCGGAGCCCCATGCAAGGCTCCATCTCAGGAACTGGAGATCATGACCTGAGCCAAAACCAAGAGCCAGATGCTTAACCACTGAGCCACCCAGGTGCCCCAAAGCTTTTTCTTTATCATAAAGGCATTACTGTCATTTTGACAGAGTTCTTATTAATTTTTTTTTTTTTAAAGTAAACTCTTACCCCCATTGTGGGGCTTGGACTCCTGGCTTGGAGATCAAGAGTTGTATGCTCCACTGACTGAGATAGCCAAGCACCCCACTTTTATGTATGTATGTATGTATTTATGTATTTATTCTTCTATGTATGTATGTATTTATGTGTGTATGTATTTATGTATGTATGTATTTATGTATTTATTTATTGATTGATTGTAAACTCTACCCTAACGTGGGGCTTGAGCTCAACTTTAAGATCAAGAGTCACAGACTAATTCCTTTTAACTTAAGTTAGAAGTAATGACTGTTCCATGAAGATTCTCTTGCATTATGTTTGAGGATGTTTTTAGCTACAGTGGGAATGTGGGGAACTTTGATAAAGATAGAGGTGTTGGCCTGCTGCTGAACAGCAGGATCATGGTCATCGCGAAGCTTGCTTGTCTGCCCATTCCAGGCAGAATTTTACGTGTTTGAGCACTTTATTCATGTGGGTAAACTTCTGATATTATTTTAAAATTAGGGAACCTAGCAAGAAAACCAAGATGGAATTTATTTTATCAGTTTTCTCCTATAAAAATGAACTTCTGGCATACTTGTGTAAGGGTATATGGTGCTTTACTGGTTAGAATTTAAAATGGTAATTAGAGTAAATGGATATTTTTTTTTTAAAGTAGAATTTGGGGGTTGTTCCTGGGTGGCACAGTCAGTTAAACATCCGACTCTTGATTTAGGCTCAGGTCATGATCTCAGGGTCATGAGATCGGGCCCTCTGTGGGGCTCCGAACTCGGCGCAAAGTCTGCTTGAGATTTTCTCTCTCTTTCCCTCTCCCTCTGCTCCTCCCCCTACTAGCATGCTCTCTCTTTCTCTAAAATAATTAAATAAAATCTTTAAAAAAAAATGAAATTGTTGTCTTTTCACTTACAGGTAAAAAGCGCAGACTCACCATTATTGAATGTGGGTGTGACATTAACATGATGATTGATCTGGCTAAAGTGGCAGATTTGGTAAGTCAGTGGGGGCAGTGTGAATTTCTGATGAGGACGTAACAGCAGTGTGGTATATTATTTATCTCATGTTGAAAGAAAGAAAGGCTTATGATTATTAAAGGAATGGTGAATATAATCAGGGATACCATAGATGTGTTTGAATTGATGATTATGATAATACTGTTATAATAAGAATGGAATATGCACAGTGAAATGTCTCAAATCTACAAGCGAATTACAGAAAAACCTTTAACATAGTTAATTAAGATATACATACAGACAGACAGACATACAAATATATAAGTAGTGAGACCATTTCTTGAACCCTTACTAGGCACTGTGCTAACAGCTTTCTAGAAATTTAGTTCATCAAATCCCCCAGTATGCCTTAGAGGTAAGTAGGTATTATCTCCAGTTTACATAGGATGAAATTGAGTCCCTAGAAGTTAAGTAGTTTCTGAGTATAGGAACTCTGCTCTTGGTGGTGCCAGAAACTCCAGTTCTTAATGATTATGACAAAATAAGTTCATGAATTGCCTTTGAGAAGTTGTCAGAGTTTATAATAGAAAATCTAGACAGTACACAACATATGGAAATTGTGCAACTTTGATTGCATTTAATGGTAATGTTCATTAATTACATTTTAAGTTAACAAAAATAAATCTAAGAAAAAAATAAAGCCATATTGATTAGGGAGAGTGGGGTAACAGAGGCCGTTTTTTGTTTGTTTTTTTGGTTCAACAATTTCTGGAAAGCTGTTTGGTAACATGAGCTACAGATTTTAACCTTTGGCCCAGGAAGTGTCCTAAAATATAAAATAAAAAGTAATTTAAAATAGATGTTATAGCTGTGCCATTCTAATATCAGAAAACTCAATGCCGGGGCGCCTGGGTGGCTCAGTTGGTTAAGCGACTGCCTTCAGCTCAGGTCATGATCCCAGGGTCCTGGGATCGAGTCCCGCATCGGGCTCCCTGCTCTGCGGGGAGCCTGCTTCTCCCTCTCCCACTCCCCCTGCTTGTGTTTCCTCTCTCACTGTGTCTCTGTCAAGTAAATAAATAAAATCTTTAAAAAAAAAAAAAGAAAACTCAATGCCATTCAAATTTTGAACATGTAATGCTATACTATTAATAAAAAGTGTGTCATTGTCAACATAAAATAGTATAAACTAATTAAATCTCGTGTTTTGAAATGATTACAGTAGTTTAGCATATGAGTCATTGGTTCCTTTTTTATGTAAAATATACCAAGTCCCTAATTTTAAAAGCATAGACATATTAAGAAAGATGTCTTTCATATACATCTTTTTAAGATTTAAAAAGGAACCCATGCATTTGGTAAAATATTCAAATTGTATTATAGAGTACAATGCATGTTTTCTCTTTCCTGCTATGACCCCTAGTCTCTCAGTTTCCCTCAAAGCAATATTCTAGATATGTATATAAATTCACATGCAACGCTTTTAAAGCATACACTATTTATTATACATTCTGTTCTGTACTTTGCTTTTTTTTTTCCACTCAGTATGTCTTAAAAGTATATAAGTACTATAGCTCAACCTCGTTCTTTTTAAGTATTCTGTTGCATGTACCATAATTTTTTAACTTGTTTAAAAATGTTGATTGCTCTGCTCTGGGTTGTCATAAAGCCTCCTAAGTCACAGCAAAGGCATGTACATACATGAATTTGTGTGTATGTGCACGTGTGTGCTTTGAAGGAATAATACAGGCTTCATTTATCTTTAGTTGACAAGATTGTCAGCTAAGGGGCTGTTGCTACCTATTCTTCTGTTCCTACAATGAATTGCTTGGCCCGTGGCACTCTATGGTGTCAAATGGGATATAGGGCTATTCCACTTCCAGCCGCTCACCTTCAACCTGTTCAGGGGCATGGAAGAACTCTGCTGCCAGCTTGGCCTGTGGTCTGCAGTGGCCGCTGTACTTTCTTGCAGTGCTCAGTGGCCCACCGTCATGTCATGTATTTTGTGGTTTAGGATTATGAATGTTCCTTAATTTAACCAAAGATAAGTGTTTCTGATTCTGTTTCTGTGTGTGTGTGTGTGTTTCAATTAGCTACAGAAAGATGAGAACAGAGATGTCTTTAATATATTAAAACTAGAAGTATCCAGTAATGAACTCTGAAATTATTTTGCATGTTTGAAGAGTCAAAAATCTTAAAAATTGGTTTTATATGCTTATATTTTCTTATAGATTAGCATTCCTTTCAATTCTAAACTGATAGCTTTTTTTTTTTAGTTTCTGAGCAAATGCATGTTATAAATTAACCTAAGATAGAGCTTTCCTACTATATACCTCCCAGCAAAAAACTTTTTTTTTTTCCCCTGTGAGAAGACTGAAACAAAAATGTTTAGTTTTCTTACATTTTTGGTATTTTTCACTGATTACCACTTCATCCCATTTTTTGGATGTCAGAGATCTGTTGCTTGGTTTTCTTGTTAGAGACCTGTTATTTGGCCTAAAAATACCTTACAAAAATTTTTATTTCTTGAAGTGAGAACTTTCCAGGTGAGGGCCAAATTAGACCCAGCTTTTTCTGAGTTATTTCTAATACATCCAAATTCTTGAAGTGGAAATTTATATTGTGGTGGATATTGTTTTATGGTTGCCTTTTAGAGAAAGTCAAAGGGTGGCATTTTCTCTGTCACGATGATCCCTAAGTAATCATTTGATTTAGTCCAGATTAGGAGTTGGCAAACTTTTTCTGTAAAGGGCCAGATGGTAAATATCTTAAGCTTTGCGGGTCATAGTTTCTTTTGCCCCTGCTTAACTTTGTTGTTGTAGTGCAAACACAAGTGTAGACAGTACATAAATAAATTAATATGGCTGTGTTCCAGTAAAACTTTAGTTATAAAACAGGTCATGGGTCAGATTTGCCCCACGGACTATAGTTTGTTTATGGTCTGTTTTGAGTAGCTTCCTTGAATAATTGTGTTTTCTGTTTTAGGTTTTGATGCTTATAGATGCCAGCTTTGGGTTTGAAATGGAAACATTTGAGTTTCTAAACATCTGTCAAGTACATGGCTTTCCCAAAATTATGGGCGTTCTTACTCACTTAGATTCCTTCAAGCATAATAAACAACTGAAGAAGACAAAGAAGCGATTAAAACACAGGTTCTGGACAGAAGTCTACCCGGTAGGAAGAGAATTAATTATTGAATACTAACACTATAATCTTTAAAAAAAAAATAGGTTGAGTAGGAGAGATTAATAAGCATCCCTTCAGGATTCACCTTTGGAATTTCTTTTATATATCTGTTCATACTCCCTGCAGTATTTCCTCAAAATAGTCTGTATTTCAGAACTCTTGGTGTGTCTCGTTTGTCTCTGTAGCGCGCCCCCCCCCGCCCCAGCACCAGGCAATACCTGTCTCTAAATGTTTTAGATTTGTGATTATTTAATAGAGTTTGTCTGAAGTTTCTTGTAGTTACAGGCCCAGGAACTATAGCGCACACATACGGCCAGTCCACTCTCCCCTGCATACTGCTGTGGCCCATTGGTCATAGAAGTTTTTCTGTGCCCAGGAGCCTCACTGTCCTCCCTGTGCAGTACTCTAGACAGATGCCACTGCTTGACTGGAGAGCAATCTTGAAGCTAAATGTATTTGCAGTTCTGCCTCTCCTAAGCCCCAACAAGAGTACTGAAAGAAGGCAGAGAAGTTTGGGAAGCACTGATAAGTGGTTTTCTAGAAGTCTCCCTTAGAATTGCTTCTTATTTAGAGGTCTTTATTTTGATATAGTATTGACAAGAATTTAATTGAAATTTAATTTTTTGCTTTTTTAATGTTTAGGGTGCCAAGCTGTTCTACCTTTCTGGAATGGTACATGGAGAATATCAAAACCAAGAAATTCACAATCTGGGCCGTTTTATTACAGTTATGAAGTTTAGGCCTCTTACATGGCAAACCTCTCATCCTTATATCCTAGCAGACAGGTAAAAAGTACATGTAAAGTTTTTCTTTCTGGCCGGTATATTTCAAAGCTACAAAGGTCAGAAAAAGAACAGTAATAGAGCTTATTTTGTTCTTATTTTTGAATAATGAGGGAGAAATGTAGTTGGTGGAAAATATCTCCTTTTTTTGTATCATTACCTAAAGATGCTGTGGCTTCAGGAGTAAAGTATGAAATGTTTAGAAAAAATGTGAGGATTTTGAAGCATTTAAGGCTACACGATATGGTCCTGTCCTGCTTTTTCAACCTTAATCTTCAGTGATAACTGTCTTTGGACCATGGTGCTCTAGTCACCCAGATGTGCCCTTGTGCTTTCTTTTCTTTATGTTTTTTCCATATTCTTTTCTCAGCCTGGAATCCCTTTCTCTACTTGCCAGAATCCAGGACACACCAAAAAACCCAGATCAAAGCTTAATCTTCTTCCATAAAGGGTTTTTCTGGATATGTTTTCATCTCTTCCTTAACCCCAGGTGCACGTTATTTCCCATTTCTGGTATTTTACTCACAGAATGTATATTACGTAGAGCCTAAGAGCAGTGCAATCATGTGTTTGCCTCTTTTCCTTTGGGAGATGGTGAACTACACTTCCTTATTTCTGTATTTCCTATAATTTTCTAAACAACGTATTTAGTGAACTAGTGAATTTGATCAGTCTTTGACACGTGAAGGGAGGTACAAAAACTTTGACATTTATTTCTACCTTACGATTGGGTTTTATTTTTCTAGGATGGAAGATTTGACAAACCCAGAAGATATTCGAACAAATATCAAGTGTGACCGAAAGGTGTCTCTTTATGGTTATTTAAGAGGAGCACACTTGAAAAATAAAAGCCAAATTCACATGCCAGGTATCCTTTTGTTGTAAAATTTACCAAATTTGTAGAATTCTTGGGATGAGTTACTTCATTTCTCAGGAAAACTGAAAAATGGCCAAATAAGATAGAGCCACAATGCCAGAAGTTTTAAGACTAACTGAGCTCTTCCTCAGCTAGCGAAGGTGTTGAGTTGACCAAATCCCCTCTGTTCTGATGACATTGGTTAGCTGGAGAGGCAGAGTGCCATGACAAACGATATCCTTGTGGTTGAAGCCTTCCAACTGTGGGCTGTTTTTGTTGACAGTTGATACACTTATAGCTGAAGCCATCTTCCTCTATCTGTCCTCCAGGTGTAGGAGATTTTGCTGTGAGTGATGTCAGTTTCCTCCCGGACCCCTGTGCCCTTCCTGAACAACAAAAGAAGCGCTGCTTAAATGAGAAGGAGAAGTTGGTTTATGCACCTCTCTCTGGAGTTGGTGGTGTCCTATACGACAAAGATGCTGTTTATGTCGATCTTGGTGGCAGCCATGGCTTCCAAGAATCGGTAAGAGGAAAGTGACAGGAAATAATGTAGTCAGCTTTTATATACTGAAGCTTTTTATCTTTATTTGTATTTATGGTAAAAGCTACAATGTATATTGTAAATATACAGAATACTTAATTGCACTAAGCAGAAAGTAAAATACATGTTCTCCATTCTGTTGCCAAGACACACCGGGGAAGGGGCGCCTGGGTGGCTCAGTCGTTAAGCGTCTCCCTTCAGCTCACGTCATGATCCCAGGGTCCTGGAATTGAGTCCCACATTGGGCTCCCTGCTCGGCGGGAAGCCTGCTTCTCCCTCTCCCACTCCCCCTGCTTGTGTTCCCTCTCTCGCGGTCTCTCTCTCTGTTGAAAAATAAATAAAATCTTTTTAAAAAAATAAAAAGACACACAGGGGATCCTAGGTCTTCTAGTGTGAACATTGCAAGCAGTTTGGTGCTTGTACTTCCTGTCTTTCTTTATACAAGCATACCTCATTTTATTGTGCTTCGCTTTATTGCATTTCACCAATATTGCCTTTTTTACAAATTGAAGTTCATGGCAACCCTATATTGAACAAGTCTGTCGGTGCCTTTTTTCCAACAGCATTTGCTCACTTTGTGTCTCTGTGTCACATTATGTTAATTCTCACAATATTTCAAATGTTTTCATTATTATTATATTTGTTACAGTATCTGTCATAAGTTATTATCACTGAAAGCTCAAATAATGATTAGCATTTTTAGCAATAAAGTATTTTTTAGTTAAGGTGTGTACATATTTTTTAGACATAATGCTATTGCACACTTAATAGACTACAGTATAGTATAAACATAACTTTTATATGCACTGGGAAACCAAAAAATTTCATTTGACTCGCTTTGTTGTGGTGTTTTAGAACCGAGCCCACAATATCTCTGAAGTATGCCTATACAATATCTGTGTTTTCTAGCTCTCTTTGCTCTCTCTCTTTTTTATTTTTCTCTCTAAACATATGCATATTTATCTAAATTATATTATGTATAATTAGATGATTACATATTACATGTAAATACCATGTATTTGTATACATATAGATGGTCTTTGTGTGTCTGTGAGAGAGAGAGAGAAGTAATTATTTTATTTTTTTTAAAGATTTTATTTATTTATTTGAAAGGGAGAGAGAGGGCTAGAGAGAGAACACGAGAGAGAGAGCATAAGCAGTGGGGAGGGGCAGAGGGAGAAGCAGGCCTCCCCCGCAAGCAGGGAGCCTGATACAGGGCTCGATACCAGGACCCCAGGATCATGTCCTGAGCTGAAGGTAGATTAACTGACTGAGCCACCCAGGTGCCCCATAATATTTCTTATATGGGCTCCAACTTTAAATGCTCTTGCAACTTTTGGGGACACCTAAGAATACATGATTCCATTTTTCCCTGTTAGTATTTGTAGAGCTGCTTTGGTCTTTTTTACAGCTGTGTGATATTTTGTTGTCTGGATAAATCTTATTTATTGAACCAACCCTTGGAAATCTGTGGGGAGGTCACCCCTAGCTTCCCCTGGTTTGAACATTGCTGCAGTTAGCACTCTCAAGCATGCAGTTTTGGTCACTGGGAGGGATCTTTCTATGCAGTAAATTCCTTGAAGTGAAAATTTTGAATCAAAGGCAGCAGAATTTTTTTTAAATGAACCCCAGATTTTCATTTTGTTTATTCTGCAATGGAATTTTATTGGGCAAACTAAATGTTTTGTGTAGCATTGGCACTTAAGGTTTTTCTAGCTAAGTATTTAGGTTATCAGGTTGTATACTCCATGAACTTTGGAAAAGTTTAATGAAGACAGAGGTCAATTTTAGACTAGGTTTTTGTTGTTTTTTTTTTTTGAGGCAATAAGGAATGTTTTCAGAAACTATGTTTAGGATAATTTTGAGAAACTGATTGAAACCAGTATGTGTCTCTTCCGAATTCTTGTGTGTTCCTCGCTTTCCCTTTCTTGGTGGCCTTGACAGGACGAGGTGAGGCCCACTCATGAACTGGTACAAAGTCTCATTTCCACCCATTCCACTATCGATGCCAAGATGGCTTCAAGTAGAGTGACACTTTTTTCGGATTCCAAACCACTGGGGTCAGAGGATATAGATAATCAAGGGTAAGTTTGCCATTTTTTTGTTTTTCATAAAAAAATATTATATTACAGAAGATTATATCACCTGTCATTCTGCCATCAATACACCTTTTGGTGGGATTCATTCCAGGTTTTTTTGCTTTGCTTTGTATATACATATGTTTCTGAAGGCTTTTCAGTTATGTGACCTTGCATGGAGGTATTCTTGAAATATTATACAGGATTCAGTTTTTAGCAAACCCAGAATATTCCTCAGATATCACAAAATGTTTTCTATAGGTTGCTTTTGATTCTTAGGAGCCCTGAGGCCACTTGGCTTTCTTTTAGTGACCACATACTAGTATAAGCAGAGTAAGGAAGCTTGTTCAGGTGGTTGTTAAGAAGCTACATATCTTATCTCTTAAAGTTTTCCTTAGACTGTGTTGTAGTATGTCCTGGGTCAGTATCCACTAATATGTAGCTTATTTGAATTATTTTTAGTCTGGGTTGGGAATTTGTATATCTTATACTTAATGAGTGTTTTGGTTTTATTTAGTGATTTATGTGTGACTCCCAATAAAAATCAGTCTGAAAATGATTGAAATTATCTAGTTTATAATTTATTATAAATGTATACAAAGGAAAATTTTTTGGAAAAATTTATCTGCTGCCCTCTAATTAGCAGATGGTATAGATGATAGTTAAGTACAGTATTCTTAATATGTGGCTGGCATTCTTTAACAGGAAGCTCTTACTTCCACCCCTTTATTTTAATATCACTGTTGACTAATTGACTTTTTAAAAAATTCCATTTGTTATTATCCTATTACGATCATTCTTTCTGTTGCCTAGATTATCCCTTCATTCTGTCTCCTGTGTCCTTTTGGCATTTGCCTATTAGCCTTTGAGCATTTCCTGACTTTATGACACAACAGGATGTTCCAGGCTTAACTTTGTATTTTCCTGGCTTTGGATCTGGAATCAGTCATTTAAGGATCATCTATTTCAAGCTTGGAAATGATCAGTCTTCTAAAATATTGATCAAACACTCACTTCCCTTTAGAGCAATTTTTCCCTAATGTTAGACTTCTTGTTTTTTATTTTGTTTTAATTTTTTAAAAAGATTTTATTTATTTAATTGACAGAGAGACACAGCGAGAGAGGGAACACAAGCAGGGGGAGTGGGAGAGGGAGAAGCAGGCTTCCCGCCGAGCAGGGAGCCCGATGTGGGGCTCGATCCCAGGACCCTGGGATCATGACCTGAGCCGAAGGCAGACGCTTAACGACTGAGCCACCCAGGCGCCCCAAGACTTTTTGTTTTTTAAAGGTTACTTCTTTATAAGTTATTTTGAAGAAAGGTGTTAGGGAACTGTGCTTGAGTTTGCTCAGTATCTCTCCCAGTATTTATCAAATCATTTCTTTCTATGCTATGTTATTTAAAACCATTCCTTGATATTATCTTCTGTTTGCCTAAGTATTGACTTGCCATGTCTAGAGTAGCCAGTTACTGTACAAATTGAGTTATTTTGCATTTACTTGGTCATATAGGCAGTGGATGCCAAAAGAGGAAAAGCAGATGGATTTGAAAACTGGCCGAGTGCGTCGGAAAGCCATTTTTGGAGATGAAGATGAGTCTGGAGATAGTGATAACGAAGATGATGAAGAAATGTCTGAAGGTGACAGGTTGGACGATAGCTCTAGTGATGACGAAACAGAAGAGGAGGCAGATGCCGAAATGACGAATACGGTGTATGCGACGGGCAGACGTGTCAAACGGCAGAGACTCGAGGAGATGGAAGAAGACCTCGAGGTGGACTTGCCAGCATTTGCAGATAGTGATGATGATCTCGAGAGGAGCTCAGAGGAAGAAGGAGAAGCAGAGGAAGCCGGTGGAAGCAGTGAAGAAGACGACTCCCCTTCAGGAGAGAGGGTTATTTCAGAATCTAAAGTTGTTGGAGACAGTAGTAAAGCAGGACTTGTACAAACTAAGGGTTTGAGTAACAGCTTGAATTTGGAGAAAGCAACCCTCACCACTTCAGATTCAGGCCATTGCACAGCTGAAGAGGCATTTGCATCTGAAGATGAAACTGAAGAAAGCTCCTGTCTCAGTACAGAGGATGAGGATTCAGAAAATGAAGAGGTTATTAGAAAAAAGTTTCCAGAGTCTTTTCAAGTGGCCGGTGGTCAGAGACTGGGGTCAGAGAACTTAACTGATGAGACCAGTGATGTGGAAGACTTACTTAAAGAGGAAGAAGATTACAAGGAAGAAAACAACCATTCCACAGAAACTTCAGGTATGCTTAAATTTAGTGTAACTGTTCTTATAAACTTGGCACTGGAAATGTTCTACAAATAGAATGTCTACATTTGGGAGTCTGCTGTTTTGGAGATTTTGTTAACTTTTCAAATATTGCACTCAAGGATTTGAGGATGAATGAGCAGTGAGCTCAAGGCAGAAAGGACAGATAAACACACTTAACCCATGTTGGCGTTGGTCCTTCCAGGCGCCCTCAAGTGGAAGGAGGACCTTTCCAGGAAGGCAGCTGAGGCCTTTCTGAGGCAGCAACAGGCAACTCCAAACCTTCGAAAGCTTATTTATGGCACAGGTAAGAGAGCTCTGGTTCACATCTAGAAACGTTTTAGTTTCTTAGACCATTTTCTGGAAGGGAGATGAGGAAATTGGTTGGAGGATTTGGGTGGTACTTTTGAAATCCATATGATATCGTTGGCTGTCGTAGTTTATATGTAGCAGATGTTTTTAATCATCAGCTCATGGGTTTGCCATAAAACTTTTGACGAGAATACTCTCCATTATGTCATTTTATATCCTCTATCCAAAGTCCTTCAGGACATTTTTTTGGGTAGAATTTAGTGCCAGAAAAGAACAAAGTGGTGCATTTTATATTGTGGTCCCAGTTACTACGTGATTAGAACAAGGCCAAAGGAGTATATGGGAGCTAGGAGCATTGAATCGAAAGGTTGGTGTGTGCTGATTTCCATTCAGGTTTTGCCTAAGTACTCTTTTTTTTTTTTTTTATGTTATGTTAATCACCATACATTACATCATTAGTTTTTGATGTAGTGTTCCATGATTCATTGTTTGCATATAACACCCAGTGCTCTTTAATACCCATCACCAGGCTAACCCATCCTCCCACCCCCCTCCCCTCTAGAACCCTCAGTTTGTTTTTCAGAGTCCATCGTCTCTCATGGTTCGTCCCCCCCTCTGATTCCCCCCCCTTCATTCTTCCCCTCCTGCTATCTTCTTTTTTTTTTTGTTAACATATGTTGTATTATTTGTTTCAGAGGTGCAGATCTGTGATTCAACAGTCTTTCACAATTCACAGCGCTCACCATAGCACATACCCTCCCCAAGGTCTTTCACCCAGCCACCCC